>NW_024070186.1:195028335-195176813 GCF_014754425.2 Oryx dammah
CCCGGCCGGGCCTCTCCCGGGCCAGGGGCGCGGGCCGGGGGGCGCGAGCCGCCACCCTCCGCAGGACCCGGCGGCGCGGGCCTGGTTCCGGCTCGCTCGCGCTCTCTTCTCGGTGGGGGAGGGAGGGACTCGGCGGTCGGCGGCGGGAGGGAAAGGGAACTCCACCCTCCCGCTCTCTCCCGGGCCGCTGACCGCCCGGCAGAGCTCGCCCCGCGCCGCCACCCACCCTCGTTTGCCTGAAGACTGGGTGGGTTCAGGGAGTTGCCTTTCTTTAAAAAAGAAAAGAAAAAATAGAATCCTCTCTTGGTTTTCCCATTAACCTCTCGAGCTGCATTGAGACCTTCCGTGGGTCCCGGCGGCCTCTGGTCGGTCGTATTGGAGGAGTCTGTGCACGCACGGGCTGGTGTGGGGACCCTCAACTGATTTACCAGGGGGTGCCTTCCGCTGATACTTAGACACTTTTCTGACTTTTTAAAAAGTGACTGTTGCTATTAAGGTGGAGAAACTTTTAGGATTTCTAGCTGCGAGGAACTGGGTGTGATTAAGACTGTTCCTTTCTCTGAACGTGATGGGATCATTAAAAAAAAAAAAATTGGTCTCTGCTTCATGCATTAGGTATGGGATGTCGTAGAACAGGCTCCCTGAGCCGGGCTGCCCTGTGACTCAAGGCCGTTCTTTTCATTACTGTCTGTGGTGGATCCAGGCCCTCGAGGGAGACAAGACTTGTCTTATGCAGTTTTTTTTCCTCCCCGTGGAACAAGAATCTCAGTGTGATCCCAGAAAAATTGTGCGTCTCAGCATTGCTCGAGTAGAGGAGCGTTAACAAGGAGGCTCCAAGAGTTACTACCAGTTGCAACAAAGTCAGAATGCAACCGGCACCTATTTGGAGTCTTGTAAAGTTGGAGAGTCGTGGAATCCCTGTTCCCCAAACGTGTCATTAGGGTCGATGGTGCTTTTATGCCTCCGGTGAATTTACGAGATCTCGGTTTCTTGAGAGCGTTGTAAATTAGACACTTGAACTTGTTTCTGTATCTAATTCAGATCCCTGAACACAATCAGACAACTGATTTTTTTTTTTAAAGATGCCCTCTGTGTGGTTTGTCAGGCTCACAAATGTGAAGGATTATTAACACTTCATGCTTCTGTCAAGATAATCAGAAATTGTAAGTTTCTACGTAGAAATATGTATGGCGCTTGTTCTTTTTTTAACCCATTGAAAGAAAGCTTTAATTTTGCGGGGGTGGGGGTGGGGAGGATGTTCAGTTAATTGGTTTAAGGGTGGAATCACTAAATGCATTTAAGGGAAGTTTTGATCCTGCTGCTGCTGAAGTATAACATATGTCATCGTCTTAGGAACACCTTGTAAATGAACTGGATTTCCTTTAAAAGTTAAAAAATGCACGATCAGTAATTCATGCCAGTTTTTTAAAAAGTCAAAGCGCTGATAGTCCGTTATCTAACCCTAGAATATAATCTTTGAAAGATTTAAAAATACAAGAAATAAAAGCACAGGATATAGTCAGTTTACTGAATCATAGGTACAGATTGTGGGTCTCTGCTGTTTGCATCGGCCTGTTTATCTGGTCAGATACTTGTTGAATGCCTCCTGTGGGGTCAAATCCCCACCTCACCACTTGGGGGGCAACCCTGAGCAGATCACACATACCCCAAGAGAGGTGCCTGAGGGGGAAATGGGAGGATTCAACAAGGTACTGGATAGTAAGTCAGTGCCTCACAGGTGCCTGGCCCCTCCCCAGTGCTTGGTGAGTGCCAGATGTCAGTATTTCTTTTTCTTTTTCTTTTTTTTTTCTTTTTTTTTTTTTTAGTATTTCTTGATTATTATTGCTGTTTTTATTACTCTGAGGTACTGCTGTGCTCTGGGAAGAGAGTGGCCTTGAGTTTTCTGTCAGTTTTTAAAAATGGCTTATTTTTGTTTGTGCTGGGTCTTCTGCTGCACTGAGGGCTATTCTCTAGTTTTTGGGGGGAGCGCTCTCCAGTCGGGGTGCTCGGGCTTCAGTAGCGGCTCCTCGACTCCAGAGCGCAGGCTCAGTGGTTGTGGCGCCTGGGCTTAGCGGCTGCGCAGCATGCGGGATCTTCCCGGACCAGGGATCAAACCCTGTCCTCTGCGTCGGCAGGCGGATTCTTTACCACTGAGCTGCCAGGGAAACCACCTCTGCCAGTTTTTCAATACTATATTTGAACATTGATGTTGACATTAGAAGTGAAATGTACCTTTATGAAAAAAAAAAACAAAAACCTTGAGCTGTGTTATCAATACTTTAAATTATTGGTGAACACAGAGCAAATATTGCTTCAGTGAACAATCTAGATGATACTTTTTCCACCAAAATTTTTTTTTCTGCTTTTGTCTGAATAAAATATATTCCTTGTAGGAATATTTTGTTTAAAAACTGTTAAAGCTGTAAAGTGCAGGTCTAAATTTTGTGAGGGGAAGAAGTTGCTTAATGTTGTGGAATTTCAGGCAATTGGGGCAGTTTAAACAGGGAAGGCAAACTCGTTGAGGTTCCACAAATTGCAAGCTTCCTTATTTTAAAAATATTCTTGGGAATTATGGTTAAAGGCTGTCCTGTGTTATAATTAGCACCAATTAGCCTATATTCTTCTAATGGATTATTTTCTGTACAGCAATTCAGTTGGTATTGAGTATAAAATGTGAGATAAGTTTTGATACTTTTTAATTCTGTTAATTGTTCCATGAAGCCTGAGTCTGTCCTTCTGAACACAGGTTTTGTGACTAATTTGGGGGACCTCTGTCCCTCAATTTTCACTCAGCTTTACTTGGGTGAGACAGCATCTCATATTCAAATATTTATGAATTTTTAATTGTGGGTTTTTTTTGACTGATTTGGGGTTGGGGGTGAGTGACTTGACCCCCGCCCCCCCACCATTTTATTCCAGATGGCGCTAGAGGTCTATCCAGCCCAGTGTCTAATTTAGACATTGCTGTCCAGGAATTTTTTTTAGTTGAGCTTGATAAATGCCTTCCATGATGTCATCTTGATAGGAATGTACACTCCTGGCTCCTGCCCACTTCATTGAACAAGCAGCTGTGGTGTGATCCAAGAGTTTGTTTCAGCTCTTCGTGAATTGCCTTTGTGTGTTTTTATCCCAAATTTACGTTTAGTATTTGATCTTGGTTGGTACAATTATATTGTATTATAATTTTTTTTTTTTTAATTTCAGGTGATAATGCCAGCTAAATGTTTGGGGTTAGGTTCAGTGGAAGAGTGTCAGGAGTCCATTTTGAGAAACCTTCAAGCCACTGTTTATACTGTCTTTTGCATTAGTCAGCTGTATCTTTGTACCTTCTCGCCTCTACATCACCAGGAAGCTCTAACGTGTAATTGTAGTCTTCCTGCAAAGGGGGTGTTTTACCTGGAATCCTGCTCCCAGGGCAGTTAGCACATATCACCAGATGGGACTGTTTCCTCCAACTTCTTAATATGAAAAACGTCAAACATGGAAAAGTTGAAAGAATAATGCGTGGAACACTCACATACCCACCTGTTAGATTCTGTAATTGACAGTTTGCTCTATTCGCTGTATCTCATGGGAAGTTGTTTCTATTTGGGGGCAATAGTTTAAGAGGATTTGATAACAGAAGTTGATTCTGGAAGAAGGGGGGTAATCCGCAGATATGAATTCCTGATTTTGAACTCTGCTTCCTTAGCCGACACATGTAATCAGCTACCCCAGGGTTAGGCTGGATGGTCTAGGACATTCTCTAGTAATGGCCGCTTCGGATTCAAGCTCCGTGAGAGGTGACATCTTCAGCCTTGAGTGTTCTAGTAACTTCAGTGTTTAGCATCTGAACTTTTTGGAGTCTCCACGGTGATAACGACTGGCCTTCTGTTAGTTGGTTGGGATGTCTCCTGTTGGTGGCAGGACGTCAGGGGCATTGCAGCTAGGGTTTTGTGTTTTGGTAGCACTAAACTGCTAAAACCATACAATTTCTGAGCTTACTCTCTGGGTAATTATACATTTAGGATTAGTGTTGAGTCCCCAAACCCCATTTCTCAGCATAAATAGAGGACTTTCATTCAGGGTCTTTCATTAATGCAATAAGTATTCAGTTCAGTTCAGTCGCTCAGTCGTGTCCGACTCTTTGTGACCCCATGAATCGCAGCACGCCAGGCCTCCCTGTCCACCACCAACTCCCGGAGTTCACTCAGGCTCACGTGCATCGAGTCCGTGATGCCATCCAGCCATCTCATCCTCTGTCGTCCCCTTTTCCTCCTGCCCCCAATCCCTCCCAGCATCAGAGTCTTTTCCAATGAGTCAACTCTTCGCATGAGGTGGCCAAAGTACTGGAGCTTCAGCTTCAGCATCATTTTATGATCCATCCTGTTCTGTTAATTTGTTCTTAAGATTCTAGGTATTCTTAGGGGTCGGGGGATTAGAAGGTGGTGAGAAGGAACAAACTTCCTGTTATAAATTAGTGCTAGGGATGAAGTGTAGCAAATGATAATTAACACTGCTGTACCTTAATAGATGAAGGTTCTTGAGAGAGTAAATCCTAAGAGTTTCCATCAAAAGGAAAACATTTTCTATGTCTTTTATGCTGGGTCATTAAGAGATGATGGATGTTCAGTAAACGTACTGTGGTAATCATTTCCTGATGTATAGAAATTAAACACCTTAAACTTACATAGTAAAAAAAAAAACTTACATAGTGCTGTGTGTCAGTTACACCTCAGTGAAACTGGGAGAAAAGATCTAGGTACTTTCAGGCAGCAATACTGCTTCCTTATTTAGGTTACAGTAGTTATTGGAGAAATCTGGTTTTCCTGTCCTACGGAGAGACCAGTGGGTGTTTTTTTTTTTTTTTTTTATGCAATGCAGAATCTTCTTGTTTTTGAGTTTCCTGTTTTTTTTTTTTTTTTGGCTGTTCAAGGCAGCATGTGAGGATCTTAGTTCCCGGATCAGGGATGGAACTTGTGCCACCCAGCAGTGGAAGCCAAGTCCTAACCACTGGGCCACCAGGGGTAGTCCATCCCTATTTTAATGGGAGGAAATCGCCAGTGTTTCCAGCTTTGTTGATTTCACCTGCTTAAATGTGCTCAGTTCCTGTTAGATTAAAATGTTGTGGTGACTTGCTGTCACTTAGAACCTGGAAATAAGTATGTTCTATCTACTTTGTCAACTTTCTAGCCAGTAAAAGAGCTAGTAGCAGTTGTGATTATTTATCACAAATGAGGAAACTACTTCTTAAATTTGAGAAGAGCGCTCACGTGAACATTCTCCTGGCAGACTCATGCTCCCATTCTGGGGTCACAGCATTTTCCAAAGATTAAAAAGAAAAAAAGGGGGGGGGGATTAAAAAGTGAGTGAACTGAGTGGTTCTGTGTATGACATTGGAAGTTCCTAAGTGAATAGTAGCTTCCAGAATCCCACAGCAGTGTCTAGTCGAAGACTAACCAGGTGCTGCTCCCGTTCTTCCTGCGGAAGAAGCGGGACTCGGTCCAGAGTCGCCGATGACTGTGGCCTGTAGCTTGTAGCATTTATTTGTGGAATGTGTTTAACAGGATTGAATAAACACTAATGGGAGGTAAATAACCCTTTTCTTTCTCTTTTTCTCTGTTTTTAAAATTAAGTAAACATTTAAATCAAAAGTTGGACATGTACTTATTTAAAACTCAGAACTTTATACTTTACTAATTTTCTTAGAGAATGCATGTTTATATCTAAAGGATGATTGGTAATAAAATCACCAATTACTATCAGGTGATACCAGTACCTTGGGGTCCTTTACTGCTGAGCCTTTTGAAAGACGAAGCCTCAGCTGAAGATCAAGTTTCAGGAAAAGGAATTTTGGCGTATTTAAAACAATTGGTGTTTGTAGTGATGGCTTTGTTCCTCATACTTAACAGAGCCTTAGGAGGGATCTGGAAGTGAAACTGTGACGCTTTTAACGCAGCATTTAAAACTAAAACCTTCGGAGCTGCTTCCCTGTGACATTAAGAGGTGGTGACTATTAACATTTTTACATGACAGCACTTGGAGTTTTGAAAAGATACTCACTCTTCACAGCCTTAACAGTGCGCTCTCTTCCTCAGCTAGCACTGCAGCCCCTGGCCGAGCTGTGTTTATCCTGCCTCCCGTCCTGGTAGCTCTCTGAACAGCCCGCTCCTCTGCACCCTAAAACCCCCGCCGTGGTCCAGGCCACAGCATCAGTTCCTGAAACCCAGCGGCAGCCGCTTCCTCGTTTTCTCCCTCCAGTCTCAGCTTCTTGAGTCCTCTTCCCACACTGCCCAGAGAGGCGTCTTCTGAAAATGCAAATCTAATGATTTCTTGGCAACTAAAAATCTTCTGCCACTTCCCAAGTACCATCAAGTTCCAGGTCTCGAGAAGAAATGACAGCCTCCTCAGATTTCCCTCTGCTACTTCCCCCTTCTTTCTTCAGCCTTCAGTTTTACTGGACTCCTGCAGTCTGGGCCTCCCTACATGCTGTTGCTTTTACCTAGAATGTTCCTCCCTTCGTGTCCCACTCATCAGCCTCAGTGATGTTGCAGCCTCCTCTGCCCCCAAGACAAGGTTAGATCCCTGGGCTGTACATTTCCAGAACATCTTTAACAACACTTATCACATCTAAAATGTTATGTAATGAACACGTGTTTCATTTTTTAGCGTACTAAAACTGCCTAAGTCCCATGAGATCCTGTTCCTGACACTATCTTTAGCACCTAGTATACTTCCTGGCATACCATGTGGTTTGTTGGTGTAGCTGAAATTGAATCAGTGCTCACAGTAGTTTTGGGCTGAGGTCGGTAGTTTTGCATCCATCTTACAGCTGAGGAAACCAAGGCATAAGGAAGCTGAAACTTAAAAAATTCAGCTAGTAAGTGGTAGAGTTGCCTGTGGGTCACACATCTGGGCAGTGACTTTGAATCTGACTCCTACTCATTTGAGTTCTTTTTATTTTTTTAACACTCTAAGCTTTTAACAAAATGTATGGCCAGTGAGTCATTTCTGTTTAGAAAGCCTTTAGGAGTTGGACAGAAGCCCCTGATGTCATGTTTGACTGTGAGGTCTTTGGGGTGGGGGAGTTCCAGCTTTTGTTAAGCCTTAGTAATGTTATGAGTGAAGCAAGTATTGGCAGGACCGCCCGGGCCTGTAATCTGCCCTTGTTGAGAGGTTTTTGCCTTAAGCTAAGAGTGTAAGGAAAATAGGAAAGCACGTAACTTCCTTATGGTTGTCCTGATTGATAGTAGTCGAGATTGAACAGCAAAGTCTTAGGACTCCTGTGCGCCAGTGTGTCTGATGGCCTTGGTGAGCCACAGCGGAGCGCAGGGAGCCGGGCCTGTGAGAGCGCTTGTTTGGTGAGTGAGGCCCGGGACTCAGAAGCCCCCAAAGCCACCGTGGGGGTGTTGCACAGTTTGGAGACTGGGTGTCGGCTAGGTGTCTGCAGTGGCTCAGTGGTTAAGAAGCCGCCTGCAATGCAGGAGCCGATGGGTGTGATCCCTGGGTCTGGAGGAGAGCATGGCCACCCACTCCAGTATCCTTGCCTGGAGAATCCCATGGATCGAGGAGCCTGGTGGGCTACAGTCCATGGGGGCACAAGAGTCGGACACGACTGAGCAACTTAGCATGCACACACCTGTTGTGATCAACCTAACGTTCAGGTGATGATGTTGTTCAGCTGCTAATACGTGTCCTACTTTTTTGCGACCCCCCCCCCATGTACTGTAGCCCGCCAGGCTCCTCTGTCCATGGGATTTCCCAGGCAAGGATACTGGAGTGGGGTGCCATTTCCTCCTTCAGAAGGGCTTCCCGACCAGGGGATTCCCCTTTCAAGTGGTCGGGAGGCTTTCCTCACAGCCCTGGTGCCCCGGGCGGGCTTGCAGTTGTGTGTGGGAGGCCCTCCTGTGTTCCTGCGCTTCTCTCTGCTAGTTCTCTTCACAGCTGTTTGGGAGATTTACTCCACCGTCCCTGAGCCGTTCATTAATCTGTCTGGAACATAGTGTGTTAACTGCTTGCTCCAAAAGTTTATGGTACGATTTGAGGGTGGAGGTGGGGAGGAGGCACAGGAATACAGAGGAATTAGCAGGCGGTGCTGTGGTGTGTGGTGTGGGTGACTAAGCGCTCTCCTTAGAGACCTGGCCTCTCGGATGGCCAGAGGGAAGGCTTGAGGGGGTGGTGGGTTTGAGCCGCCCCTCGGAGGCAGCAGACAGTGGACGTTTGAGAGGACAGCTGTGTCTGCGTGTTAGTATTCATCGGATAACTTGAGAGTCGATTTGCAGATTCTTGATGAAAGCCTTCTAGAGGTGTTCGCAGAAGAGACTTGTTTATTTTTTATTTTTTCATTTTATTTATTTTTGTATCGATTTATTTGGCTGCAGCAGGTCTTTGTTTCGGCACACAGTGTCTTTAGTTGTGGGATGTGGACTCGTAGCTGCAGCATCTGGGATCTAGTTCTCTGACCAGGGATTGAACCCGGGCCCTCTGCAGTGGCAGCGCTGTCTTAGCCACTGGACCACCAGGGAATTCCCAAGACTTCCCATTTAAAAATACCGTTCCTCTTGAACCTTGTGCTTTCCAACAACTGTTTTCTCAACCACCAGTGCAAATACCTAGAACTGAAAACAATGTGAAGCCTCCAGACTCTGCCTTTCTGAGTAGTGTTTGCTTTAAATTTCAGGATAAAAATAGTATTAAATAAAAGGTCTTAGAAACTGTTTTCTTTAATGCTTTAATATTTGATGTATACTTCCTGATTTTTCTGTAAGTTATTTTCACTGAATAATGAAAGCTAAGATTGCACTTATGTTGACTAAGGAACTTACATCATTTTTTTTTCTCCCTGTCTCTACAGAGCTGTGGGTAAGACTTGCCTCCTGATCAGTTACACTACCAATGCATTTCCTGGAGAATATATCCCCACTGTGTAAGTATCCTGAGTTAACCTGGGATTAACTTGTCCGTGATAATGTGTGGTGTTTTTTTTGGATTCCATTGACCTTTCCTCTGCTCTGCCCTTTCTAAATCCTTAAGTGAAGTGGTTAATTTTCCTCTCAGTCACTGAGGTCTAATTATAACGTATTTGGACTTAAAAAAAAATAACTTTCTCTTTTTTAATATAGTTTCTGCATGATGACAAAGCACACAGCTTTCCTAATTGATTTTCAGATATTTAGGAAATGAAAGTTAAACCACCTTTGAAGTTCAGAGACTGGATAGTGTAAGAGTTTCACATAAGTGGCTTTCTGTGTAAAGGGTCAAGGAACTGGAACAAAAGGTCCATTATGGTTTAATTGGCCTTTTCTGGCGAGCAGTCCAATGGTTACATGTCATTGTTGACTTTTGGGCTTTGGAATTGAAACCAGGGTGTGTGGGGTGTGGCTGTGTGTGGGGGGTGTGGCTGTGTGTGGTGGGTGTAGGCTGCGGGGGCGGATGGGCGGACCAGCTGCTGAGCTGCTGGGTCCCTTTTTGGCAGCAGACTTGGGTGGGGATGGAAAAGGGCCTCTCTGCTGATGGTCACCAGGGAGCTTCCGAGGCTGCGTCCGGGCTGGGGCCAGGATCCTCACTGCCCGCTGGGGCGGAGGTGCTCCGTTCCCACGGCGCATCACACTGTTCAGAATTTGTGGTGGGGACTTCCCTCGTCTCCACGTGTAGGTAGAGCTGCTGATGACTCGGAGGTCCTGTGGTGGGCCCGACTCTGGCCACTTGCACAGTGCTGTGCAGACATCACTGCACATGTCTTTGTGCACACGTGATGGATTGTTGGAGGAACTGTGGCAAATCAGAAGGAATGGGATGTTTTAAGTTTCAGTAGATGCTACACGGTTGCTGTTCCAAATGCTGTCCCTTTGAGCAGCGGTGACGGAAACAGCCCTTTCCTACCTACTGTGGTGAACGTGGGCTGAAAACAGTGACTGCGTTATTTGCATTTCTGGTCTCCGGTGAGGTTGAAACCTTGTGTTTCCTGTCCGTGTGTAATCTTCTGTGAATGGCCTGTCCAAATCCCTTGCTTATTTTCCCACTGGAAATTCTCTGTACTGATGGAACTTCTGTGTATGAAAAATACTTATCCCTGTCTCTCACTTGTCTTTGAACTCAATATTCTCTGCGTTTTTATATAAATATGCCATTCTCCCTCTTCCCTGAGTTTAATGTCTTATTAAAAAATATTCCCTCGTTTCCCCTCCCCCCAAGGTTTTTATCGCTCTAGTTTTTATCTTTCATTCACTTGGAGTTTATTTTTTGGTATGTATGGTAAGAGGCAAGCACCTGATTCTTTTTTGCAGATTCTTATACCGTGTTTGTACCACTTATTGAATAATAGTTCCTCTCCTCACTGAAGAAGTACAGCATATGAGACCTTTTCTGTATGAAAGCTGGTTTGGTCACGAACTTGTATAAATCACACTGGAACCTACTCAGACCATGACTTTGCTGTCACAGTGTAGTAAGATCCTAAGCTTTAGTCTTAAGTATGTGAAAGTCAATTCTGGGACTTGACTTTAAAGGCTAGCATATTACGTTCTGCTCGGCATGTGCCCGGGTTACCTCACGGTGCCAGGTGTCAGTGAACTCAGGGCACTCAGCACAATTTTTTAATGTCCTCCTTATTTCTCCCCGTCAGCCTGTAGGCTTTCTGGGCCTCCTCCTATTGTAGGTAGTTCATTTGTGTGTAGCAGCCTCAAATTAATTTAAACCCATGTGTGAAACTTTGAAAACGTTACCCAATAGCTTCTCGGATCTGACCCTGCACACAGGTCGTAGGGTGGATTACCAAGGCTCAGCTGGGGACCAGCCTCCACCCAGGTCAGGGGTGCAGGAGGTGTTCTGGAAACACGGCCAGGGCAGCCCTGCTGGGTGCCCCTAACTGAGGGCGACTCACGTGTGCACGGAACACCCAGCCCGTGGGGTTTGGATACTTGCATTTCTTCCTGGGGAGAGACCTCAGCGTTCTCTTCATCATGGGCAGGCAGGTTTCTGATGCCAACAGAGACCTGTCCAGGCTGAATTCAGTAGCTCGTGCCCTCACACCCCAGCTCCCATTTCCCTCCCCTGCGCATCTGCCGGCGGGGCCGGGCATCCTGGCTGTCCGGCCCCGCTCTGCCCCAGGGGTGCCTGGCTCCTGGCTGGAGGTTAACTGTTTTCCCTCTGTTCCGCAGCTTTGACAACTACTCTGCCAATGTCATGGTGGATGGAAAACCCGTGAATCTGGGCTTGTGGGACACAGCCGGACAAGAAGACTATGACCGATTACGCCCCCTGTCCTACCCGCAGACAGTAAGGAGCCCGACTGATTTTAGAGTGTCCTTTACACGTCCTGACGGTTTCATTAATTCATACCACCTCTCAATTTGCCTATATTGCCATCTTTTGGGTATGCCGAGTAATAACAAATAACATTGAATTACTTCAGTAGTATTTGCCAAGATGCAAATCGGGGCTTTGCCTGCTTGTTTGTACGCTTTGCGTGTCCTCACTATCGACTCTGGTGGTGTGCAGTACGTTCTTCCGTGTCGTTTTGACACAGCCATGCAAAACAGGTGCTGCTTTGTTTTGGCAAAACTGTTTTAAGAACAGTTAGCTTCCAGGTTAGTTTGCTTTGTGACGGTTTTGTACCACAGAAGCAAGTTAAGCAGTGAAGATGAAGGCTTCTTTAGATCAAGTTAGTAAGTAATCCTATCAATTTAATAGTTTTTCTATAAAATATATTTTTGCAGCTTTAGAACCTAAATCTTCTTAAGTAAGTGGAAGTTGCAGTTTTATAACGTGTCCGCTGTGTCCAGCCCGACAGCTGTTAGCTTGGGCTTGCCTGCACATCAGCTAACTAGCTGGTCTCTATTACCGGCTGCTTACAGTTAGGCCAGTAAGCTGGTGGATGTGTGGTCTGAAGCCAGTTTTCTCTAAATAAGCAGTTGTCTTGTGCTATTTCCTTCTTGTTTGTTACTTGTCTCTCCTTTGTGTTAAAAGTGCTTTTTAAGACAACTTTGTGGCTACCTGGCTGGGGCAGTTTGCACAGAGGCAGTTGAGCAAATTCCTGGGTTTCAGACCCTGCCCTCCGCCCCCCACCTGTGTTGGGGCGGGTGTCTCCACCTTGAACCCCGCCCTGCTCCCTTGCAGGCTTGGGTGAGGTGTAGGTGGAGCCCTTGGGACGGTCCTGGGCATGTGTGTCTGCGTTGGGTCCCTCCCTGTGCTTGTGCAGCTGGGCTGGCGGAGCCGGAGGCCCCCTCAGTTCCCAGGCACGTCCGGATGAGGGAGGCTGCAACACGCAATCTTCGGAGGGCTCAGGATCAGGGAGGCGTCCCTCAGAGGGCCGGCCTCTGCCTCGAGACTGATTTAAGTATCCCTTTGTTCTGAGAAGTGAGTGTGAGTGAAAAGAATGAATTCATTCTAGTCTACCCAAAGCTTGTTTTTTTGTGTTTGAAATATGGCTGTTTCTAAGCAGAAGTCATTGTCTTTTCCACTTGCTTTTCTGCTAGAGGAATAGTCAAGGACAGTTTCTTCGACCTATAGGTTTTTGCTGATTGTCCTTTATTTGAGTTCCGCGAGCAGTGGTCAGCAAAAATCAAAACCCATGAACTGGGAGGCTTGAATTGGCTGGCTTTTCAGATAACCTGTGGGTAAAAGTGAACTGTGATTATCTGTTAAAAATGAGCCAGTAATCACCAAAAAAGTTTGAATTCCTTAGTACATTTAGCGAAGTACTCTATACCAAGTGGCTCCTTGCTGAGTCCAGATTTCAGTGGGATTTGCATTGAGTGGTAGAGTAGGCTGCTTGGCTGGTTTAGTTGCTAAGTCATGTCTGACTCTTGCGACCACACAAACTACATAGCCCGCCAGACTCCTCCGTCCATGGAGTGGTTGCCATTTCCTTCTCCAGGGGTAGAGTAGGATCCTCAATCAACTGGATCCATCTGGAAGGTGGCAGGTCATTTCTGAGAAAGAACTGCCTCCTGTGACTCAGGAGGTCCAGGGATGGGTGTGGCCTCTTTCTTGGAGGCAGTGAGTCCAAGGTGATCTGGCAAGATTTGCACTGTGTGTGCTGAGCACACGAGATCAGTGACCGATGGAATCAAGCTTCAGCGAGTGGGGCCTGAAATCCAAGCGGGTGTTGTCCTCCTGGGGCCTGGACTTGGACCTCCCACATCCGCCTCGGGAGGGCAGTGGACCACTTCCTATGGATGCCTGCACCCCAGTGTGTGACCCACCCGCTTAGGTGCCTGGGGGCGAGCCCCCAGCTGGTTTTATAGCTCAGCCTGCCTGACTCCTCGGAGGATGAGCAGGTTGTCTTGGTTACAGGGGGAGCCGCTGAGTGCTGAGATACTGGGGCCTGAAAGGTCTCCTTCCTTTGGGCTGGGTGTCCTGCAGCCTGGCACTGGATTTTGTCTTGGCAAAGAGAAACCTCTGAACTTGGTATAAATGACACCCGGTCTCTGGTTTAGCTGTTCGTCCTGTAGGCCTGTCTCTGGCTTATCCTCGACTCTGCTCTGACCCACTCGGAAGGGCCAGCGGGACGCTTGAGCCTTAGTTGTCTGAAGCGCTGGGCTTTCTTCCAGCCGTGTTTGGGCTGCAGGCAGAAAAAGAAAGCAGGAAGGAGCAGGCGGATGGCATGTTAACTAATGTAGGACGGAAAGCATCTCTCCTCCATCAGAAAGATGTTCTGAAGAGTGGGAGAGGGTAGGGCAGATGTCGCAGAGGGCGTTTTGACACCGAGTGTTGGGGGGGCCGACCTCGTGAGTCCCCGCGTCATTGTGAAGCTTTGGCGTCACGTCCAGGCTTTTCGAGGACCAGGCTTCCGAAAGAGCCCATGGAGTAAGTAAATCAGGGTAGTGAGAGAAACTGACGTTCGCTCTAGATGGTAAATCAGAGAAGCCTAGGGGAGATGAAATTACAATAGTTGTCTCAGCTACCTTTCTTTTGATTCGAGAATTCCAGGTTCTTTACTGAAGAGCAAGTCTTTCCATTTTTATGGGAATAGAGGAGTGAGTTAAAGGCTGGTGACAAACACTGGCAGTGCGGTCACTTCAGGTGGGCCCGCCATGTGCTCGGGACAGCAGCACTGTTCTTTGAGCAGAGCAGGTCCCTGGGTTTGAGCTGCACCCTGCGAGGTCGCGTCCCTCAGACCCGGCCACCTTTTAGGATAGTGTCCCGGCCGGGAGGCCTGCTGTACAGATGGGCACTTCTCCTGCTGGCTTCAGCTGGGCTCGTGTCTGAGAACCTGGCCTGGGAGCTTGGAGGGTGTACGGTCGCTCACGGGCGCCCTTGTTGAGGGAAGGATGCCCCTTTCACACTGAGCAGAAGCCAGGGCTTGGTGGGCACCTCTCTGTGTGTCCCCCACCCAGGATTTCCTGCCCTGGGTCTCCCCTGTCTCTGACCTTCCTGAGCACCTCCTTGTGCCCCGTGGGCCAGGGCGATGGAGTGATTCAGCAGCGCCTGGCGTCATGGGTGCGCTGGATCAGCATGTGCTTTGGGTCCCTTGGGAGGGTCGAGACAGGATTCGGATGAAGAATAGGTGGTGGGTTATATTGGCTTCTCGCTTTTTACTAAACTCAAACAAAGTTCTCGTGCATTACTAGGTTGGAGAAACGTATGGTAAGGAAATACCTTCCAGGGGCAAAGACAAGCCGATTGCCGTATGTAAAACTTTGGATCGACTTCAGCCTCAAGCTTTGCCTGTTCTCTCGGGTCACTTAGTTTTCCCAGGATTTCCTGTTGAGCCTCACATGCCTTGAGTGCTTTGTTTGATCTACTCAAGGTGGGGGGTTTGCGGGACAGCCTGCCTTCTGGCTGCAGTCCAGCAGTCCGGGAACTGCCTCCTGCCCCTCCCGAGGGCCAGGCGGGGTGTCGTGCAGGGCCCCCCCCCTGCGGCTCACCCAGCCCCAGTGCTTGGAGGGAGCAGGACTCACCCACGGCGGGCGCTCCTTCCTTTCTCCCACTTTGGTGCCTGGTGCGGGGCCTGTGGGGCGCGGCTGCGTGCTGGGGAGCTCACCCGTCCCTGCTTGGGGGTGTGGTGATGAGCCCGGGTGTCGGTGGTTCTCGGACACGCTCGTGCATGCGCTGGCCTTTCAGTGTCGTCGTGAGAAGCTGCTGTGGGATGCTCTTCCTTCCCCTCAGGCGCAAGAGGTCAACTGGATGAGGAGGCGTGAGCATGGGGACTGTGTCCATTCACCACGTAGCATAGCTTTCCAGGGAAATGTCTCAGAAACCCGCCATCTTAGAAACTCTTAGGCATTTAGGTAGATACTTAAATTTCACTGTTTGGGGAGCCATGCGACATGCGGGGTCTTCGTTCCCTGACCAGGGATCAGACCTGCGCCCCCCACAGTGGGAGTGTGGAGTGCTGAGCACTGGAGCGCCAGGGTCGTCCAAGTTTCGGCCCTTCCACAATTCACTCCAGGTTCTCCAGAGGCCATGCTTGGCCTCAGGAGCTCTGACCGCCAGCGAGACGCTGCCTCCGCCCCAGACTGTCCTCCTCCCCGAGGGGCGCCTGGCCTTGGTGCCAGGGTGGACGGCAGTTTGTAAGAAGCAGTTGAACTGGAACCCTGTGACCTTGTGAAAATGTCCTTAACATTCTGGTAGGGAGCTTAGTGAAAAGCATGCCATTTGTAGCTAACGTTTTAAATAGAAATATTGGTGTAGGGCCCTGACACTTGACCTTGTCCGTATGTAGTAACTGAGCGCCCTGTTAATTCCCGTGGGAGTGGGAAGGGTGGGCCAGAGCCTCCTGGAGTCTGGATTGGATGTCGCTCTGTAGCATAACTGAGTAACTGAGCGTATTCTGTCCCCACTCTCCTCCCCGTGACAGCCGCTTCGCGCGCTGGTTCTGGTCTGGGGGGCTGGCCGCACTAGGGGGTGTCGAGGGCAGGCTCCAGGCCGCTGTGTGCCGCCTGTGACCTGGGCTCGTGGTCCGCCCCCAGCTGCACTGAGAAACAAAGCGCCTTGCTCGCTGTGGACTCTTCCCAACAGCTCCTTGTGTTTTCTTTTTATAGGATGTATTCTTAATTTGCTTTTCTCTTGTGAGTCCTGCATCATTTGAAAATGTTCGTGCAAAGGTAAGTGGGATTTTTTAGGAAAATATTCAGTTACATAATGTCAGTCTTGGGAAGAAATATTAAAAAGTATAGAAACTTTCAGTTACTTAATTCTGCTGCTTAGGCAGATTTTGATATAGGTAATAGGCTTTTTAGGTGTATGCCTTGAGCACGCTGTGTGCTGAAGATTCAGGGTCTGATTCAGAAGTGCTGTGCTCCTTGTGAAAATAATGAAGCACTTTGGAATTGGTGTAATAAAAATGTCCATACTTCATACTCTGGCATGTTTCATGAGCTGAGTGAAGCTGGGGGGTGTGAGGCCCTTCAGGTGGGCCCAGGGGTGTGTCTGGTTAGGAGTCTCAGCAGCAGAGCTGAGGCCTGGGTCGGGATAGCTGTGTGCTCATCGTTTGAATGCGGGGCGGGGGGGGTGGATTTTGCGATGACTTAGGAACTCTGCCCGTCTTACTGGAAACCAGGTGGCTGGGGGCGGTCCTCCCCTCTGTCACTGAGTAGAGCTGTCCAGGGGGGTCATGGGTCCCGAGGCCCAGGCTGCTCGTCCCGCCACAGCCCGGCGGTGATTCTGGAGCAGTGAGCCGGGTGGAGGGGATGCAGTGATGGAGCGGGTGGTGGGCACAGCTGGGCCCTGTGCGGTGCAGTTCAGACGAGGGGGTTCCTGAAGGAGAGTGGTGACTCGTTCCTGTCTTGGCGCCTAGTGGTACCCTGAAGTGCGACACCACTGTCCCAACACACCCATCATCCTGGTGGGGACGAAACTTGACCTGAGGGACGATAAAGACACAATCGAGAAGCTGAAGGAGAAGAAGCTGACGCCCATCACCTACCCGCAGGGCTTGGCCATGGCCAAGGAGATCGGTAGGAGACCCCATTGTCACGCATGCTTCCCCCGTTCTTGTTTCCATGGTGGAGGCTGGAGTCCCACCTGGGCAGTGGCCCCAGGGTCTGGCCTGCCTTCGGGGATCGACCGGGCCAAGCAGGGCCCTCCGTGCACAGGGTGGGGAGGGGGAGACACCGCGCCCCGATCCCAGCGTGAGGCTGTGTTTCCCACAGGTGCCGTCAAATACCTGGAGTGCTCGGCGCTCACGCAGCGGGGCCTCAAGACAGTGTTTGATGAGGCGATCCGCGCAGTTCTCTGCCCGCCCCCCGTCAAGAAGCGGAAGAGGAAGTGCCTGCTCTTGTGAACGTCCGCCCCCCACCGTCTGCCCCCAGGACCCTTTGTTTGCTTTGCTCAAATGGTGGAGCCTTCGCACTCAATGCCAAGTTTTTGTTACAGATTAGTTTTTCCATAAAACCGTTTTGAACCAATCAGTAATTTCTAGGTTTTGTTTGTTTAAAGTGTAAGAGTTCAAACTTTCACATTCTATTAAAGTTCAGCCCTAAAATGACAAGCTTCCTTAAAGCCTTATTTTTCAAAGCCCCTATTCTTGCTCAGAGTTGCCAAAATACCTTGTGAACTAAGTTGCATTGTTGGGCTAAGAACACTGAGCGCCAAGCTGTGGGAAGACCTTTGTCTGGAAGAGACTGTAGCTTTGGAGGCGGGAGGTGCAGACCCTCGCTGACGAGTTTCAGGCGAGAAGAGCGCGCACAGCCTCCTTCCTGAAACGCTGCGTGTAACGAGTCACGGCAGCTGCCCACGTTCACTCCCTAACACTGTACTGTACGTCAGAGCGCACGAGCCAACAGCTCACTCTTCGGATCAGTCTTTTTGATTTTGTAGTAAGATTTTTAAAAACGAGTTAGTGTTTTAGCTTTCATGAGATTCTGAACAGAACTCTCATCCCGTGCTCCCTGAGATGGGGTGTTCCGCTCTGTCCGTGGGTGCCCTGGCGTGGAGTGTCTGGGACACTTGTGGTCAAAGAGCGGAGACAGTATTTTGACAAAATGTGGAGATTAATTTACACTACACTGTACACATAATCATTAAAACTATTAAAAGCATCATGGGTAAAAAGTTTTAAAAGGTTAATTTCTGTCAAATGCGGTAGATGAAGAAGAAAGGTCGGTATTATCAGTGAGTGTTTTCTTAAGCTTTTCCTTAAACCTGCCCACCCCTTCTGAAATTGGGCATTTAATCCATCTTTGACCTGGTCATCCTCATAGTTGCTAACTTAGTAAGTGCTTTTCTTATAGAACTCATTCTTAATGAGCAATATATGCCTCCTTGTATTATAAAATCTTTCTGAATATGCATTAGAAAATTTTTTTGTAGGTTAGTAGAAGTGCACTCCTGTTTTCATGTTGCTTTATTCAAAGCTAATAAAGTGCTTTCCTTAGTTTTCTAGTAACTAGGTGTAAAAACGTGAGTTCAGATACTCCTCAACTGTAAGCCTCCGCGTCACTGGCCAGATGACCGACACTGCCCCGTGAGTAACGACACTGACCCCTCTCGCCTCACCGCGTGCACACGCTTCCTGTCCTTGCCCTAACGATGTTCCTTGGGGTCTGTGAGGTTCCGCCAACCCCGTGCTCGTGCTAACGAAGTTCTGTACAACTTACTCACTGGCAAGAATACGAGCTTGGACCTTTCAACCACTAGAACAAAATTTTTTAAATTGACAGTTGCAGAATTGTGGAGTGTTTTTACATTGACCTTTTGCTAACGCGATTAGCAGTATGTTTGCATGTATGACTTAATAAACCCTTGAATCATATGACCGGTAATACTGGAGTTTTTGAGAGCATGGGGAACCACCCTCTGGTGTCTGCTTGCCTGCCTCACTGTAAAACCCTGCGTTGTTGGAGACGGTTGTGTGTTCATCCTGGGGGGACAAGGAGTGGTCCCTCCACGGGGAGAAGACGGAGGAGCCAGCAGACAAGGGGTGTCGAGGGATGTTTGGTTTCAGAGCTGGTGCAGGCCGGCAAGACTCGGGTGATGTCCACACGGGGATGTGGGTGGCGGCGTCTCGGGCTAGAGCTCTGGGCTGAAGATGCTGGTGGTGAAGCCGGCTCGCAGCTGGGTATGGTGGAGACTGACAGAGTGTCAGGTCATTCCTGGAGCCTGAACTTCGATCGACACTATCAACAGTGCATGTTAGCAGTGATTTTTAAAATTTTCTTTATTCTTTTTTTAATCAAAGATAATGTAGTTTGAAGACCACATCTAAAGATTTGCTACAAAAACAGTATAGTCTTTCCTTTTCACACCCTCCCCAGAGGGGTCTATTTTGAGTTCTTTTAAGTAATTCTTGATACTTCAGACTCAGTATGTCTACATCATATGCTTCTCTCTCTCACCAGGTGACTAATTTATCATAAAAGGATGTAACTCGGGAACAGCCAGATGGAAGAGGCCTTAGAGAGGCAGGTGTGGGGGAAGGGCAGGGTATGTGGCCCTCCCCACAGCTCCACAGGCTCACGGACGGGAAGCGCTCCAGACCCGGCCCCTTGGGGTTTTCTGGAGGCTTCAGTTCACTCCCTGGCCGCTGGTGATTGATGGCGCCTCTGCCTCTCCCCTCCCCAGGGCTCAGGGTAACCCGCATGCTCTTATTCCTTGTATTTTTGGCTCTAGCCATCACCCGTGACATTCCCACCCTCAACACACCTTTCCTGCTCCTTCGACACAGTGCTGCTGGCTGGCGCTGGTACCTGGTGTCTGCGTTGCCCCGGGCACGGAGATGTGCAGCCGTGTGGTGACAGTACCTGCCTTTCCTGCAGTCTGTGGTTTCTCAGGGATGGTAGTTGGTTTGCCTTGTTTCCTGTGTACCTGATAATCTACCGTTGATCTCTCCATCGGTTATCTGGATCTCTCCAGACGTTCCATCAGTTTTCATTTCCCTAGAGGCATGGAGCCCTCTGTTACTGTTCCTTTATTTTCTGTATCTTGACTAAGAAGTCATTCCTAATTTACTTTCTCATCTTGATGGATTTTCTAGGAGCTTCTTGAGAAATATGTGGGTTGTCTATTTTTTGAGCTCTTGTTTCTTTGAAAAAAACTTCACTGTACCCGGATACTTTTTGGTTGAGTCTACAATTCCAGGATGAAAGTAACAGCTCTTTGGCTTTCTTAAACTCATTTAGTTGGCTGTGCCGGGTTAGTTGTAGACTGCAGGACATTCTCCTTGCAGTGTGGAACCCTGAGTTGCGGCCTGTGTGAACTAGTTCCCTCACCAGGGATTGAGCCTGGGCCCTGCACTGGGAGCATGGGGTCTTAGCTTAGCTACCGGATCACTAGGGAGGTCCCTCCTCTGACTCCTTTAAAGCACGTCCCCTCCCCCGGTCACCTCTGGTCTTCGCTGTGGAGGGCGAGGTACTGTGTGTCTCCGCGTCCTGGGTGGGCCTCTGTCTCCTGACCCTGTGCTCGGGGGCTCCTCTGTCTGGAAGCCCATCTCCCCTCGTTCAGGCGTTCCATCTTTCATGCTCTTCCTGTCCAGGAGGTGTTTTGCACTTTCCAGCTTGTGGGTCAGTTTTGTGGTTGCAGCATTTTTCCTGTTGCCAGGCTGTAACCAGGAGGGTTTGAAGCTTCGCCCAGGTTGGTTTCCCTAGGTCCTTTGTTCCCCAGGCGGCTGGGTAGTCCCCAGCTCGAGCTTGGACAGTGAAAGCTGTCAGCGGATCTGGCACCGAGCACGCAGGTGGCTCAGGCCCAGGATCGCTTTCCTTCCTGCCACTGGGAGTGTGCAGGGATTACACTTAGAAATGAAAGTTATGTGGCATTTAATCAAAGTTTTCCACGTGAGTTTTCACATGTTTTCAAAAGCCAGAGTGGTATGCCCCTGACAGCTGCCTGGCCCGAGGGTGCGGGCGTCCCCAGAGGTCTGCAGGTTCTGGGAGCCGAGTGAGAGGCGCTGAGGAGCGCTGAGCCGCGGGCCCCCGACCACGCAGCGGGCGAGCCAGCTTCTGCTGTCCCTCTGGCCGGCCCCTACCGTGTGCTCCGCCCCAGGCAGAGGTGGCCAGGGCGTCTTTGTAGACAGGTTTGTTCCGTCTTTCCTACTTCACCCAGAAGTCCCTTTACCTCCGGCCATCTCCTTGTTCTGTCCCCTGTCCTTGTGGGTGTGTGCTTTCTAAAGAAATCTGCTTACTGCCACTTAATGGAGTTTGCGTCGGGGGTGGGGTACAGTCAGGTGCCCACGCTATGTAGAGCGCCAAGAAAACTGGAGGCTTTATTCATGTTGTTGATAGTGGACAGAAAAACACGTTCAAAACGTGACTGGTAAAACTACCCACAGGCTGACCTACCCAGTCGTAAGGCAGGACCCAGTCTCCGAAAAGGTGGCCCAAGGGGCAGGCGCTTAAACCTGATTCCCAGAATCGGCAGGCCTATGGGCAAGGGTGTCCTGCAGCTCTCTGCATACCTGCCCATCACCTCAGCGCTCTCCTAGCTCCTGAGTCTGCAAATACTGTGAGCAAAAGTACTTTTCAAATTAGTCATGGAGGAGACCCTCGACCTCTGATCGATAGGAATCCACCTACTGGCCTCGTAGGAACCCCGGCAGAGTCCACGGTCCGAGCAGCTCCCAGTCGCCCTGGTCATGCCTGGTCCACGCTGGAGCCTCCCTGGGCCGGACAGGAAACGCAGGCGGTCCTGTCGGACACCACGTGGTCCAGGACTCTCATCAGGATGTCTGGCATGTGGTCTGTGAGCATCTTGGGGCCGATGAGTATTCTGCTGAACTCTGACTCGTGGGCCCACCTCACGGTGTACCGGGCAGCAGGGGAGCAGGAGCAGCTGCAGGAGGAGAGGCGGCCCCATGAGCGCCGCCTCACGCGCCAGCCACCCCATGGGCCGCCTCTTGCCGCTGGCGGGTGGCGACGGCAGGGCTGGAGGTGCCCACACTCACCTCCCTGAGGCGCCTTCTTCCTCCAGGTGGATGATCCTGCCGGGAGGGTAGAGCGGCGGGTACTTGGTGGGTGACTCGAGCGGGGACTCGCTGGAGAAGCTGTAGGCCGGGGACCCGTGCACCAGCAGGCTGTGCTCCCCGAGGAGGGGCTGCGTCAGGTCGCCCCCATCCAGGTCGGTGGGAAGGTCCTCGGGGCTCCCTCCGAACAGCTCGTACCAGCACCCGCGCAGCAGGATCTTGTACTGCGGGGAGATGGGGGGCGGCCCGCATGACTCCAGAGACCCCCTGGGACTCGGGAAGACAGCCCAGAGCACAGCAGGACCAGCGCCTCTTAGACTCTGGCAGCCTTATTTTCTGAGCTGTGGGACTGAAGGCGTCAGAATGCTGTCAGGACAGGACTAAAGATGACAAAGAGCAAATGACTCAGCCAAACAGGGATGGTTCTGTCGAAAATTTAATCTGTGCTTGCTTAGCCATCTGCCTTCCGGGTGTGTCTGTGGTCTGTGAGGGGAGTGGAGGAGTTTCTGGCAGCATCAAGAGCCCTGGGCTGCAAGGCTCTGAATTAGCAACATCCTCTGGAGGCCCTGGACAGCTGGGTGGGGAGGCCCCAGGGCCCCTGAGTTACCTTGGGCTTGTTGCAGTGGGCGATCACTCGCAGGATCCTCCTCTTCAGATCTTCCAAGTTGGTCACACTCAACCTGTTGAGCAGAAGGCCAGACTGAGGCTTGGTACTCGGCCTTCCCCACCAGCCCAAGCCCAGCTGGGGCGGCCAACACGCTCACCTGGGAATCACGTCCTTGCCCAGGACAAGGGACACGATGAAGGTCTTGGAGTATTCATAAAGGGATTTGCTGAAATAAAAAAGTTGCTTCAGGGAGGCTTCCAAGAGAAAGTGAGTTAACTGCCAAGCCAGGGAGTGGTCAGTGTCCCCAGAACTCAACTCTGTTCTCCATCCTCTAAAGGAGGAGAAAAATGAGAGACTGCAGTTATAGCAACTTGCTGAGAGTCCTAGGTGTCAGCACTGGGCAGATAAATAAGGTCCTGAACCCAGCGTGGTGTCAACAGTCAGGAAGCCAGGGAAGGGTGGACGCGGACCCTCCTACGGGCAGGAATCGCGCTGCGCGTCAGCAACAGGGAAGGATGGGCTCTTGGTGAGACCGTGCTGAGATGCTGCGCTTGCTGCGACGGGAGGAAATGAACCTGAATCACACTATACACAGAACCACCGAACGGAGCAGAGCACAGGCCTGAATAAAGGTGAAAGGCCAGACTAGAGACTTTTAAAAGACAGGACAGGAGGCGAGCTCTACATGCTGATCACAGAGATTTCTTAAATGAGAAAGACCCCCAAATCTCAAGGGAATGACAGCTGAGTGTTAAGAACATAAGCTGAAGACAAAGTAAACAGGCGCCAGAGCGCGAGACTGCGTTTATCACACACACTCGCAGCCGACGAGCGGCCGATGCACTGGACACGTACACAATGCAAAAATAAGGTACGTCGAGAAATGGACGAAAGGAACTTCACGAGAGTGGAGACGGCAGCTTCACCATGGAAGTGTCAATTAAACGATGGAACGCCACTGTGCACCCATCAGGCTGGGAAAAAGGTTTACATCTGACACTGAAGTGTTGGTGAGGATGTGGAGAGTGGTGCACACTGGTGCGGGTGTGAACAGGAGCGGCCGCTACACACAGCTGGCACACACTCCAGGGCCCAGCACAGCCCAGTGTCCGTCGCCAGCAGAACAGACGGATGGTTTGTGATGCGTGATGAAACGTAGCGAGCATTTACACAACATTTTACAGGCATCGAATATGTGACATAAAAGGGGAAGTAACAAAAAAGTGTAATTCCATTCCTCTAAATTTCAAAATCATGCAGATCCAAACTAGATTATATAGAGACACGTATACAGGTGCCAAAGCTGTTTTTTAAAGCATGGGAAAGGACTTCCCTGGTGGTCCAGGGGCTAAGACTCCACGCTCCCAATGTGAGGGGCCCAGGTTCAATCCCTGGTCAGCAAACGAGATCCCACATGCCACAGCTAACACCCAGTGCAGCCAAACAAATAAATACATTTAAAACAAAAACAAAAACAGGAAATAATGAGCACTGCCCAGGATGTGGAGGAAAGGGTATGACTGCATGACGTTAGCGGGCATATAAGTTGGTGCAGCCACTACGGAAAGCAGTTTGGAGGTTTCTCAAAAACTGACCCAGCAATTCTACCTCAAGGTATTTATCCAAAGAAAACAAGGACACTTGGAAGATCCCTGCGCGCCTAGTCACTGTACATTGTTTACAGTAGCTGAGACATGGGAACAACCAAATTACCCACTAACGGCTAACTGCATAAAACAGATAAGCTGTGTGTGTGTGCGCGCGTGCACAAAATGGAATACTATTCAGCCAAAAAAGCCAGTGAAACCCTTCACTGATGTACGGCAGAAACCAGCACAGCACTGTAAAGCAATTATTCTCCCATTAAAAATTAACAAAAGCAAAAGAATCACTGCTTTTGTTCAAAATCAACAGGCCTGTTACTGTAAGCAACTTTCGTGTGTATTTAAAACCAGTAATGCTTATCATAAACGTGGCACTTTGTCTTAACCTAAAACAAGAACAAAATCTTGCCATTTGTGGGCACGTTTGGACCTTGAGGACAGTATGCTCCGTGAAACAAGTCAGAGGGAGAAAGACAAACACTGTGTGATCTCACTTATGTGTGAAAACTGCAAACACCGAACCAAGCTCAGGCACACAGAGGAGACTGCTGGTTGTCAGAGGCTGACAGGCACAGCAGAGGGAGGGAGCTGAGAGGTGGGTGAGATGGGCGAAATAAGGTACTGCTGGCTATAAAGTAACCAAGTCCCTGGGAGGGAAGGCGCAGCCCGGCTACTACAGTTAACAATAGTATCCTGCGTATTTGAAAGCTGCTAAGAAAGTAAATCTTAAGTTCTCCTTACAGGGAAGAAAAGATTCTGTAACTATTTACGAGGACAGATGTTAACTAGACTTACTGCGGTCAGTTCACAATACATAAACATCTGATTGTGTTGCACACCCGTAACTAATATCATGTATGCCAGTTACAGCTCAGTTTTGAAAATGGGTCTCACAGTGCACCATCTAGGAGATTAAAGCTGTGGTCCAAGAGCCCATGAAAGGCTAGCCCGTCTTTCTTCAACCAACAATGCTTTGACACAAACTCCTCCTGAGGACGAGAAATTGTAACTAAATTGTAGACAAAGTACCAGTTTGAAGGAAAACGAGTACCTGAGCAGCCCCCTGGGCGGGGAGAAGGCGTAGCACCTGACCTGCGGGTACGAGCTCTTGAGCATGAGGGCCAGCAGTGCCGCAGCGCCCGCGCCCAGGCTGTGCCCGACGACGACCAGCCGGTACTCCTGGGGGCAAGAGCAGAGTGGGTAACGACCGAGAGAGCAGACAGCAGAGAAGGCCAAAGAAAGGAAGAACTGAAATCTCACAGGTGCGATGCTGAACGCTTGACTCAGAATCCCGTCGTTGACGAGTCGGCGGTAGACGTATCTGGCGGCCTGAGAGATGCCCTGCGAGTGCAGACACGGGAGCTCTTAGTGTCGGGCGCGGCAGGACTACGCGGGCCCCACTCTGTGACTCTCCCCCAAGACGGGACGGGCCACCCTGGGACCCGCGGCCTCATCGACCACCCACTGCTGTGTTCTGGCAGCTGGTGCGGAGCCTGGAGCGAAGCAGGGGCTCAAGAGGTATTTCCATCAACCACGAGGTGGCCTCAGGAACACCTTTCCGTGTCAGTGGATGTCCCTACGGCTTTTCCTGGAGCCGCACAGCATTTTGCTGTATGGACGTCCCACAATTTACTGCCGCCGAGTTCCCAGGGTTGGTCAGGTTTAAACGACTGATCTTTTAAGATGATGGCAAAAAAACCAAAATTCTGAAATCACAGACACTGACGAAGCAGCCACTATTCCGGCAAAAGCTGCGCTGAAACCACTGGAAGGGAGTCTAGGGAGGTCAGTCTTTAATTTCCAAAAATAAAGTACAACTTTCTAACAAATACAGCTGTCCACGAAGCAGACTTCTTGAAAATTAAGTAGTTCCAATCGAGGAGGGACAACCTTGTAAACCAAAAACATTTTCGGGACGCTTCCTACCTGAGCACAGGGCTCCAGGCCCAGCAGGCTGATCTCCGATAGGCTGAAGCGGGGGAAATACCACACGAGATGGGACTCTTCTGCTGGGGCCTAAACCTACTGCAGATTCCCGAGTCCGTGACTCTATAGCCCTGTGAGCACAACGCGGACCCTGGCACCACCTGCGAGAAGCCAGGTGGTCTGGGCCACGGCCAGATCCCCCTTTCCTCCCCTGCCTGCCACGCGGTGAGGTCGACTTCCGCCAGCTAGGCACCCACCAGCTGTCTGTCCAGGGCAGCCAGAGTCGCATGGCGTCTGGACCACAACTTGGCTAGCGGTGGGTCTCCCTGGCACAGGTGTTATGGGTGACACGCCAAGAGGGTCTTCAGCCGCACGGCCTGGACAGCGTCGGAGCCAGAACCCGGTGCCCAGGCCAAGAGCAGGGAACAGGTCTCACCCTCAGCCCCTGAGCAGCTGTGCTCCCGGCCGGAGGGCAGGAGCTGTCGCTGGGTGAAAAGGTGGAGGAGGCCTCGGCTGAGAGCCGGTGAGGCCTGCAGTGTCACAGCACAAAGCCTGGGTCTGTGGCTGAAACGCTTGGAAGAACAGAGGCAAGACACCAAGCCTGCCGGGCTCTGAGGGCAGTTGGCTAGTTGATGGGTCTCTATAATAAATTTTAAATTTCTTGTTTTTCTTCACGCACATTTAGTAATAAATTGGACTTTCCTGTGAACTTCAGGGGCAAAAAGAGAACTAAGGATTAAAGGGAGAGAATTCGCATTTCCAGGACCGCCAAGCTCCTAACTGGCGGCAGAACCAAAAGCCTCCAACCACCCTGGATCTTCTCTGGAGTGTCCCAGTACACACAACCCCCCCCCCCCCAGAAACCCCAAAACAACAGTAAGAACAACAGAAAACGCTGGGAGGAAAAAGGCTGTCCAGACGGGGGCTCAACTACCAGCAGCCTCACTCTGGCAGTAACATACTTTTATAAAAACTAAGCGTTCTATTTAAAAAATGATTACTACAGGAGCAGTTCGTTTTGGTTAAAAATCACACACCAGTGTAGAAGAACAGCGCGAGCCCAGCGCCCTCCACCGATTCCTCAGGGGTGCCCTTTAGGGAACCACTCCGGACCATGCAGCCTCGTCAGTCATCCGGAAAAAGCAAAGCGAAACTGCAGGGACACCACCTCGCCCCACGAGGGCAGCTCCATCAAAAAAGTCTCGGTGAGGACGTGGGGAAGTGGGAACCCACGTTAGTTTGCTGGCGGGGATGTGACATGGTGCAGCTGTGCTGGGCGAAAGCTTGGGGGTTCCTCGAAACCTTCAATGGAGAAACAGCAGGAGGCCCAGCCACCCGGCCTCCGGGCAGACCCCCCGGAACAGAGAGCAGGGACTCAGGCCGCTAGCTGCACGGCCGTGTTCACAGCTGTGTCCCTCACGACAGCCAAAGGGAACCGCGACACGCTACCGCGTGGGTGAAGCTTGAGGATCCTATCCTCAGTGAAGTAAGACGGTCACGAAGGACAGATATAATTCCACTTACGCGAGGAACGTAAAGCAAGCAGATCTGCAGACAGTAAAATGGTGGTTCCAGGCACTGGCGGCTCCCATGCCCCACCCCACCCCCAGAGCGCACAGTCACAGTGAAACAAGAAGTGGGTATTGTGACATCGCAAACTGGAAGGAGCTGCAGAAGTGCTGAGGCTGTTGGGGGGGGGGTCTGCCTTTCAGGAGGGTTGGGGGGGCTTCCTCTCGGGAGGGGCTGTGGGGGGCCTGCCTGCACTGCGCTGCACTGACGCTTTCTTCACCCTGAGCAAGGCCTGCCTCAGTTACAGGGGAAGAGGCACTCAGATGCCCACTCTGACACTTGTTCCAGCGTGTGGCTGCTGGCAAGTCACTCAGTCGCTGTGAACCTGCTTCTTTGTCTTAAAAACCTCCCCCTGGGGCTTCGGGGAGGTCGCGCCGCGCAGCCCTGGGCATCAGCAGCCTTGGCTGCACGGAAGCGTGCAGAGGAGACTTGGAGGGGAACCTGCCCCTCCCCTTGAGTGCCCCCGACGGCAGGCTCCAGACCACACGCCCCCGGCCCTACCTTGTGTGCCCAGCAGTCCTGCACCTCACACTCAAGGTCGAGGGGCTCGCTCTCCGCAGACAGGTCCGTGAGGATGTCCTGAAACAGCGTGTGGGGAGAGGCCGTCGGCCGGGTGAGGCGGGGCGTGCCCGGTGGCAGGACGCGCCCGAGGGACCCGCGGGCGGTCGAGCCTGGACACTGGGGAGGCGACACGGGGTCGGCCAGCGGACACCCAGAGCGCGGGGCGACTTTCGACTGCACCACTTCACTTAGGATTCTTTCCGGCTTTGGGTGCCGAAAATTCAAGGGGAGGGTCACCTGGTCAGGGGCCCGGGGAGTCCAGCGGGCACTCCCCTGGGAGCGGCGGCTCCAGCCTGCCGGTGTTAACTTTCCACATTTCTCGGTGAGAAGGAAAAGGCTTCACACCCTGGGCCCGCCTCCCTGGGGCGGGTGCTGTCTCGGAGGCTTCCCAGCACCGGCTCTGGGCCCCGCCCGCGCCCCTCTCCCCGGCGGGCGGGTGGGCTCCGTACCTGCAGAGACATGGTCCCTCTGATGGCCACCACCACCGACTCCTTCCTGTGGTCCAGGGCCACCAAGAAGGGGAGCTCATACACCTGAGGGCGGAGAGGACGGGCGTCACACAGCCGGCCCCTCGTCCGCCCGAGTGCCCGCTCCTCCCGCTGGCGCGGGGACAGGCAGACGCCTGCAGGCGGTTGGCGCTGGGGACACCAGGGGATGGGGCCTGTGCCCGGGCAGCGGGCGTGCGCCGGAGCCTGGTGACCTCACCTCCCCGGATTCCCCCGAGAGGGACTCTACGTGTGGCAGTGTGGAGGCGTCTTGAAAGAGCCCCCAGAGCAGACACGAGCCTTCTGTGGAAAATCGCCGTCTTTAAGCCCATCGGCCCTTTCATCGGCGATCACTGAGCAGCAGTGATCAGGGAGCGGTGGTCACCACCGGGGCTCCGGGTGCCCGCACCAAGCTGGGCAGCAGACTCACAGGTGACGTGAGAACACGCCCCCGGGCGCTCTGACCTCAGCAGCATGGGGTGAGATGTTCCCACGCCCCAGGTGAGTCTACAGTGCAGGCGTGTGGGAGCCCACGAGCTCAAGCGCAGTACACAGGGGTCCCCCAAACTGTCTGTCTGCTGCAACTGTGGGGGCTCCTCCTGAGCCGGGCTCCCACAGCATGGCTGTGGCCTGGGCTCCAGAGATGTGAAAGCTCCCCGGGAGAGTCTCCTGAACAGCAGACACGAGCTGCTGTGCTCCCCTAGGGTCTGGGCTCTCGGTGCCGCTGCAGACCACGCAGGGAGCCATGAAGCAGCACAGGACAGCCCCTGGCACCAGACGGACCGGCCCCTATGGGCTCGCTGACCTGCCTGGCGACTCCGAGACCCTCCCGAGTGGGAGGCCTGCGGCCCGGCATGAACAGCACGGAGCCAGACCCAGAGACGTGAGTGACTAAGCCCCGGCACCCATGTGGGGCTCCCGCCAAGTGCAGCTCACGGTTCTTCAGTAGAAGCTGTCTGCCCCATCACGCTAACCCTGGGTGGGTGCCACGGGTGCCCGTGAACCCGCCAAGCAGCATGTGAGATTCGGGGGTGAGCACGTGTCTGTGTCCGTGTCTCCGACATTTTCCCAGGGGACTTGTGTGGAACCTGCACCAGAACCTCAGAGGACCCAGAGGACGGCGCGGCCCGCTCTACCTTGTCGTGGAAGCTGACGTGGATGAAGTCTCGGTGCTGCAGCCCCGTCGTCTGCAGGATGGAGCTGAAGTGGCAGTTGAGCTGATCGCCTCCGACCAAGTCGTAGTCGGTGGTCCTACGTCTGCAGCTGGAATGGGGGCAGAGGCGTCGCGGCCGCGCCTGGGAGACCCAGCCCGCCGGCCCATCCCCAGCAACGCGAGGACTCCGCGGACAGTATTCACACTCCGCCTGGCTAACCTCTAACGGCCTTTTGAAGACATTTACTCACTTATTTGGCTGCACTGGGCCTGAGCTGTCATGAGGGACCTTTCGCTGGGATGCACCGACTCTGGCTGTGGGACTGGGGCCTGGCTGCCCCACAGCACGTGGGATCCTAGTTCCCTCACCAGGGATTGAACTTGCGTCCCACACATCGAAAGGCAGATTCTCAACCTCTTGACCAGCAGGAAAGTCCCTTTAACGGCCTTTAAATGATATTTATTGTGTACGCTTCTTACTAGAGTCTGGAACCATGGTAATACTTCCCGTGTTCAAAAAATAAACCAACAAGGATGGAAAGAGACCCTAACCTCATCAGGAACGGACAAGCCAGCATCATTGCCTGGTACGAGGTACTGAGAAGGACACACGCTCTGCACGGAGCATTCCTGCCAAAAATGTGTAACCTGAACCGTTCGTGAAGAAACCATGAGACAGAGGCAGAGTGCAACGCCGTCCTACGACACACGGGACTGTCCTTTTCAAAATGTCGGTATCATGAAAGATACGAACAAATGACTGAGGAGTTGCTCTAAACTGGAGGAAGCTAAGGAGACGTGACAGCCCAGTGCAGCACACGCTCCTGGATCAAGAGAAAATGTGTTACAGACGGGGACTACTGGACAGTTAGAAAGACTGCAGCAGCTGATGGTCAACTTCCTGACTTTCACACTTGTCCTGGAATTTATGTCAAAGAGAGACCTCGTTCTTAAGAAACACAAGCTGAAGTAACTGGGGCGGTGGGGGGCATGATGTCCAGAACCCAGTCTCTGATGGGTTTTTTTGGGGGGAGGGGGTGCATATGTTTATGGAGAAGCAGTGACACAGCACACAGGACGAGAGCGAGCTGCAACCAGGGCTCCAGATACAGGATGCGGGTGTGTCAGGACTGCGCGTGCGGTTTCTGAGATATTTCACAATAGGAAGAAGCTTTTAGAAAAGGGGAATGTGATTATCTTTAGAAAATAAAGGCCGGACACCACAGCAAGCGACCTCGGCAGGGAGGTGGAGCCCTCGCAAGACCTACCAGTCGCCGCCGACCCGGCAGAGCCCCGTGAAGGGGTTCCTGTAGACGTAGAGGGGCCACCCGTAGGCGGCGGCGGCGAACTGCATGTAGTGGTGGCAGTTCTCCAGCTCTGCGTCCAGATCGGCCTCCTGCGGGGCAGAGCAACAGCCTCCCGTTAGGGGAGCCCGTACGGAGAGGGCCGGCGCCCTGTCCACCCTGGACTCTCGCTTCACGGTGGAGCCCGTTACGGAGAGGGCCGGCGCCCTGTCCGCCCTGGACTCTCGTTTTACGGTGGAGCCTGTACGGAGAGGGCCGGCGCCCTGTCCGCCCTGGACTCTCGCTTCACGGTGGAGCGTGGCTGGTCTACATTGCTGTGCCAGTCTCAGGTGTATAGCGCAGTGGCTCCGTTACACACACACACTACTCTTTTTCAGATTCCTTCCCCACATCGGGTGTTCCAGGACTTTGAGAAGAGCTCCCTGTGCTACAGAGGCCCTTGCTGATTGATCTCTGGCAGAACATGCTACGATCTTAAACCTGAACTCAAATTCCTGATTCTTCCCTTTCTTTCTTCAGGGAATAGACACCTTGGAGGACTTCTATTGGAAAAACTGATCCCTGAATACAGACAGACGGAACCCCCTCATTTTTTGGCTGTGCTATGTGGGCCTCCCTGGTGGTGCAGAGGTTAAAGCGTCTGCCTGCAATGTGGGAGACCTGGGTTCAATCCCTGGGTCGGGAAGATCCCCTGGAGAAGGAAATGGCAACCCACTCCAGTACTCTTGCCTGGAGAAGCCCATGGACAGAGTAGCTTGGTGGGCTACAGTCCATGGGTCGAAAAGAGTCAGACACGACTGAGCGACTTCCCTCACTTTGATGTGGTATGTGGGATTCTAGTTCCCCGACTAGGATTGAACCCACGGCACCTGCACTGGGAGGACAGAGTGTTAACTGCTGGACCGCCAGGAAGTCCAGACCCCTCGTTGAGAAGAATGCACGAGTTAGCAGCAAGCATCCCTAGTGACTCTGCAACTCAACACCCTGCTGGATGCACATGTGGACACCACGTGTAGCAACGGGGGCTGCTGGGAGCCAGGGCCTTGAACGAGCGGCTGAGACAGACAGATGAGCCTCGGGCAATTTTCTCTTTCAAAAGCACAGAAATCTGTGGCGGGAAAGCAACCACCAGAGCTGAACTGCTCCCCAGGCTCAGAAAAGAGTGCAGGCACTCTGGGAGAACCTGGTCCCATCCGAGAAGGAAGTTTTGATGTGCAGACAACAGCCAATTTCCTCAAACAGAATGCTTGGGGGGAAGGAAACACGACGGGTGGTGGACTGGCCAGGAGTCGGCTCCCCCCACCTCAAGGCCAGGGGGTTCGGAGGGGCCTCGCCTGACAGGCGCCAAACCACAACCGGAAGATCCACACGTCAAGACGCCAATCAACGGTTCCCGAAACTGGTTGTTTTTTTAATTTACAAATAGGTATAAATGTCAAAAGGGCACAACCCAACAGAAACGTGGGCTTACCTGGAAGGGCCCGGGAGAGTGGGTGACTACCTCGGTGGGCTCCGGGGGGCTCCGCGCGAGGTCCTGCTGCTGATGGAGGAGGGCGAGGCCGGCCGCGATGTCGCTGGGCACCAGGTCCGTGTCCTGGACGGGAAACCACCGCGGCTCAGTGCCCGCCTGGTGGCAATGGGCACAAGTCCCCGAGGGCCCGGGTGTACGCAGCTCACACGCGCACACACACGCACACACACAGTCACAAGAGCCGAGTGTTTTTGGAAATCCTTCCCTCTCAGGACGCCTGCATATGAACCTGGTGTTTCTTCCTCTCCGGCCCTCAGGCTAAGCCCACTCGAGGGCATAATTAGATCACTGATTCCGATTCTCAGATGTCACGTAAGTGGCTCAGCTGTTTTTAATCTACGACACGTGTTTGTAGTAACAAACGATGCTAGTCCCATTTACACCCTTGCTGCTTGAGATGCTGAGGTCTTGTTGAGAAGGGCCCACAGCAGAGGCTGACGAGCTTGGGCTCACATTCGCCAGGCAGGGCCAGTCTAAAAAGACCCCCAGACTCGGAAAGCCCCAGAGTCAGTCTGCGGGGCCTGATCTGAGCCTCTCCTCCCGGGGTGGGGACAGGGAGCCCCCTACCTGCCCCCCACCCCCAGAGGACTTGCCCTCGGGAGCTACGTTCTGTCGACAGGAAGATGGGCTTGGGACGCGGAGAACTCATCTGCCCCAAAGAAGCGTTCACGCAACAGGAGGAGGAGACGGAGCAGACCCCAGTGGCTTACTGAAAAGTAGGTTGAGAAAAGTTCTGCCGTACTCGAAAAGGCGACGCGAGTGTGGTCGTCCCGGCTGACACAGCAGCACAGCAGCCTGACTCGCGTCTCCCACACGCTGGTCGCCGCCGTCTTGAGGCCACTCAGCAGCTGGCTGGACTCGCGACTGTCTAGGGGCTGGGGGCCCAGGGGGGCGCCCGGGGCCGCCTTGCCCCCCAGCGGGTCGAAGACGATGAGGATGGTGAGCATGGTGGAGGCGATGATGAGCCAGCTGCAGGGCAGTGGGGGGGGGGGGGGGGCGGAAACCCGGGTCCTGCAGCCCCTCAGCTACGTGGGGCTGGGGCACCCTCCCCGGGGGGCACCTCCTGCCTCGGGACAGCTGGGACTCCAACTACCGAGAAAGATGGGGAGCTGGCTGGAGTGGGCAACTCGGTTCCTCGAGAAAGTTCCTTATGAGCCCACAGCCAACCGAGGCCTGGAGAAGACGGAGCCCCCAGAGCCACGAAAGCAAAAGGGGGCTGCGTGGTTGACGGGGCCGCGGCCAGGCTCAGAAGCCCCTGCCCTTGACCGGGGTTATTCCCCGGGGCCCCAGGGCTCTGCTTGGCAAAACCAGAGCAAGCTTCTTACACGCGGGCCGTGCTCGAATGGCTTTCATCCACACTGCACTCAGTCGCTGCAGTCATGTCCAACTCTTTGGGACTCCATGGACTGCAGCCCACTGGGCTCCTCTGGCCATGGGATTCTCCAGGCGAGAATCCTGGAGTGGGTTGCCATTTCCGCCTCCAGGGGATATTCCCGACCCAGGGATCGAACCTGCATCTCTTGAGTCTCCTACATTGGCCGGCAGATTCTTTACCACTAGCGCCACCTGGGAACCCCTTTCATCCGTACGTTTCAATACTTCCAGGCTGCCCGCGATGCACAGGGTGCCGTGGGTGCAGGAGCGTGTGTGCTCCAGGAAGGTGACCCGGGAAGGGCCGCCGCGGCCTTGGCTGCAAGGCTCGGGACTGTGCCGGGAGCCCCCACCCTGATTCACAGCCCGCGGGGCAGGACTAGATCGTCTGTACGATTTTCAGCTGGAAAAGGCAAAAGCCTTACTCCAGCGGACTGCGCTCTGCAGCAGCTCCGCACACCGTGTGTCTTCTCCTCCCGCTTGTAGTTTGTGCCCTGCTTTGGTCTCAGGCTTCTTCCCTCTTGTGAGGGGCCGGAGGGCATGCAGAAAAGCGGGAGCTGGCAAGGAAGGGAACTATAGCCACAAGTGTGTGCTGGGCCATGAACCATGCCCCCCGCGTGTCTAACTACTTCCGGAAGCCTGCACGCCACCAGGGCACCTGCAGGGACCCCACCTCGAGCGCACCTCGGACGAGAGCCCGTAGGAGGAGACGGGCCCTCACCTGACCACCACGGTTGCGATGATGCCATTGCCCACAGTCCGGTTACACTGAATGCCGTCCGCGATCCAGGCGGCCCCCAGGGACGCCCAGACCATCTCTGGCAGGAAGAGCGCCAGGCGCACGTAGAGCAGCTTGGACATGGATTTCCGCGGTCCCGGGTTACAGATGGTCCCTGGAATACAGAGCACGTCCACGCTGCAGGCTGGCCTCCGGGGGACGGGGCAGCTCCTTTCGGCAGAAACACAGCGGCCGCAGCCCAGATGTGTGCAGGCTGCTCCCCACCAGTGGCGTTTCTACCCGTGATCGGGAACCACTGCCCGCCTCTGAGAGCGAGAGGCAAAGCGAGGGATGGGAGGCATGACAAAAGCCTCAGAATTATTTCTTAGACTCACTGGGGCTTAAAAACACTTCTGGGAGGACTTCCCTGGTGTCCAGTGGTTAAGAATCTGCCTTTCAATATCAGGGACATGGGTTCGATCCCTGGTCAGGGAACTAAGATCCCACATGCCCAGGAGCAAGTAAGCCCACACACCGCAAGAAAAGGTTGCGCTTTCAGCAACCAAGACCCAACGCAGCCCAAAATAAATAAATATTGAAAAAAATATGCACTTCTGGGTTTTCTAACTACACTGACCATAAAGTCATGTTCCACATCGGGATACTTCTGAGAGCAAAATGAGCCTCTATTAACAATTATGCCAGGACAAGAGACATGAAACAGAGCTGTCACAGGCGAGCAGGGCTAGGCGGTCACCCAGGTCTCACAGCCGGCAAAGTCCAGGACCACCTGTCACACCGCCCACCTGAAACACCTCCATCCTCAGGACGACTGCAACTCAGTCACCACCCCACTTCACAGATGAGGAAGCGGAAGCTCACAGAGCTCAGCAAGCACCTTCTAAAGCCAGGTCTGCACGACCCAGGCTCTCAGCGAGCGCCCCGTGGGCATCACTCTTGGGAAGTGAACAAGTGTCACCTGAAGACCACTTGTGGATGCCCACCACCGAGATACAACATTTAAAACTGTGTTTGTAAGATAAACCCAAGTATCATTAACTCTTGATGTAAAACATCAGCTTTCCCCCTTCAGAAGTTGTGATAAGCACCAATTTCAACATCAAAACCACCACACAATTCAAACAAAAGCAGTAACTGGAAAAAAAAAACAACCCTAAGATCTGAAAAGTAATTTGATAAGAAAACAGCTTTTAAATTCCCAAAGCTACCTTCCACTAGAATGAATTACTGAGGGTCACATTTTAGAACACTGGACACCATCAGGCCTCACTGAGGCCACAAAGTCAGAAAGTCCTAAGATAATTGACATGGCTGCCTCTCTCCCTGAGGGGCAAGGAATGAAGGTCTGCAGAAATCTGCCCTGTCTCTGGAGAGAATTATCCTATAACAACAGCCAACCACCAGAGAGAAACGAAGGAGGATCTGCTCACAGCCCGCCCCAGAGGCCGAGGATCCCGAGCAAGGGGCTGCTCGGATGCTGCATGCCCAGACCCAGGACCCCAGCCCCTGGCACCGCCTGAGTGCAGAGACGGAGGCGAGGAGGCAGGAGACACGAGTTCCCGCAAGGTGTCCAGAAAAAACAGGAGACGCCGAAAACGCCTCTTTTTTATGTGCATGCTTGCCTAGGAAAACATCTTGCTTTTATGTCAACTTTTATTTTCCCCTCGGGGCAGTCAGCCGCCAGCTGGACCTGTAGTGGGCATGTAGTGGGCATCACAAAGCCAGTGCCCAGAATGGATGGTGTGACTGCATCCCTGAACGCGATGGCCTCGATGCGGTCTCGGGAAGTAACCCCGCTGCCCCTCCCGAGGCGGGGCCATGGACGCGCAATCCGCAGAGGGCAGGCCTGGGTCACAGAGGGCGAGGAGAGGAAGACTTCTCAAACTCAAGCCAGCTGTGGCCAAGGGCAGACCTTGACCTTGAGGGCCTTCTGTCAAAACACGGTATTCGTGAGGGTGGAGGTTGTTTAGTCTCTATGCCATGTCCAACTTTTTTGTGACCCCATGGACTGTAGCCACCAGGCTCCCCTGTCCATGGGCTTCTCCTGGAAGAATACTGGAGGGGGTTGTCATCTCCTTCTCCAGGGGATCTTCCCGACCCAGGGACTGAACCCGGGGCTCCTGTACTGGCAGCTTCCTTATCACTGAGCCACCTGGGAAGCTCATGAGGGTGGATCTTCCCTAATTAAACCGCCCACATGGTTGAAACTAGACGGTTTCATCAGGGAGCTTTTCAAATCAAAACTAGAAACCTTATAGTTTCTACTAAGTAATGAGCTGAAATTACACCCCTATGTTGTTAAGAGAAATTCTGACTTCATCCAGATGGCTCACCTAACTGAAAGCCTTCAGTCATCATGTCTGTTGGCGGGATGGTTACTCCGCTTCTTATCTGACTTGAATCATCCCATTTGCCTTTTTTTTTTCCCCTTAACTTTACGGTATTGGTCACTGAAATTTATGTAACATTGTTAATAAAGCATACAATGTTATTTATTGGCAATTAAACTAACATGTTTTTATAAAATCTCGTCTTTGGTTCAACTGAGGTATCTTTATCTACAAGCATCAGAAAGGAACTCAGGCTGGTTTAAAAACCAGCAGGACCTGTCCTGACTCAGAGGACTGGAAACGCAGGGCAGGGCTGGCACGGGCGCCCTCCTAGCCCCGAGGGGAGGCGGCAGCTCATTCCTGCAGCGTCTCCCCAAGGACAACAACACGCTGCTTCTGGATCTTTCCCAGGCAAGCAGGGGAGGATGTCCTGGAACTTCCCAGGGAACTCCCCGAATTTCACTGGCCCGATCCAGGTCGCACGTCCAGTCCTGAACCAACCACTGACCCCCGAGGATCATTCCAGTGGGGGCAGAGGGTGGGCGTCTGACACTATGTGAGGGGTCAGTCGGGGGCGGTCCTGAATAAAACTGTTCTGTTTGGAAAAGCGATCCACCCGTAACACCCCGCACCCAGCAGAAGCTGGCCGAGCCCTGACGGGTGAGCTGGGCCCGGTTCGGCCAGGGCACGAGGTCATCCATCCCTTAAGCGGTGTGAACGTGCCCTGACACCACCAAACATCTCTGAAGGAAAACGTTTAAGGGGGTAAAAAAAAAAAAGAAAAGCGTATCCTTGACCCACTGCGGGGCTTCCCTGTGGCTCAGCTGGTAAAGAATCTGCCTGCAGTGCGGGAAACCTGGGTTTGACCCATGGGTTAGGAAGATTCCCCTGGAGGAGGGAAAGGCCACCCACTCCAGTCTTGTGGCCTGGAGAAGTGCACAGACTGCGGTCCATGGGGTCGCAGAGAGCTGGACACGACTGGGAAACCTTCACCTTCACTCACCCACCGTTACAGCCATCGCCCTGGCGCGCTGAGCAGACTGCCGCGAGCGGACAGGACAGCCAGATGGCACAGCCTGTTCCGCAGGACACAGCCTGCACGCTCCATCTTTCAGAAGATCCGACTGCACTCAGAACCTCCAAGCACGGAAGCCACGTCGCACACGTCCCAGCTCCCTCCTCTCCTTCAGCCTCGGCACTGGTGCCAATCTGCACCAGGGGTCCGACTGGGGCCGCCTTCAATCCAGACCCCAGGCGCCCACGTTCTCAGGGCTAAGCGAAAATACACAGAGCGCTCCAGTCTACACGTTACTGCGGGACATGCCACGCGCCGTGCTTCCAGCTCATCTGGACCCTACGGTCTTGTTCTCCTGAAACACTCCACCGCTAACATTTCTCTCTGTATCTCCCACCATCTTTTAAGTTTCAGTCTATGGTTCGAAAGCGTCGAAACCTAGATTCCGTCACTGGGTGTATCGGCTACTTTCTCCCTCCCAGTTCTATCACCATCATTTATGCTTGTTGGCATTTCTCCTACACTCAGGCAGTGAACACACCCTAAAGCACGCTGGATGGCAGCCTGCCAGGCAGCCCTGCCTCTGACTGACAAGCTCTTATTTACTGATGCGTTTCTTTAGCAGCCAGCAGAGTGCTCAGCTCATCCTGCAAACCACAGTAAGCGACAGGGAGGCTTTGCAGCGTTTTCAGGCATTCTCAGTTAAGTGACTGTCTGCAGAAAACGGTAACAGAAGAAGTTATTAAGAAGACATGTAACTTTGGGGACTTCCCTAGTGGCCCAGGGGTAAAGAATCCACAGGCCAGCGCGGGAGACACGGGTTCCATCCCGGGTCTGGGAAGACCCCGCATGCCACAGAGCAACGAACCCACGCCCCACGACCGCTGAGCCTGTGCTCTGGGGCCCAGGAATCGCAACGACTGAGCCACGCGCTGCAGCCACTGATGCCCGCGAGCCCGCGAGCCCGTGCTCTGCAGCGAGAGAAGCCCCGCGACGAGAAGCCCGCGCACCGCAACTCGAGTTGTGGCGACACGAGAGAAGCCCACACAGCAGCAAAGACCCTGCGAAGCCGCAAAAAATACACTATCGCACACAGAAAAGAGCAGAGATGTAACTCTTACAGCTCATTAATAAAAGGACAAAGAACCTGATTTTAAAATCGGGCAAAGGATCTGAACAGACGTTTCTCCAAAAATGATATGCAAATGGCTACCAAGCATATAAAAAGAGGCTCAATATCATTAGTCATCAAGGAAAAGGGACTCCAAACCACAGTGAGGTACCACTTCACATCCACTAGGACGGCTGTCCTCAAACGGTCAGATAATAAGTGTTGAGGAAGATGTAGAGAAACGAACCCTTGGGAAGTGCTGGCAGGAAAGAAAAATAGTGCAGCTGCTTGGAAAACAGGCTGGCAGTCCCTCAGAAAGTTAGACAGTCACCATATGATCTAGCAGTGACCCCCCCCGCCAGGTATACATCCAGGAGAAGTAAAGCATGATGGGCATGTCAAGACAAGATGCGACTGCTCAGAGCAGCCTGTCTGTAACAGCCAGAAAGTGGAGACAACCCAAATGCCCAGCAGCTGACGAACAGCTGGGTAAACCGTGGTATATCCGCTCAGTGCAGCATCATTCAGCCATAAAAGGGGTGAAGGGGACTTCCTGGCGGCCCAGTGGCTAAGACTCTGTGCTCCCACGGAGGGGCTCTGGGTTCCATCCCTGGTCAGGGAACTAGATCCCACATGGGACAACTAAGGCTCTTAGAGTGCCACAACTGAGACCCAGCACAGCCAAATTAAACAAATATTTTAAAAAAGAAAGTGAAAGTCGCTCAGTCATGTCCGACTCTTTGCGACCCCATGGACTGTACTGTCCCTGGAATCCTCCAGGCTAGAATACTGGAGTGGGTAGCTTTTCCCTTCTCCAGGGGATCTTCCCAACCCAGGGATGGAACCCAGGTCCTCCCGCATTGCAGGCGGCTTCTTTACCAGCTGAGCCACCAGGGAAGGCTCTGCTTTAAAAAGAAAGAAAGAAAAAGAGTCCAACAGAAAAGGCTCATCCTTACCTTTCATGCTGACACACACGATGGCCGACACGGTGCCTATGATAACCGCCAGGAGGGCAAGGAGCACGATCAGGTAGCTGCTGAGCAGGACACCCCCAGGGCAGTCCAGCTTCCCTCTGTGCACGAGGTACAGCGTCAGGATGCCCACCCACCTGTCGAGACACGGGCAGGCTCAGAAATGGAACCCAGGAGCCGCTTTGCAAGACATGACGGAAGAAAGTAAAAGGAGTTAGTGTTTTCCCAAACAGGGCCAGGTTCACTTTGGAATCTTAGTTGGTCAGGAATATGCCTGCAACGCAGGAGACCGGGGTTCAATTTCTGGGTGCGAAAGATCCCTGGAGAAGGAAATGGTAACCCACTCCAGTATTCTTGCTGGGAGAATCCCATGGACAGAGGAGCCTAGCGGGTTACAGTCCATGGGGTCGCAGAAGCCGGACACAACTGAGAGACTAAAGCACCACCAGTAAGATTTACTAAATCAACTAAAGAGCACAGCTCTTTTTCCTTTTTTAAATGAATTTCATACTTTGCTGACGGCATTGTTTTTATTCTATGCCTGCTGTAATACATTTGTTACTTCATTTATTTGGCTTTGCCAAAAAATTCTGGCATGCAGGATCTTTGCTCCCCAACCAGGGACTGAACCTGTGAGCCTACAAGGGAAGCTTGCAGGCTTAACAGCTGGCTCACCAGGGAAGTCCCTGTAACACAGTTAAAGCCATAAGCAAGCAATTTCAATGCAAACTCCTGGGAAAAAGCCCCCATTGCAACTCTGAGCTAAAACAACAAAGTATATGCTTGTTCAGTTATCAGCACAATTTTTACTTCTGTGTATTAACATGTAACTGACAAAAACACATCCTAAGGGGCTGTGTGTAATCCAAACAGAAGAGGCTGGGAAAAAAGCTAGGAAAGAGTCTCGGTGGTGACCACGATCAACTTGAAAGGACCAGGACTGTAGGCTCCTAGGCGTATTTTGCAATTCCGAGCAGAGCAATGAGAGAGCAGCAAACAAGCCAAGGCAACGGTGAAGTTATTTCAGAATCAGGAAGAGAGCATCATTGGGCAAGAACCTAGTTTTAGGGGGTTCAAGGCCAGAAGGGGAACTGTTCTAGATAACTGTGTGTTTCTGTCAGTGTTGTAACATTCTGACTCCTTGTCTAGAAAAAAACCGAAATGATCTCGATAAGATAGGCTTTGAAAACTACAAACGGACTAAGAAGCAGCTCATAATATTTCACGTTAAGTTTCTTCCCCCTAAAGAATCTAAATACTTTTTTTTTTAATGTATCAGATATATATATATATATATGTATGTATATTTTGGCTGCGTTGGGTCTTCCTTGCTGCGTGGGCTTTCTCTAGTTACAGCTAGAGCGGGCTTGTCACTGCGATGGCTTCTCGAAGGCGGAGCACAGGGCTCCAGGGCGTCCAGCCTTTAGGAGACGCAGCTTCTGGGCTCAAGAGTGGTGGTGTCTGGGCTTAGTTGCTCCGGACATGTGCGATCTTTCACGACCAGGGACTGAACCCGTGTCTCCTGCATTACTCTTTGCTCAGACCCTTTGGGGACAGACTTCAGGCGCCCGATTCCACAGACTAGAGAGTAAGTGCCAGTTCCCCGCGGTCCTGGGATTCAGCCGCGCCCAGCTCAGGAACCGCGCACGAAGGGTACTGTTGCCAACCTCGCGTCCGGCAAACACGGGATGCCGTGCGTTTCCGTGCAGAGCGCTGGAGAGCTGCAGGCGGCAGAGCCCGGCTCCGGGGGAGGAGATCCCGCGGCCACCGCCTCGGCGGCCAGCGCGCCCCGGCGGCTCCAGGCGGGGCGCCCGAGCCCCACAGCGCCGGCGTCCTGGCGGCGGGCCCGCCCCGTGACCCTGGGCACGGCCCGCCCGCCTGTAACGGGGACAGCAGCGGCACCCACGTCCCCGGGCGGCGGAGGAGGCCAGGGACGCGAGCGCGGGGCAGACGACACCCTCCCCGCCCGCGGCCGGCCCGGGCCCGCTCCCTGCCGCGCGCCGAGCCCGCGTCCTCACCACAGCACTCGCACCAACAGCTCGAAGACCCCCGGGAAGACCAAGTCGTCGCTGGCGATGGCCCAACGCCGGCCGAACAGCACCATCCCCGGCATGGCGGACGGAGGTCCAGGGGCCCGCGGCGCCCGCAGCCGCTCGGAGCCCGGAGCCCTAGCGACTCTGCCGCCTCCCCGCGACTCCGCGCAGGCGCACACGGGGGCCGGGCCCGGCGCACGCGCACTGAGCCCCGCGCGGTCGCCGCTGGACCTCTGCGCCTGCACAGATGCGCGGCCCGGGGCGCAGGTGCACTTCGTAGGCTCATTGCATGTGTTAGGTCCCTTCTGTTGTTTTCTTTTCATAAGTAGAAACTCCAGTACTTTGGCCACCTCATGCGAAGAGTTGACTCATTGGAAAAGACTCTGATGCTGGGAGGGATTGGGGGCAGGAGGAGAAGGGGACGACAGAGGATGAGATGGCTGGATGGCATCACCGACTTGATGGACGTGAGTCTGAGTGAACTCCGGGAGTTGGTGATGGACAGGCAGGCCTGGCGTGCTGCGATTCATGGGGTCGCAAAGAGTTGGACACGACTGAGCGACTGAACCGAACTGAAACACGGCGCCAGCCCCGAGGGCTTTGTCAGCCCAGAGACACCCCGCAGTTAGTGGCGGATCTGGGGCTCAGCTCACACACGTCTCTGTGGGCTGCGAGGCTGTGACGAAGTTGCCCGCCCCCCGCAAGGGCTGCTGCTGCCGCAGCCAAGTCGCTTCAGTCGTATCCGATTCTCTGCGACCCCATAGACCGCAGCCCACCAGGCTCCTCCGTCCCTGAGATTTTCCAGGCAAGAATACTGGAGTGGGTTGCCATTTCCTTCTCCACCCCGCAAGGGCAGGGGTTAGGAGTACCTCGTTAGGACCTTCCCTGGTTCAGAGCCTGAAGCCACTCGCCTGCTTGGTGCTGGGGAGTGGGGAGTAGCCTGATCTGCCTTCTTTCCTTCCTCCAAGCTGGTCGTAGGTTCTGACCACTTCTCGGCCTCTCTGCTCCCCTCCGCCCGGGTCCGAGCCCCCTTCATCGCTTGCCTGACTGAGTCTCCCCACTGCTCTCCCCAACTCTGCCCTGTTTCCCCTCCTCTTCAGTGCACTGCCCTTACAGCAGCTGGAGTGACGACGAACCGTCAGACCAGGCCCATCAGCTTAGAATTTTGCAAGCCTACACTTTGTGCATCCAACCAGTCCATCCTAAAGGAAATTCTTCCTGAATATTCATTGGAAGGACTGATGCTGAAGCTCCAATACTTTGGCCACCTGATTCAAAGAACTGACTCATTGGAAAAGACCCTGATGCTGGGGAAGATTGAAGGCGGGAGAAGGGGACGACAGAGGATGAGGTGGTTGGATGGCATCACCGACTCCATGGACATGACTTTGAGCAAGCTTCTGAGTTGGTGATGGAGTGGGAGGCCTGGCCTGCTGCAGTCCATGGGGTTGCAAAGAGCTGACACAACTGAGTGACTGAACACTTTGTGCATAAAATGGACTCCAACCTCTTGCAGAGTCTTTTCCCTGGGAGTCACACATCGCAGGTTTGCAAATGCATGGTTGTCTCCCCAAGTTAGGGCTACTTTCTCCCTTCCTCACTCACCTTGCTTGCTGCTTCCCCCTCCACCCCCAAAATATACCCAGCTCGTTCTCGCCCCAGGGCTTTTACTGTCTCTGTTTCCTCGGCCAGAGTCTGCTCCTCCTGCAGGTATTTCCCTGTCACTGTCTCACTCCATTTGGGCCTCAGCTCTAACATGGTCTCTAGAGCTTTTCCTGAAAATGAAGTCAAGCAGATAGCGTATGCTTGAAGACTCACTTTTTAAGTGCCCAATGCCAAACTAGGTCAGAAATCTGCAGTATTATGTTCTAATAGTATAAAAAAATGACAATCCTTGTCATTGTTTGAAAGGATTAGTGCTATATTACAGGCTTCCCAGATGGGTGTTGTAAAGAATCGGTCTGCCAGTGCTGGAGAGGTGGGTTCGATTCCTGAATCGGGATGATCCCTTGGAGAAGGGAATAGCTATCCACTCCAGTATTCTTGCCTGGGAACTCCCACGGACAGAGCACCTTGACACGCTACAGTTCATGAAGTTGCCGAGTCCGACGTGACTAAACACGCACTCAGTAACAGTCTTGCAGTAAAAGTGCTGTATATTACACTGCAAGTTACTTTTAGGTTGAAACGGATAAAAGAGGGAACTGTTTCAGAACTGGAGGAGACCCCAGCACCACCTCAGCACCTGCACAGCTCATAAGACCGCACACTTCAAAAGCTAACCCAGGTCAGGTTTGGGGGCCCTGGTGGGATGGCACAGTGATTACTGAGCAAAGTGCACGGTCCTTGGAATCTACCTTCGGCCACTAGAGGGCGAAGCACATAGGAGAAAGACACATCGAGCCCCAATTCAATCAGCCTTCACTCAGATGGGTGGTTTTGCAACGTACTAGGGAGTCAGGGTCTGAAGGGAATGCAGGCTAACAAGGGCAAAACTACCAATGCAGTCAAATGCATCAGAGGAGCTCCTGGCTGAATTGGTTCCAGCCAGCTTTCAAGGAAGCTGTCCCAAGCTGAGCACAAAGGGAGGGGAAAGAGGGTCCCTGCCTGAGGTCCCCAGCACTCAATGTGCACCAGTCTCAGGGCTGTGAGCTTCAGGACAGGGCTCTTTAACACCTCACAGATATCCTATGGTGGAGTCTCTGCTGGTGACAGAGCAGCAACACGGCTCACGTTAACTCCAAGGTCAGGGCTGGACTGTGAGGGGCCAAGACTCCACACATCTGACCCCAAAGCCTGTGCTTTTCCTAGCGTTCCCACGGATCACTAATGATTTCTGTTGAAACCAAATCTTTGCTCGACCATTCCAGCAAGCTGTCTGACTTACTGGTATCTCTGGGCTGGATCTTCCCTAGCAAGGCTTTCTACCTGCAACTTTTTCTCTACCCGTTTCTCTTTGACAGGCTGTAAGGAAGCAGGAAACCTTGGTTTTTTTGGCTGCACTGAACAGCTTGCAGGATCTTGGTTCCCCGACCAGGGCCTGAACCTGGGCTACTGCAGTGAAAGCACTGAGGGCTAACCAGTGGCCCGCCAGAGAATTCCCTGGGAAACCTTCAAACCCCGTGATTGGACTAGACAGTGTTGGATTGGTGTCTGTAAGCAGCCAACACCCAGCATCTTTTCAGAGTTACTTAGTGGGCAAATCTGTTAATTTTGCTTTTTTCTTTATGTTTAAAGAAAAAACACAAATTCACACAAATAAAACAGCTTGATAAAAAGTATATATTACCTGATAACCTTTATTCAGGAAGTGAGAGTAATTCAGAAACAGTGCTTCGTGAGGTGCGTCAGACAATGCCTCTGTTCCCGCGTGGGCCAGGACACTGCCCCGGTCCCACGCCCCCCAAGTACCTGTGGAGACATCACCCTAGTGGACCACAGGATGGTGGCAGCATCTCAGCCAGCTTTACTTTTCCTGGGGCAGATGGCTGGCGGAGGCGTTGACACTCCATGCTTCCGCAAGTCCCAGATCCTTGCTCTATGCGCTGTGCTCGCCGAAGGAGGAGCCCAGCTCGTGTTTGATTTACATGCGCAAAAACAGACTCTCCCGGCCACCAGTTTGTGAACGCTGGGGTCTGCTCCACGTAGGCCAGGATTTCCCACCCTTCCTCCTTGCCATTAGAATCTTCCAAAAAGGATGAAAACAGAAACTAAACTAGAATGCCTGAAAGAAAGATACTCTGATACACAAAAGCAAAGACATGAGGTGGGGGGCGGGGGGGGGGGGCGGCGGGTGAGAGCGCTAAGGACAGGAGGTTAAACTGTGCAGCTGCACTGCCTGTTTAGAAAGATGTCTGGAGACACACTAGATACAAGTGAAATCCATCCCGTTCCCTTCCTTCCCAAGGTACTCTAATGCCGTAAACAAGACTGCGACGTCCCTTTTGTGGTAAGCACTGTTAGTATTCAATACTTCAACGTTCATGGTGCATCACAAAAAAACCAAAATTGTATGTTTTTGCATAAGTCAAGGAAAAAATGCAGCAAATCAATACAATGGCAAAATCAGGGGGAAAACTGCAATTTAAAAAAAAAGAGGTTTTAGATTAAGGGAAGAACAAATGTTTGTGGCCCTATATAGAGCTTCTGTTGCCAATAGAAAAACAAAGAATAAAACCCATCCTGACATAGGATGTTCCAAAATCCTAATTCAGAAAAAAAGACAATTTATTCTAGGTTTAATAAAATGTTTATTTAGGATGGTAACAGAAATCATGCAAGAGCACAGTAAAAACAAAAAAAAAAGAGTAAGAGGAATGGCAATTGGTGCTGCCAATTTAAAAAAAAAAGTAAATCATTCTGCTATCCAAAAGGGATATGAAAAACCACTTCAATCTGAGAACAGACATGGTTGTAGTAATCTTCTGGAATTGTAAATTAAAGTGATAGGTAACCACTTGTGTTCCATTCCTCAGAGGAGTCCTAAGTCCAAACTAATGTTTCTTGCACGTCACGCTCAGACGGCAAGCAGCCCAGAGCCCCCTCGCCCCCACAGCAAGCTTTTTGACACCCTCGGAACAGTCTCAAACTGACACTTCTTAGTAGGGGAGGAGGGCAGGCACCTTTGGTGACTCTTAAACGAGACTCCATCTACATTCAGAATGTTCAAATTTCGGTAATGAAAACCTTCAGACTTGCAAGTCATCCTTACCAGTCTCGTGTAGTGTTTGACGTCTAGGGAAGGAGTTCCACATCACTGGGAAGCAATTTGAACGGATGTACCAAACTGGACATAGTGTCTCAGATTTCAAACAAAGATAACTCATCTTTTGGCAAAAAAAAAAGAACAAATAAATATAGTGGAATGCAAGTTTGATAGATGGAGGAATATATTATCTACTGACTGTCAAGGAGTACGATTTCATTGCAGACACAAAGAATCAACAATTTCAAAGAATTAAAAAAAACCCAAAACAGTTTGCACTTATTCCTCACAAAATCTTCACTTTTGGAACTACCCCCAATTGAAGCTACACACTGACTTTATTAATACAGCATTAAGTTTCTTTGTGTAAAAAAATCTTTGTACATAGTAATAAAAAAAGATAAGGCAAGATGCATTAAACAGAAACCTTCTGGTTCTTTCCCTCTGGGTTCTTACAGAGCCACTGATGACTGTCTGCAACAGAAGAGCTGAGTTTCCAATTTTCCGTATCAAGCATCTTGAGCCTTTGCTGTGGTAAGAATTCTGTCCGAGCACCCTGAGGACAGATGCTGGTGGTGGTCTTTGGCACTTACGCAGGCAGACTGAGCTTCTTTCCCTTGAGAACTACAAGTTTAAAGACAGGGATGAAAACAAAAGGTTACTCATCCTGATGTACTTCAGGTTCCTTCTTCCCACTCCTAGAAGTTTATCATACAAGACACCTCAGAGCAAGGTCCAAGGAAATGAGCTTCTGATAAGCACCAGGCATCTGACTTGGGTGTCAATAAACACAGTCCTCTGAAGTAAGAGAATGTCATATACACAGATTGGAATCTTCTTAATGTATCCGGATGCCATAGCAACTGAATTTAAAAATACTAGTTCAATTGAAATTGTCTTTTAATTCCTGGCAGCTTTTCGTCATCGTGACTTAATCCCCTAATTACATATATTGACACATAACAGTTATGAAAATTTTGGATGTTAAAAAAAAAAGAGTTAAGATACATATGCCCTTGTATCTAGCAATTCCACCATTAGAAAGTTTACTGTATAGGCAGGATTCTTACCGGCTATAGAGTAAGCTATTCTTTACTGTACAGCCAGGATTCCTTAGCTGGGAGGCGTGAGGAGAAGGGGGTGACAAAGGATGAGACGCTTGGATGGCATCACCAACTCAATGGACATGAGTCTGAGTGAACTCTGGGAGTTGGTGATGGACACGGAAGCCTGGCGTGCTGCAGTCCATGGGGCCGCAAAGAGTTGGACACGACTGAGCAACTGAAGTGAGCTGAGGATTCTTAGCCTGGGATGTGTAGTTGGGTCTCAGGGCCCCTGAACTCCCTAAAACTTATAGCGCATGTTTGCGTGAATACACGTAACTGCATTTTTCTCTGAGCAAGGACCATGGCTTTCATCAGATTTGTGCCAGGTTCACATGTATTCTATTCACACAAAGGCAAACATATATACATACAAGGCCGCTGAGTTAAACACTGGATTTTTAAGCCCAGACACCCATGAACAGGGGGCTGAAAAAATAAACTATTTATAATAATAAATAATAAACATAAGACTCCACTGCTATTAAAAGTCATGCAAATGTCCAGGAAAAAGAACAAATTATAGAACAGCATGTTGAGTTTAAATCATGTATCATTAAACCATTATGTTTACTGAAATATTAACGATGATTATTTTGGAGTGGTAGGATTCTGGGTGATTGTTTTCAGAATTATTAATTCTGACTGGTTTTACAATGAAAATGTGTCACTGTAGAAAAACAATAAAATTATAGCAAAAAAAGAAAAAAAAAGATTGAAAATCCTGACCAAGAATTCTACCTGACGGTCACTAAGATGTGCTCTGAAGCCAGTTCGCCTTCTGAGCAAGTGTCAGATCAGAAGCACGATGGCCACGGGAGCCCTGGAGAGGGAAGCGGGCAGCACAGGGCCTGGCGCACCTTTCGTGATGTACAAGTAGAAGAAGTCGCAGTAAAGGATGGTCTGGACAACGCCGGCCACCACGGCGATGAGGTCGAAGAAGCCCTCGAAGTAGAAGCGCCAGATCCAGTTGACGAGGTACAGGGCGCGGTAGAGGCCCAGGAAGAACAGGTAGTGGGTGGTGATGGTCTCCGCCTCCCCGGTCTTGCTGATCATGAAGAGCTGCGGCAGGATGGCCACTGACTCCAGGTAGATGGAGAAGGTCCACAAGATCTGAGGGAGAAGCCGCAGCCCCATCAGCGCCCGGCGCCTGCTGCGGGCTCACAGCACACACTCCTGCCTCACCGTAAAGCAGCATAAAGGGAGCGGGTCTGGGCATCAGCGCCCAGGACAGAGCAGCTTTGCACTTTAATAAACCACAGAAACTTAAGCCACATATAAAGGCGCAGACCCCCGGGACAAGCGAGGTTCCCGCACACCTGCACCTCCTTGGATCTCCCTCCCGGGTCTCGCCAGCGCTGTACTCTTCCCTGGGCAACTGCCTGACTCCTCCAACGCGATGCTTCTCCCGCTCTGGATCTGGGGCCCTGAACCAGCCCCGCTCCCTCCCAGGGAGACAGGACTGGGCACTGGGTCCCTTCACCCCCTCACTGCTGTTCCTCCTTTCCAGATGACATAAATCATTTCACTCTTTTCTTACTCTTCAGGCTTTTTGTGGCATGGTTAAATCAAAGGGCTAAGAAGTCAAGAGTCGTAATCACACAAGCTCTCTTCCCAACCCAGCACTTCATTCACGCCTAGAGAGGAAGGGTCTGGAAGGGGTCCCTGGAGGGTTTACACCCAGGCACTGCCGCCACCAGGGGACAACCACGGCCTCACTCCGGGACGCTTGGGGCTGGATGGAGCACTGGGGAGCAGGCCACCTCACCACGTGGCGCGGCGCTGGGCACCAGGCAGTCTGCACTTCCTCAAGACAAGGAGTGCAGCGGCTCGGTGTCACAGAAGCCAGGCTTACATTCTAAAGGAGAGTCAGCAGACAGATGTTCAAGCGGGTGTCTGACCTGGCAGCTTAATTCTTGCCCAGGATTTGTTTACATCAAACTACGATTGATTGCTAACCCACTCCCCACCCACGCCCCCAAAACACAAAATAGAACCCCATTAACTGAAAACAGGTCTATTTCCTTAGGGAACTACGCATGACTACCTAAGTAACCTCTTAACTAACCTCCAGAGGAGAGAAATCATGATTGACTAGAAATGAGAGGCCGCCCACAGGGACCACCAGAAACTCCACTCGGAAAGTATCATGATTTCCATCGTAGGTCGCCTTGAACTTCATGTAGATCAGGTACACTGTGGCATAGGAGCAGGCGATGTAGATGAGCTAAAAAGGTGAAAAAAACAGATGCTGTGCCATCAGCGTGTTACAACTGCTCCAAGTCCCCCGGCTTTCTACACCAGCCACAGGTATATATGTCAAATTTAAATACAGTAAAATCCACTTTTCGGGGGGTATACAGTTCCATATGTCATAAAACCACCACCATAATCAAGACACAGACCGGTCCTAACAACCCCACACCAATTCCCTCCTGCTGCCCTACAGAGTCATGCCTTTCCCCCAAGCCTAACCTCTGGCAAGTGCCAGTGTGTTCTCAGTCCCTGCACTTTTGGCCTTTTCTAGAATTCCATTCCATAAATGGAAGTGTAACAGTATGTCACCTTTCAGACCAGTTTTTTTCAGTCAACATAACAACCGGAGATCCAGCCGTGTTGTCTGTCGTGTGTATTAAGAACTGGTCCTCTTGTGTCTTTACGAAGAGGCAGTCACAGAGGTTCATCCACCCACCAGTTAGAGGACAGGCGGGCTGTTTACAGCTTGTGGGGTGGGGGATGGAGCCGCTGTCAACACCTGTGCACGGGCTTTTGTGGGAACATAAGCCTTCACTTCTCCTGGGTAAAGGCCTAGGAGGGTGGCTGCTGGACCGAGTGTTCAGCGTAAGTTTAACTTGATGACAGCCTGCCAAGCCTGCCAAGAAATGGATTTTTAATCTCTTTGTAAATTATTAGATAGTTGCCTTAGAAAAGAAAGTGAATGGCAAGTTCAATAAAGTTCAAAACCAAGGCACTTCCTTACGGCATGAAGATATTTCTGAGCTAGCACTTTTCAAAAGATAACAGACAATGTCACTCATGTTACACCTCGCAATGACAGTTTTAACTCATGTTACTTTAACACTGAACGTTCAGGTTGTTGCTATGAAATTTCGTCTGGTAACAACAAAAGCAAAACCAAAAGTAAGTGATGACTGTACAATGCACAGCTATTCAAGGGCTTACAATTAAGTTATATGGTATTTCATATTCAAAAGGAAAAACACTATATACTCATCTGAACCCAAGAAAAAGTCTGACATTCTGAGATTACACCAATTTTCAGACTGCAGAATTTTAGGCTCAAGAACCTATAAACACAGGCAGCTGGAGTATCAGCCACATGACCTGGTCCTACTTCCCTCTAGCCAAGTAAACTTGCAAAATTTGATTCGGAAAACACTGGGGTCAATTGACGTAAGAGGAAAATGAGAGCAATCATCAAGTCCTCATATACTTCAAAACAAGACCTGAACTGTCCCAGGCATCATGAAGTTATATTCTCAAAGAGTTAACAAAATACCAAACTGTCGACTCTACCCACAATACTGAAGAGGCCACACACACACCCCTTCTCAATGCAAAGTCAAGGAAGACTGAAACCCTATACTGTCAGAGGCGCTCTCTCCACACAAAAATACGTGCATATATGCCTGTGAATAAACACATACTCCATGTGTATACACAACACACACACACATCTACGTACAGTCTCCCCTGCCCCGCCCCCAGCAGGACATCCAGTGGAGGCACAAGCTGGCCGGGGGGTTGCGCCCCAGGCCCCCACCCACAACCAGCCCCGATGCATCCACCAAGGCTTAGCAGCCACTGAACAAAGCAGCTCTTTTTCTTCTCTCACCCATGTTTGCCATTTAAAGTAAGAAGCCATGAGCACATAAAACCCGGCTCTCATGCCCCTGATTTTCAGGATTATGTTTGGAAGCAACAATTAAGCAAGTAAGGATTCCTGAAAGCTGGGGATCCTGAGAGGGAGAGGAGGGGAGGGGATTCCTGCTCCTGTACCTCTGACAGCTACAGTTTTAACTTGCCTGGACAATAAGCAAGGACACGGCCATTTCTAAGGAAGCGAATTCCTGATGAATTCCCATCACTTAGTAACGAAGAACGGAACGACTCTAGGTAACTCGAATGTGCGGTCACAGCAGCAATCGCAAGCTAGTCATCTGCCCAGGGCCGCCTGCTGTCTGCTCCCCTGCCAGAACCAGGGGTGCTGCCTGCCGTCCGCAGCCCTCAGTGTGCCCTGGGGGTGCTCACCACGTGCAAGTTCAACGCCGGCAGAGCGGACCCAGACTGCGCAAAGCGTGGCATGTGTACCGCCCACGGCGCACAAGAGGCTAGGTGTATGCAATTACGCTGCATTTTGAGAGCCACACATTTGTCTTCCTGTGAGTTAGGGAAACTGACACCAAGGGTGGCACGGATACTAGCACTTGGGGCGAGTTAAAAGGCTTAGAAACCATGTTAAGTAAACTGCGGTGCAGACGTGGCTTAAGCACAGCAAAGGCGACACGCGGACGCACGCCCAGGCCCCACAGAGAGGCGGGAGCAGGCGGGGTGGCCGGAGCCCGCCTGCTCCTCCTCGTCCTGAACCAACCTGCTGGCCTTTCCCAGGGACCCTGTCATTTCTCACTGCTTGAAAACACAACAGTCACCCCTCTTTCTTTGAGGGTTTTCCAGAGCTTCAGAAGTTTATCACAGTTGAGGAACTTAAGACCAAGAAATCTCTAAGTGCAAAGTGCTTTAATTAAACAGATACTGCTTTGGTACTGGAAAAAATATGCTTAATGATAACTATTCCGAGCTTTACGTACTAGGTGGTCTCAAAAGGCTTACATAAACAACAGCACATCTAGACATTATTCTTGAAGATGCTTAATTAAGTGCAGAGGTGACATAAGTTTAACAGTTTCCATAGGTCTGTGAATTATGGACCAAACACACTCCATTGGGTGCCACACCATACCTTCATAGACGTATTATACAATGAAATAAATGAAGTAAAAAGATCCAGGTAACGAGTTGTGAAGACCAGTGCAAACAGAAGCTGGCTTTTCCCAGAAATACCTGAAGAAACAAAAGCAAAGTGTTAGAAATATACCAAGAGCTCCGTGATTCTTGAAGTCGATACCATGGCGGGACTGCAGGGACGCGGGGCACCAGGCGCCAAAGCCACGGGCTGGGACGACTCCAAACGCATGAGAGCAGCTTCAACCTTCCTGTCCCTCAGCATCCCTGAACAGACAAGGCGACGAGGAACCAAGTGGGGGCCCTGCTTCAAGGAAAAGTCTCCCCCTGGCTTGGCCTCCTACGGTGACTTTGGGAGGCAGCTTTACTTGGAGGAGATAAAAACTTTAAAAAAAAATTATCTTAGATGAACCACACAACCAAACTCAGACTCACACAAACATGCTCCTGGAGGCTATGGCAACAAGAGGGTGGGCACCTACTAGCCTTCCAAAGCAGCACCTTTTACTGTTTTAACATCTTGAAACTCTTTCTCCCTCCAGTCGCCACTGCCCCCTCCCTCCAGAGCCCAGGGACAGTCGAAACGATGAGGCCACCTGCCAGGTCACCTGTCGTCTGGATTTGGCCAGATAGTGATGTGACAACAGCTGTGTACCGTGGCTTTCAGATGTTGAAGAGCGATTTTTTGAGGAAAATGAATCTCACTAGGTGTCAGGACCCATCTCCCCTCACCTACATTGTAAACTTCACATCATGAGACAGTTAAGCAAGTTTGTTCTTAGTGGAAATGTCACTGCACCCAAATCATTAGCAATATTCTTCCAGAAGGTGAAAATCACATTGTTTTATTAAATGATATTTTACAAACAACACTACTGTCCAAAACTATTTTACAGCTTGTTGAAGCGAAAAGCCTAGCTCTGAGGATGTCATTTTTGGAGGAATAACTGCAGTTCCCCCCTATTCACAAAAATAAACGAAGAGAAACTGAAGAAACAGCAGTCTCGATCGCTCTGGATCCATCAGTAGTGGCCAATTTCAAGGGCCAAAGGTGGAGATACAAATACAGCGAGTAAGCGTGCCCCTTTCGTCTTTTCCCCAGTGGCAGGGAAGTTTCTTTTTTTCTTATCACAGATCAATGCTCCAAAGGAGAATCGACGAGACTGCTGTTGACACAGGGAACATGCGAGAGAAGACAAGACGGGGAAGAGGGCCGGGAGCACGCCACTTCAAGTCGGACGACTGTGGGAGCCTTGCGAGAGAAAGTCCCAGCTTGTTTTCTGTGTGGTTCTTTCCCATATTTTAAGTTAAAAAATGACAGAATACATATAGGCAAGTTTTGTTGTAAAGGGTTTATTCTCCTGAAAATTTGGAAGCCAGGTAAACTGAAATTGGCCCTTGTTTTCAGAATTCCTAGACTAAAAATCGGACTGGCATATCGCTTTTATAACGCCCCTTTGATGCAACCCAATTCCCATCAAAGTCATCCTTGAAGACACCCTCCCTTGGTGCGCTGCTTATTCATCCAGCAAGTACAGAAGATCCACTTCACGAGGCTGCTGCCCAGCTCCTGTGGCAGCGCTTACAAAGCGCCCTGTGGTCATCTGGTCGCCCGTCTCCTGCCCCTCCAGAGACCCACCGTGCGCGCACGCACATGCACACACGCACACACACATGGGGTCTGACACACACCAGGGCCCAGAAAATATCTGCTGAATGAATGAACAGATAAAAAAAAAAAAACACGGTAATTTGATTATATTCATGTCGTGGGGGTAAACTCATTTTGTGGTATTTTGAGATAAGACTTCCAAAGAGTTTTTAAGTCATACTGTGTCTGACTGTAAACAGGTGTGTGCTCCGGGCTCTGCCCTAATTTACTGCCCGCCAGAGGCTGGGGCAAAGGAGAAGGGCACAGGCGGCGTGTGGCCTGCAGCTTGTCCTGCGGTGTAAAACCTGGGCGGGAACCACCCTGCTGGAGACCTGAGTGCTGCGTGCCCACACAGTTCTGCCCGACTCTTCCCGGCCTGGTTCCTGAAGAGCAGGCAGCAGCTTTCCCCTTTAACACAGAAAACCTGTCTGTCTTCTCAGGAAGGTAGGGTTCCCAGCTGAAGACAGAGCGGGCAGGACAGGAATCTCCTTCCGGGGACACTTGCTATGAAGCGGGAGGCGCTCCCACAGTCAGTTCCCAGGTTGAGACTTAAGGACACGAAGGCCAGGGTAACAACTTCTGGAGACCACTCACTCTCAGCGCTTCTGTAACAAATGTACTGCACCTCCACACCAGCGAGCACCTCCACACCAGCGAGCACCTCCACACCAGGGAGCACCTCCACATCACACCAGGGAGCACCTCCACACCAGCGAGCACCACTCGTAAAATGGAAACCAATCATCGCACACACCACCATTCCCATCTTCTCCCACTGGGCCAAGTGAAGGTTAATGAACGCCTCCAACTAAGCATTCCAGTGTACATGACCTTAAATTATGCTGTAGGTTAAAAGCTGCATTTCTCATATTTCCATTGGTTTACAGAAAAAAACCCTCAACCAGATGGACAAGCCTTCTGTGAACTGTTTCTTCCTGCCAACACTGGACGCACCCAAGCACCACAGGTCGAACAGCAGGAAAACCTGCAGGGCAGCGCTCACCCGGCGGCCCGGGCACCAGGCGCCGACCCACTGCCTCCAAGGTTCCAGATGCTCTCCTAACGGCCACTAGCACCCCGGCACAAGGCTCAGCAGCGGGCCCACCCTGCTCCTGTGAGCAGGGGAAGGGGCTGTGGGGCCAGAAGGTGTGGGTTCAAGCTCAGCTCTGAGCGCACTAGGTCACACAGGGTCGTTACACACTCGGCCCCCCAAACCTCACTTTCTCCACCTGCCAAACAGGGCAAAGTGTGGGCCTGTTGGGAGGACCGTGTTTGATAGCTGCCATGCTTGCGGGTGCTTAGTGACAGCTCTGACTACGTGCTGCTTTGCCACCTTTTCCTGTTTTCAGCGAAACCGATGCTGTTTTATTAAAAACACCACCTGGGCCCACGTACCTGGAATAAAAAGCAAAAGGACCCTGTAAACACCCCTCCCATCTCCACTTTAAACACGACGCTCCAGACTTTTTTAAAGCCCCTTTCTCTGTACGTGTACTCACACGTTTGCCCCTTAAAATGGGCCACACTATCTCTTCGTTCACAACTTGTTTTCTCAACTTAGTATTTCAGACATATCTTCTCCTGTTAACACTTCTACCTTATTCTTTTTGATGGCTGCATAGTGTTCTGCAGTGTCAATGTACCAACATTTGTGTGACCCCTCCACACAAGTGGACATTTGGGTTGTGTACAATTTTTGTTCTTGTAAACGCTCCATGAATATCTTTGTATCTATAAATAGTGTTCTGTATTTATTTGGGTACAACAAACCCCTTTATACCTATATTTAGTTTGTTCACCTACATGACAATTTCTGTAGTTCAAATTCCCTAGAAATGCTGATAAAATATATGAACACTTTAACTTTTAAAATAATGTCAAATTTCTCCTACACAGGCTGTGCCAATTTACATATTCACAACACCAGATGAGAATACTCTTTACTTTACATCCCTGCTGACATCAAGATGTTGTAAACCTCCGACTTTTTCCCACCCAGCTGCAAGCGATGGCATGCACTGCTCTTTTAACACCCAAACTGCTGACTACTAATGAGGCAGGGCATTCCTTCACTCTTAACTGGCCTTCTGTTATTCTTCTATAAACTGCCAGCTTCGCTCATTTACCTATCAGGGTGTCTTCTTTTTTAATTTGGAGGATTAATTAATTAAATTAATTTAATTTAAAATTAAACATTAATTTTAAGGTGGATATTAACCTTTTGCCCCTTAGATATATTGCAGATTATTTCTCTCAATTTACTGTCCCTTGACTGTGACGATATTCTGAATTAGGAAGGTAATCTGGGGAGGCGAATCACCCTGTCTGTTCTCCTCTGCCCGGTCCTATCCAGGACCAGGCATGGTATAAACATGCATTCGGGTTGCTTCTATGTCCATCAGCAAAGTCGCATACTTTCCTCATGGAGGTCTCACACCCTCCTTGCTGTGAAATCAGGGGAGCCCTCTCCAGGGTCTTTCTCGCCACTTCAGATCCATAGTGTTTACTGCCCATGTGGTTTAATATCCTGTATTTTTATCTTTTTATATAGATCTTATTTCAGCTAAATTGCAGCTTTCTTGAGAGCAGAAACTTTGACAGCGGCAAGCTGCTGCTCAGAACTGTGTCCCCAGCGCCTTGTGGCCACAGAGTGCGTGGTCAGTAAGCAAGAGCCATGAGTACCCGGCACTCCCAAGAGCGGAGGCGACAGCTGCTACAGAGGGAGCCAGGAACGGGAGGCAAAAGCTTCCTGGAGTATTCAGAGACGATAAAAGGAGAGGTGCTTTCCTTGTGCTTCAAAAATATAAACTGTCACGACGAGGATGTACGGCACAGCACCGGAAACTACACTCAGTAGTTTGTAGGAAACACTAAGGGACAGGCTGAAAAAGAACACACACCCCTGAACCACTGTGCTGTACACTTGAAACCAACACAACACTGTGAATCAACCACACTTCAATAAACAACAACAGAGAGGAACCTCCCCCAATCTGGAGGAGTCACTACAAAATAAACAAACAAAATGCCAGTTCACTGCATACCACTTAAGACAATTTAAGAGGAAATATATTAAAACCTAAAACTTAAGCACACTTAAGAGCCAAGAAAATGGCTGCTTTCTGTAAATCAGATACATTCACTGCAAATAAACTACCTTCTAATAAAATTCAACCTATAAAGGCCACACATACGCATATATACGCTGCAGCATGATAAGCAGCAAAGGACACTGCACACTGCTGTCGAGTTCAGCAGGATGAAAACCTACAGCTCGCACGGCAACAGCCAACAGCAACTACGTGACAGGCGGAGGAGAGAAGGGAAGGACCAGGACGGAAGGCTGGGAGCCTTGAGCTCAGAAGAATCCACCAGCAGCTTAAGCCCACTGGACATGGCACTAATAACCATCAGCATACAGGAAAATGCAGACAGGAAGTTCATCACCTACAAACCAAGGGGTGTTCCTCCGACACTCCCCAGGCCCAAGTTTGGGACACTGTGGATCCAGCTGCATTCAGAGCTCAGGAAGACGAGGACTCACATTTCATTCATCCCTCCATCATGACAATGCAGACAGTGGAGAGTGCCATTTCTAACAAAACCAAGATCAACTCCCCAGCCTCCACTTTAAAAGGTCCTTTGTGGTTGTTGTTCTGGAATTAGACAGTCCAGAAAGCAGACTCTTCCTCACTAAACTGTCTCATCCGTAATCCTAAGGGGAAAAAACCTCGTGGTTCTATAGTTGCAGCTATGTTCCAAATATGGGCCAAAATCCTAAAATGAATCCAAGACCAGTATTTTCAAAGTGAAAAACACAACCTGGACGTCTCCTAGTCCAGTTATTTGAGAAACTCATCAAATTCTTACCCTTTCAAAAGTCCCTAAACAACTTTAAATTAGGATGGAAAAACAAGGCAGCTAGTCAAATCCAGAATTTAATTCTGAATAAATGATCTCGGTGATTTTGATTTGTATAAGGCTAGAAAATCTCACATGTAAGAACGAAAATGACCCTAAGTCTGACAATGAGGATAGTTTAGTAACTATTGGAATACCAAGCAAACATACACAAATTTAACTCACCTATTTATCTTCCTTGCTATTTCGGCTTAACTATTTTATATTTTCCTAAATACTCCTAAATCTCCCAAATGAAAACAGTGAATGTCAAGAAACAACAAGACAGCAAGCCCTTTCGCTTGCTCTCATCACGCGCGCTTCCTGGAGAAGTGCACGTTCAGCACTGTGCTAACTCCCCCAGCACCTTAGCTTAGATCCATGTTAGGAGATAGTCTGCTTCAAGACTAAATGCCTTGGCAGAGAAGGGGATTCTGAGGAACATATAAAAGACTAAAAGACTCATACAAAGACTTTGGAGCAAAAATAACAATTAAAAGTAACATTTCTGGTGATGGGGTGGGCAAAATGGGTGAAGGTAGCCAAAAGGCACAAACTTCCAGCTAGAGGATAAACAAAACTTTGGGGATGTAACATACAATGGGGACTATAGATAACAAGACTGTATTGGATATTTGAAAGTTGCTAGGAGAGTAGACCTTAAAAGCTTTCATCACAAGAGAAAACAAAAGTCGCTATGTGTGGTGATGGGTGTTAACTAAACTTACTGTGGTAATCATCTCCCAATACATATATCAAATCTGTATGTTGTACACCTAAAACGAATACAATGTTATACATCGATTGTATCTTGATAAAGCAGGGATTAAAAATAACATTTCCTAGGGAATTCCCTGGTGGTCCAGTGGTCAGGACTTCACCTAACAAGGCAAGGGGTGCAGGTCAGAACCCTGGTCAGGGAGCTAGGATCGCTCATGCCTCAGGGCCCCAAAACCAAGACATAAAACAGAGACAATATTGTAATAAATTCAATAAAGACTTTAAAAATGGTCCACATCAAAAAAAAAAATCTTAAAAATAAAACCTTTTCTGAGTACAGAAAGAAATGACCTAAACTACTGACCTGGCATCAAATGCCTAAACCAAAACTACAGAGACCAAATAGACATTTATGCAAATCTTTCACTGTGAGTTACTCCTTGCCTGTACACCAATCCTGGCTCTAACAGTAATCTCACCTCCCTGTGCCTCAGGTACCTCCTCTAGGGAATGGGGGCAAGGGCACTTCCTTCATAAGGTTATTTCAAGGACTATGTGAAAGTGTTAGTCATGTCTGACTTTTTGCGACCCCTTGCACTGTAGCCCACGAGGCTCCTCTGTCCATGGAACTCTCCAGGCAAGAATACTGGAGTGGGTTGCCACTCCCTTCTTCAAGGGAGATTCCCAACCCAGGGATCAAACTCAGGTCTCCCGCATTGCAGGCAAATTCTTTACCGTCTGAGCCACAGGACTACGTGGGATAAGCCATATAGGCATTTACCTCACTACCTAACACACAGCAAGCACTTAAATATCAGCTCTCACAATGGCTGAAATTACTTCGCGGTCATTGGCTGAAATTACTTTGCTGTCATTGGAAACACAACTGAACCTCTCAGAACTCTGCATAAATTGAGAGATCATCTCCAAGCCAAACACACTGGTTTCAGTACGTGGACTTTGCAACATCCATTTTGACTGCTCAAAGGTCTTTTTTGGTTCTTCTTACTTCCTGGATCTCAGCTGTGCTCCAGGGAGACAGGTGAGGCCTTAAGACTACAGCCAAAGAGGTGGTGATATTATTCTAGAGGCGAAAATAGGTAGAAATCAATCAGGTACGTGGAATTCTCTGCCACTCGGGTCATGTGGGACTCCATCTTTTACTGTCTCCGCAAAAATTAAGTTATTTAATTCTCCAAACGTTTATTATACTGAGGACATGGCATCAAAAATATGTGTAAGGAAGACTCTGTACTTTTAAGAAATCATTGAAAAATTCGCCGTTCTTAAGCTCCTACGCTAACGAAACGCAAAACCCTGCAAGGACTAGCTGAGGAAAATGGGTCTCACTGCCTCCAAGCAGCGTGTGCATGAAACGTGTACTCGCGAGGAGGAGCCGCCAACTCACTGGTGACGTGGAGTGAGGGATTACAGGAGACCACAGGAGACCTCGGTGGTACCGGGCGGCGCGCCGCAGGTCTAAGAAAAACCGTTATTAGATGGAGGCGCTCAGAGGAGTTTTGACCAACTAGATCGTCCCTCAAAGCAGTATTAACCGCCCCAAGAAATTCGCTTAGAGATCTCCCCACAGGCCCCTCCCGTGGCAGGCGCGATCCGGGACCCGAGGGCTGGGTTGAAGCCCACGGGACTCTAAAGGACAGGCCTGCCCGGGCACCTTCACCGAAAGGCCGGTCCTCCGAGGGGCAGGGTGGGGAGCGGGGTGACCTCTCCCCACGTCCGCCCCACCTCCCGGGTTGGGTCGGCTGCCACGTCAGGCCCAGCGCCACGGTCCTGCCCATCCTCCTCCTGCGCGTCCCATTGATTCGCAGGCTCCCCGCACCTCGGGACACCCCTCCCTTCCTACCCAGGGGCGAGGAGAAGGGCCCACTGAAGCCGGGGGCGCGGGGGACCGGCGTGCTGGACCCCCCGCCCCGCAGCCAAACTTTTCAGATCCAACAAGGGCCCGCGCGGTCCACTTGGCGCCTCTCCGGCCCCCGACGGCTCAAGTTCGCAGCCGATCAAGTGCAGAGCCGGGCCCAGCGCCCCGACACCGCGCCCCGGCCCGAGCTCCTACCCACAAGGGTCGCAGGCTCCCCTCGGGGCCCGGCCGCCCGCCAGCCCGGCCGAGGGGGGTGTGTCGGGCTGGCGCAGGCCTGCAGGCCCTGGGGCGGTCGAGGTCGCAAGGTCCTCCCAGGGACCCGGCCCCGCGCCCGAGCCTCTCCCGGGCCTCGCCCGCCGCTCACCGGCGCAGGAGCGCGTCTTCCAGATTTTCAGCAGCAGGATGACGATGGCCGCCAGGTGGGACAGGTCCCCGGTCAGCCGGAAAATGTTCATGGCGGCGGCGGCGGTCTGCGCGGCGGCCCCAGGCTCGGCGGCTCAGGCAGCGGCAGCGGCGGCGGCCCCAGAAAGGAAGCGGCGAAGATGGCGAGAGCGGGCGCGACGTGGCCAGGGACGTGGCCGAACTGCCGGCGCGCTCGCAGAGCAGCCTGGGAGAGCGGGCGACCGCCAAGCCCCGCCCCTTAAAGGGGACGCTCCGAGCGCAGGCCGGGCGAGAGCGCAGCTGCCGGGCTCGCTCCGTGGGACCCTGACTCCTTGCTAACTTACCCCTGCCGGGTTTCCGGCTTCCCCAGGGGTGCCAGCGATTTCCTTTAACTTTTGAAATGACACTCCCTAGTGAGGGTTTTTTCCCCCCCTCCCACTGATCTTAAGAGCTCTATCAGTTCAGTTCAGTTCGGTCGCTCAGTCGTGTCCGACTCTTTGCGACCCCATGGACTGCAGCACGCCAGGCCTCCCTGTCCATCACCAACTCCCGGAGTTTACTCAAACTCACGTCGGTCCAACCATCTCATCTTCTGTCGTCGCCTTCTCCTCCCGCCTTCAATCTTTCCCAGCATCAGGGTCTTTTCCAAAGAGTCAGCTCTTCGCATCAGGTAGCCAAAGTATTGGAGCTTCAGCCTCAGCATCAGTCCTTCCAATGAATATTCAGGACTGATTTCCTTTAGGAGTGACTGGTTGGATCCCCTTGCAGTCCAAGCGGATCTCAAGAGTCTTCTCCAGCACCGCAAATCAAAAGCATCAATTCTTCGGCGCTCAGCTTTTTTTATGGTCCAACTCTCATCTCTATACATGACAAATGGAAAAACCATAGCCTTGACTAGATGAACCTTTGTTGACAAAGTAATGTCTGCTTTTTAATATGCTCTATAGGTTTACTCTATAAAAATGTATGAGAGGGGGAAAAATTGATGTGATTGCATCACTCAAGATAAGTTGGATATTGGGGATATTGGGAAGGGTGCGGTTTATGCAGGGGTCTAAAGATTTTATCATTCTGAGGACTCTGAGAAAGTGTGCAAAATTAGGTTAGAAAATGAATATTTCTGTAGGATGTGAAAATAACAAGAAATTTCTAATGGGAAGAAGCTGATAAACAGGATATGGCTGCATAATTTACAGAGCCCAGTGCAAAATGAAAACATGGGTTCCTCGATTGTTCAAAAGCAGGAAAAAAGTGCTATTAGAGATACTGAAATGTAAAGGTTTCCCCTTTATTTTGCATTCTCTCTCGACTTGTTTCCTGTTTGCTATTTAATGTCATTCTAAGAAAAGAAAAAAAGAAAATTCAAAATTATGGTCATGAATTTTACCGTTTGTCTTTATATTGTATCGTATCATTTTTGACGGCAAATATCAGAGCATATAACACAGATGCAGAATGGAGTGTGGGTCCAAGAAAGCCCGTGATTAGTTCTGGTTTTGGACCTGGATCCCACGCAGCTGACCTGGCATTGGAGGCCCCATTAGTGGGGGGAGCACAGACACCCCCTGGCAGAAAGTAGTGATCAAATTATGAAAACCCTCACTGGTAGTGGACTGGGGGTGGGTGACTGTGGGAGAGAACATACGACTGAGTGTGGGACGTATCAGTCAGTGAACCGTATACAGAAAATAGTAGACCCAAGGACGGTGGAATGGTCTGGCTGCTACCAAGTGGTACTGACGCTCAACACGAGTGTCATTCATGAAACGTTCAGGACAAGCAACAGTCCCTTAAAGGCAGGCTGCTGCTGCTGCTGCTGCTGCTGAGTCGCTTCAGTCGTGTCCGACTCTGTGCGACCCCATAGACGGCAGCCCCCCAGGCTCCCCCGTCCCTGGGATTCTCCAGGCAAGAACACTGGAGTGGGTTGCTATTTCCTTCTCCAATGCATGCAAGTGAAAAGTGAAAGTGAAGTCGCTCAGTCGTGTCTGACGCCTAGCGATCCCGTGGACTGCAACCTACCAGGCTCCTCCGTCCATGGGATTTTCCAGGCAAGAGGACTGGAGTGGGGTGCCATTGCCTTCTCCGAAAGGCAGGCTAGAAAGCCAATAGGCCTCCCTGACTGTCTGCAGGGAAGTCCTCCCGCCCTGCAGAAGGAGGGGGAGTCAGGGCTCAAGCCTGAACCTTCATCCTTCCAGCCCCGGGGCTGAACTTGAACGAAAATTTCGATGCACCCAGTTGGTGTGAACTATTAAGATGGCTTCCAGAAGACTGGAGAAAATGATGGCTCTCGGTGAATGAGGTCAAAATGCTAGGATGTCAGGGTGTAGTGGGAATTCCTAATAATGTACTTTCACAGCCTTGAAAAATTCCACAGAAACAGCACCTGGAAAAACAGCATATACTAAGAACTGTGTTAATGATTATCTTTCATGTTTTTCTTAGAATAATAGCCTTGTTACAAACCCCGAGACCAGACCCAGAAGGGAGTATGACTGGGGTCATGAAAGCATGGACCTTGAAACACTGGGTCGGGGGTCAGGCATGAACGCTGCCCGTGTACTTGCTGATTGTTCCTGAGACTAGCCCAGAAGGGGACGGCCTGGGGTAAAAACAAGGAGATCTGGACTATGTCAGTGTAGTGTCTTGAAAAAGATAAGATCAAAGAAATTCTTGTAGCTACAATCAGGATTGAAAGCTGGACTCAGAGTGGACTCTGCATCACAGTCCAGTAGAGGCTGCAGGTCCCTTGGCCCATGGCACCAGATTTCTTGTTCTGTCTTCATTCTTGTCGCTCGCTCCCGGACCATTAGGGCAATATCAGGGCACACGGTGGGAATGGGATTTTGTCCTGCAGCAGAGAGCAGAGGACGCACCCTTCATCGAGGCCCGAGTTCAGTTGTCCTCAAACCTGGACGTGCATTTGAAGCCTGCAGAGGGCTTGCTGAGACCCAGATGGCTGGCCCATCCCCAGCGTCTGACTCAGTGGGTCTGCGGTGGAGCCCGTCAGTATTCTGCTGGGCCAGGGATGGCACTTTGAGAACCCGGCCAGAGGGACACCTGTGCCCCTCATAGTGATGACTCTCCTCCATTGGCCAGGCTAATGACAGGAGGAGCTGTCGTTAGAGAGCAACAGGGATGGTAGGGTCCGGCAAGAGAGGCCAAAAGTCAGGGGGTTCACCATGAGCATCATGACTGATCAAATCATCAAGGCTGGTGTGGCAGCCAAGAGGCCTGATCCACAGGCAGTTATGGAGAAGATTCAAGAACGTGGTGCTCCCAGACATCCCTGGTAGTCCAGTGGATAAGAATCTGCTTGCCAATCCAGGGGACACGGGTTTGATCCCAGGTCCCAGAAGATTCCACGTGCTGTGGAGCAACTTGGTCGATGCACCACAACTTCTGAGCCCAGGTGCTGCAGTTACTGAAGCCTGCCTGCCTAGAGCCTATGCTGCACGACAGTGGAAGCCACCAGAATGGCACAACGAGAAGCCCGTGCACCGCAGTGAAGGGCAGGCCCTGCTCACTGCAACTAGAGAAAGCCCTCGAGCAGCAACAAACACTCAGTGCAACCAAAAATAATTTTAAAAAATAATTATAATCTGCCTACCAATGCAGAGAATATGGGTTTGATCCCCGGACTACGAAGATCCCACAGGTGGCAGAGCAGCTAAGCCGACAAGCTGCAAATCCTGAGCCCGTGTACCTAGAGCCCGTGCTCCGCAACAAGTCAGCTTACACCCACATTTCCTGCCCACAGAGCTTTGTTGACACCACGTGCTGAGAGCTGGCTGACTGCTTGATCTACCAGCATGGGATCCCACGTCATACTACAGCCTGATGGTGGCAGACCTTCCATCAGAGGGTCCCTCCTCAGCAGAGGAGGTGATGGGGAGTGGGCCCATGACCCGCTGGCAATACTACACGCCACACCACCCAGAAGCTGCTAGGTAGGAGTGACATGATGGCACAGCCCGTGGAAGGCACAGCTGACGCGCCAGCTCGTGCTCGGCAAGCCGGGGCGTGACCCCCCAGGACAATGCAGGCCCAGAGCCCTCTGCCTGGCACTGTTCCTCACGAGGAAGAGTGTGTGGACCTGGGCACCAAGGTGTGGAAGCTGGAGTGGTCCCGTGTGTCATGTCTGTTGCTGGGTAACATTACCTCCAAACCTAGCAGCTGAAAACAATGAGCCTTCATTCTCTCACAGTTTCAGTGGGTCAGGAGTCTGGTTGCAGCTCAGCTGGGGGTCTCTGGGTCAGGGATTCAGCGATCAAGGCATTGACCAGGACTGTGATGGCCTTAAGGCCTGGGGACGATCAGCTTTCAAGCTCACTGATGTGGTTGTTGGCAGGCCTTGGGCCCTTGCTGGCTGTTGGCAGGAAACATCTGTCCTCTGCCACATGGGCCTCACCCTCCAGCAGCTAGACCATGGCAGCTGGAGTCTCTTTAAGCACACAGGTGAGAAAGAGGACATGCTCAAGGCGGAAGCCATGGTCTTTCCATCACCTGATCTTGGAAAGGGACAACCCACCACTTCTGCTGCTGGAACTCTGGACTCCGTGGGGCTAGAGTCCTCATCCCCAAAGAGAGGACACGTCTACCAAGGGACACAAAAGAGTCCAATGGGATGGTGAGCCACAGCTGCTGCCCAGGCACTTTGGGCTTCTTGTGTGCCAGGACCACCTGGCAAGGAGAAGAGTCCCACTTTGATGGGGAAATGGACCCCGATGCCAAGAGGAGGGAGGTCAGCTGCTGCTCCATAAAATTCAGGTGATCTAGTAATACGCAGAGCTTCCTGAGAGTCCTTTGCACAATTATGACCACAAATGAATGGGTCGAGTAACTTCAGTCTGACTCAGCCCCTGGGAGCTGCTTCATCGGAGGTCCTGCCCATTCCAGGGCAGCCATCCTCAGCCACCGAACATAAAGAGGCTGCCCCTTGGCTCACAGAGGACGCTCCAGTGGACATTCCCCCTCCGGAACGTCCCACCTGCTGGGCTGAGGCTATGTCAGGCCTGTGTTAGCGTTCACGTATTCTCTCCTCCCTCTCCCAGGCCTCGACCCCCAGTCAACCTCTGGCAGCCCAGGGTCTGTCTCAGTGTTGGCCTCCAAGAGCAGAGTGCTGTGGGACAGGTCTTTATCTGACCTGACCTCTGACCCCACACCTGCCCCAGGTGAGATGGTACGGGCATGCCTGGGAACCATTCGGACACCAAGACAGCTAGCAATTACAGAGCTGGGCGTGGACAGGACTGTGGGTCCTCTAATGTGTCCGGCTAAACCTCCATTCAGCTTCCCCTTTGCCGGGGCGCAGAAATGCCCGGGGCCCTCTCCCTGAACAGGTAGACTGAGGGAGCAGGACGTGGAGAGGAGTCAGGCATCTTAACCGATTGTGGTTCAAATATCTCACTTCTGTAAAATTTGTGAAAACACAGGATGCTGGGAATGCCTAGTCAGAGCCCCTTCCAGGGCCTTCCAAGTAACCTGTGCAAGTGACAGGCTCTGGAGCTTAAGCTTCATTCACTTCATGGTGAATAGCCTGTTAGAGTGTCTACTGTCCTGGCATTTAAAAAATATGTACTCTTTCTATATATTAAAATGTAAAATTGCATCTTGTTTTAAATAATTAAAAATTATAACTATTCTTCTTCCTCATTAACTCTCTGAATGTCATCGTGCCATGGGACTTAAAGATTTTTTGCTTTTGCTTTTCCACGCCATATAGCCTGTGGGATTTTAGTTCCCTGACCAGGGACATTATGCTAAGTGAAATAAGTCAGACAGGGAATTCCCTGGAGGTCCAATGGTGAGGACTTGTCACTTTAACTGTCAGGGCCCGGGGTTCAATCCCGGGTGTGGGGACTAAGATTCCCACAAGCAGCACAGTGCAGCCAAAAAAAAAAAAAAAGGTCAGACAGATAAAGACAAATACTATATGATATCAGTTATGTGTGGAATCTAAAAACACAACAAACTAGTGAATATAACAAAAAAGAAGCAGATGCACGGATACAGAGAACAGACTAGTGGTGGTTAGCAGTGAGGAGAGGCGGGAGGGGGGCCATGTAGGGGTACAGGAGTGGGGCGCAAAAACCACTGGGTGTAAGACAGGCTCAGAGATGTAGCAAACAACACAGGGAATATAGCCAATATTTTGTAATAACTATACATGGAGTGTAACCTTTAAAAATTGTATAAGAACTCCCCTGGCAGTCCAGTGGTTAACATGCCATGTTTCCAATGCAGGCAGCGTGGGTTCAATCCCTGGTTGGGGAACTAACCAACTAGCTAACCAACTAACCAATGCCATGCATTGTGGGGAAAAAAAATCAGTATTAAAATTGTATAAACATTTTTAAATTTTAAAGATAAATATAAAGAGAATGAAATACCTTTCTGGACACAGAAGAATGTCAAGAGCAATGAGAAAGCTCTGAAATCGAGCACAGAGATTTGTCTGTGTCTCTGATACAGTTGTGGTGGTCACATAATCTACTGCTCTGGGTCAAATAATACTCCCTCCTCCGCCGCCAATTCCTGTCCACCTGGAACCTCAGAGTGTGAGGGCATTTGGAAATAGGGTCTTTGCAGATATAATTACTTAAGGTGAGGTCATATTGGAGTAGGATGGGTCCTAATCCAGTGACTAGTGTTCTTATAAGAAAACACAGAGATGCAGGCACACACACACACACACACACACACACACACACACTCTCATGTGAAGACACTGACGGGCAGGGAAAACAGTACGTGATGGTGGAGGATGCTGTGGGGCTTCTACGAGCCAGGGAATGCCAAGCATTACTGGCGACCTGGTAAACATCAGAGGCTAGAAGGGGGGAAACCCTCCTGACTTGAGTTTGGACTTCTTGTCTTTCAAACTTCGAGAGAGCACGCTTCTGTTATTTTAAGCCGCCCAGTTGGTGGAAGTTTGGTAATGCAGTTCTAGGAAACGAGTATACCTACCATTTGCCACAGAATGATAATTAGACTCGTTGCTGGAAGTCAAAAGCCAGTGTAATAACACCTTCAAATGGATGAGAAAATACAACTGTCAACCTACAATGGTACATCCACTAAAACTATCTTTCAAGAACTGACTACAAAGGCATTCTCAGGTGCAAAAACTGAAAGTATTTACTACCAACAGATCCTAACAACAACAACAACAACTAAAGTTAAAAAAAAGGACCTGAGGAAGAATGAAAAGGATCCCAGAAGGAAGGCTAGAGAAGCAAGACAGAATGACAGCTCAGAGGATGTGAAGACAAGAATTCTGTGGGGGCGGAGACTTTGGGAGTCCCAGTAAAGCACAAGAACCCAGCAGCCAGCCTGTCATTAGGCAGAAACCCAGCAGAGAGGGGACAACGGGCCAGAATGGAGTTCTCCAAGGCACGAAAAGGAACCGACAAAAAGGGTGTCTCCCACACTGGACTCAGTAATTTGGCTCCTGAACCAGCATTATTATTAGTGTTAATTATTAGCGTCCATGTACACAGCATTTTTTCAGAAATATCACTTGGTATAAGAAAAAGCTAATCAAGATTTTGCGATGAATTTTTTTTTGCAATGAATTTCTTGAGCAAATGAGAAATGGGTCTATATTCTTGATGCAGTTGTAGATCTGCTAATTTGTTGATATTTGGGGAGACTCTTAAATGGTTTGGGTAACTAATGTGTAAGTTATCAAAACTGCAAGTATTTTGCATTTCAAATACTTCCACTGACTGGTAAGTGCGAAAGTCTGAGACTACTCAATATTGGGGGCCACTTACTAGCAACCAGACCATTGTTAAACCAAATGATTTGTATAGTGAGAAGTTGCCAGGTTGTGTAAACATTTACATACAGCACGTACTTGTGTATTTTGGCAATGGCTGGGGTCCTGTCACTTATTCTTTGTTTTTTTCTTCTGTAAGCGAAAAAGATTCAGAGCACACGACCACTTATCATTCTTAGAGATAAATGCATAAAATGATATGCTATCAGAGCAATACGAAGTTAAACACTGAAAGTGCTTTGAAAATGCTGTCCTCTTTCCAGCTCTCCATCCATTTTGGGTAGAGTTCTGTGTGTATTTTTATCAGTACATACAGAGTAGACTTTGTGAGCTTTTTTTTTTTTGCTAAAAAATCATGGCATGTTGGATCGTATTGACTGAGTCATACCTAAGAGATTTGTAATTTCTTTTCACTCTTTTCTTGACCTTCTGAGATAGACTTTCAGTCCTAAGTAAGCATGGTCCACACCTTCTGTACACATTTCAGTTTGCTGTGTAATAGAACGACATGAAATTGTACTTCTTTTTCTCTTCTTGTTTCTTAAGATTTTTTGATGTGGACCATCTTAAATTCTTTACTGAGTTTGTAACAATATTGCTTCTGCTTTATGTTTCTTTTCTTTTTTTTTTTTTGGCCTGGAGGCATGTGGATCTTAGCTCTGCAACCAGAGATCTAACCCGCACCCCCTGCATTGGAAGAAGTCTTAACCACTGGACATCCAGGGAATTCCCCTCTTCTTCCTTTTGCATGTAAGTTTGTGGTGAAAACATGCATTTCTGAATGGGTATGAGGTCAGATCTGAGATTTATTTCTGCATATTATGTATCTGAGCCCATGGCAAGAGTGTGTGTGGGTACACACACATATGCAGACATACACATGGCATCCGGTCCCATCACTTCATGGCAAATAGATGGGGAAACAGTGGGAACAGTGTCAGACTTTATTTTCTTGGGCTCCAAAATCACTGCAGATGGTGACTGAAGCCATGAAATTAAAAGACACTTACTCCTTGGAAGGAAAGCTATGACCAACCTAGACAGCATATTAAAAAACAGAGATTTTATTTTGTCAACAAAGGTCCGTCTAGTCAAGGCTATGGTTTTTCCAGTGGTCATGTATGGATGTGAGAGTTGAACTATAAAGAAAGCTGAGCGCTGAAGAATTGATGCTTTTGAACTGTGGAGAAGACTCTTGAGAGTCCCTTGGACTGCCAGGAGATCCAACCAGTCCATCCTAAAGGAGATCAGTCCTGGGTGTTCATTGGTAAGACTGATTTTGAAACTGAAACTCCAACACTTTGGCCACCTGACGCGAAGAGCTGACTCATTTGAAAAGACTCTGATGCTGGGAAATATTGAAGGCAGGAGGAGAAGGGGATGACAGAGGATGAGATGGTTGGATGGCATCACCGCCTCAATGGACATGGGTTTGGGTGGACTCTGGGAGTTGGTGATGGACAGGGAGGCCTGGCATGCTGCGGTTCATGGGGTCACAAAGAGTCAGACACGACTGAGCGACTGAACTGAACTCTTGAATACTATAAAATTATTTGAAGAGAATGCTGCTGTTGACAAGTGCTCAATCATGTCCCACTCTTTGCAGTCTCATGGGCTGCAGCCTGCCAGGCTCCTCTGCCCATGGACTTTTCCCAGGCAAGAATACTGGAGTGGGTTGCCATTTCCTACTCAGGGGTTTTTCCTCACCCAGGGATCAAACCCGCCATCTCTTGAGGCTGCTGCTTTGGCAGACATATTCATTACCTCTAGCACCACCAAATACCTTTACCAGTCAGGATGAATGATTGCTTAAAGACCCTTGATGATCTAAGGATAACTTTCTTATGAAGCAGATTCAATGGCTGATAACAGACACTTAGACATGGTAAAACAGATGAAATGGCTTACATTGGCAGGAAATCCAGTCTTTCTCTTGGGGTTCTCCTCCTTCTGGGGGAGCTTCTGGGGATCCCTGAAGGATGTGGTCATGTGCTGGAAATCTGACACCTGGGCCCAGCTTTTATGCTCAGAGCCATCACTTCTGCCCTATTTGCGTTCTCTGAATCACTCGATGCAACACGCACATACACGTCCTGCCGACACAAGTAAGGTCACCTGATGGTGTCTGCCCAAAGCTTAGAGCAGGAGGGCAGGGCTTCCAGATTGGAGCTGTAATTCCACTTCGGGGGGCTCTTCCTCAGGGCCCGGCATACTTCCTGCTAGTGGGGGAGACCCCCAGCTCCACCCCAGAGGGCTCACCCCTTCTTTACTTCACAGGCTCTCTAGCTCCTAGGTGCTGGACGTTGGGGTCAGCCATTTCCTTCTGTGGAAACCTCCCCACTAACTCTGCAAGGTTCACACACAACCAGTGCTTTTATTCAATGCTGGGGACGTCAGGACTCCAGTTAAAATCTCTTTAAAATATCTTCACTACCTCTTAGAGTGCAATCCAGATAAAGATTTTGCTAACTTGTACAACCAAACAGACCCTTAAGCCAATGGTCTGTGTCATAGCACTTGGCTTCGTGGTGACATCTCAGTCCCCACGCCGCTGCCAGCAAACCCTGCGCAGGTCCTGCCTTTGCATGCGTGCACGCTCGGTCATGTCCAACTCTGCGACCATTATAGACTGCAGCCCACCAGGCTCCTCCATCCATGGGCTTTTCCAGGCAAGAGTACTGGAGTGGCTTGCCATTGCCTTCTCTGGGGGATCTTCCTGACCCAAGGGTCCTGTGACCAAATGGCCCATAATCTGGGTGAATTTCCTAAAACAAAGGGCATCTTCAAAATGATCAGCACTTTTCCATCCAGAAGCCAGAACTGCCAACGAGCCTCAAACACCTCCCTTGCTAACATTACTTATGAATCAAGTCCCTTTTGAGGGAGCACTCCCCTCCACTCCAGGGTAGTCTGAGTCAAGTGACCGAGATGCTTAATTTCAGGGGCTGCGAACTCCCAGCTGGGCTCCACCTGGCTCACAGAAATGGTTTCTTCGGCTCATAACTGATCATCTCCCTTAAAGTTTTGAATTGGTTGCCATCATTTCATTAGGACATTTGAAATAATCTGGATTTCTATCTTCCTTCGAGAAAGTCTGAAGACCAGGTAATGCAAGTCCTGCCTTCCCAAATGGAAGTCTACTGGCTGGAGGGGGCGGGGTCCCCCCTGCAACACGTAGGCAGACAGCGCACACCTGCTCTCTAGTCCTCCCTGCGGCCCCCACTTGCTCCTCCACTTCAGTCACCCGTCACCCTTGGCCATGAGCTGTTTCCTTGCTCCTCTGCAGGCTGCGTTCCTCGTCCAGCCTCTGTGGACCTTCCCTCCGTAAACTTTGGCCTTTAGGGCTTTGCATCCACGTGGCCAAAATGTTTCACGGAAAGGAGCCGCTCAGTTTTCCTGAACAGCTTGGTCGCCCCCACCTTGATGTTATTTCGATTTAATTTAATGGGCGATTATCGCACCCTTGCTGGAGGCAAAGGCCAGAAGCGGCCGGGCTGATGGAAAGTCAGGCTGATGAATGGGTTATCAGTGAATAGACATCTGCCAGAAGCCGACTGAGCGACTTCACTTTCACTTTTCACTTTCATACATTGGAGAAGGAAATGGCAACCCACTCCAGTGTTCTTGCCTGGAGAATCCCAGGGACGGGGGAGCCTGGTGGGCTGCCGTCTATGGGGTCACACAGAGTCAGACATGACTGAAGCGACTTAGCAGCAGCAGCAGCTGCAGCCTGGGTGTGTGAGAATTTGCCAAGGGAGGGCAAACAGTGCCCGGTGCTTCTTAAACAAAGGTCAGGAAAGATAGGGATAACGAGCGCTTCCTGTGGTTTCCTGGTCGGGGCGACGACAGCTGCAGTGGATGATGGCAGAGAAAGCCAGGCTGACCGGTGCTGAGCGGTGAGTGGACGGCAAGGACGCAGAGGTGGCAAGTGTAGACAAGATGCTTCAACAGCTCTGCAAGATTTGGTCTAAAGGAGGGAGGGAGGGGGCCCGAGCCACTGGGCTCTAGATTCTTCTTTGAGGGCTGCAGCTAGAGGGTTGTTTATTAGTGAGGGGGAAAGAGCCAGTGGAAAATGCTTTGTGGTCACAGGTGCATTGGAACCCCTGGGAGCTTGGGGAGGAGGGGATATGGCACAAAGAATTAGCGACAGATTGGAGTTGAGAGAAAGGCCTGGACGGTATGGGATGAAGGTGAGGGCAGGGACACAGAAGTGTGCAGATGGGGGAGGAGGGGAGAAAAGCTGCTCCCCGAATCCTTCCTCTCTGGAGCATCCGCTGAACTCGGATCTCCGGGCTTCCTTGGAACCAGCACTGTTAGATCTATGGCACCTGATAAGGAGGTGACATGGGCTGAACTGTGTCTCCTTCCCCAAATGCCTGTGTGGAAGTCCTAGCCTCCAACACCTCAGAAGGTGACTGCATTTGGACATAAATTCTTTAAAGAGGTATTGGGTTGGCCAATAAGTTCGTTGGTGTTTTTCCATAATAGCGTACAGAAAAACCTGTACAAACTTTTTGGCCAACCCAGTATTTAAGCTTAAAGGAATCATAAGGATGGAACTCTAATCCAGTGGGAGTGGTGTCACTATAAGAAGGGACACCAGCAATGCCCAGAGCAAAGGCCACGTGAGGACCCTGAGGAGCAGCCACCTATGAGCCAAGGAGAGCAGGCTCGGGAGAAACCCAGCCTCCCGAGGCATTGATCTTGGACTTCCAGCCTCCAGGGCTGGAAGAGGATAAACGTCTGCAGGAGACACAGGCCTGATCCCTGGATCAGGAAAGTCCCCTGGAGAAGGAAATGACAACCCACTTCAGTATTCTTGCCTGGAGAATCCCGTGGACAGAGGAGCCTGGGGGCTACCGTCCATGGGATAGAAAAGAGCTGGACACAACAGAGCAGGCATTCATTCAAGCCACTCAGCTTAAGGTATTTTGCTGTGGCAGCCTGAGCTGACAGGAACAGAATGGGCTGCGAAAAGAGGCAGGGCTGTCTTTCTGTTGAAGTTGCCAGCATCAGTGGCCCCTGGAACACTCATAGACGTTTTGCAAAATCACATAAGCACAACAAAGAAGTGGTTTTCACTCAGAGGATGGGCTTGGGATTTAGACAGACTTGACTTTCCATCCAGCAAGTCACGTAACCTTCCTGAGTTTCAGATGTTTTATTTGTAAAAAGAAGATAACAAAACCCACCTCAGTGGGTCACTGGGAACTTTAAGTGATATATATAGAAACATGGAGCACGCTAGCTAGTAACCATTATCAGATGTTATTAGAGAAGGTGGTATGTGATTGGGCCACGCTATTTTCTAGTATTATTGAGAGGGAAATCCATTCCTGCTTGTTACACTTCATCATTTAGTGAGAAATGGGGGGAGGGAGTGGGGTATGGCACACAAATTGGCTCACATATAGGGCTTCGTGCTGACTCAGGTGAAGAATCACCGTGAAATATGACCCTGGGAAACCAAACTCAGAGAGGCCGACATCTGCACACAGCATCGCGCCTGGCACATGGGAGACAGTCAGGCCGTATTGGCGAATGTGTTTGTGAATGAAGAGAATGCACTGAGGTTAAAACACTGAACGTCTGTAACCATCTGTTGATTGGTTCACCCTCTTTGTGTTGCAGGTAACAGAAACCCATTCAAGCCAGCCTAAGCCAAAAAACTAAAAGAAAAAAATTTTAAATTTACAAACAGTGGGAAGGGGGCAATTTGTCAGCTTGGAAACTGGAAAGTCAGGATGTCTGCTTCAGGCACAGTTGGATTCAAGGGCAAGGAGATGGCCGGAGTGGTCTTCTCTCCTTATCTTCTGTACTGGTTTACACCCAGGCACGTGCCTTCCACGTGGTGGTCCTGGCAGCTCCCTCCAGGATCCCACCCTCTATACACCCAATGATACATCCAGAAGAAAGGGGCTTCCTTTCCAAACACTTCTAACTTGAGTCTTTTTTTTTTTTTTTTCTAACTTGAGTCTTGAATTGACTCTCAGCTGCCTGGCCAGAGTCCCAAGAACCAGTCTTATCCACTCAGCAACATTCCAAGGCCTGGGGGCAGAGGAGGGATAATTTCCCAAAGGAGAAATAGGGAGCTTCCCCCAGCAGAAGGGACACTGGCTGCTAGGCAGGCACAGATCGCCGTTGCCCCCAGACTGACAGCATCTGGAGAGGGGTCTGGTGACTCAAGGGTGACTAGGTGAGACAGAAGGAAAAGCATGATGCTTGGAGGACACACGAGCAGGGTGAGCAGAGCTCTGCTGGGTCCGGGGAGGACAGGGCCCTCTGAGGAGCGGAAGGAGGCTGGGAGGTCCCCCAGGACGCCTGGCCGTGGATGTACAAAGCAGACTGATGGCGACAGGCTCTGACTCTACCTGACCCTGAGCCCACACCCTCTGCCTTATGGTTTTGCAGTGTCTCTCATCAAGAGGGGCTTCCCTTGTGGCTCAGCTGGTAAAGAATCCGCCTGCAATGCGGGAGACCTGGGTTCGATCCCTGGGTTGGGGAGATCCCCTGGAGAAGGGAAAGGCTACCCCCTCCAGTATTCTGGCCTGGAGAATTCCATGGATTACATAGTCCATGGGGTCGCAAAGAGTAGGACATGACTGAGCGACTTTCACCCACCCACCCCCTCTCATCAAAAGGGGAGTCTATTTTCCCTCCCCTAAAATCTCTGGCTGGGCTCATCACTTGCTTTGACAATAGAATGTGACAGAAGGGATGGTGTGACAGTTCTGAGGTTAGGCTTTCAGGGCTTTTCTCTGCCTTTGCTTGTTCTCCTGGGCCCTTGCCTTTACCATGTGAAATGTCCTGGCTATTTGGCTGGAAGATAAGGGACCACACGAAGCCATCTCAGTGGTCCCAGCCAAGGCCCCGGACGTGGAAAGAGCCCTGTGTGACTACAAAGCTGACCACTTACCCACAGACGACTGCAGACACATGAGTGAGTCCACTGGGCCCAGGTCAGATTAGAACTGCCCAGGTGACCCATGGACTCAAGAGTGGTAGTGGCTGCTGTTTTAAGTCACTGAGTTTTGGGCCAGTTTGTTACACAGCATTGTGTGGGAAATAAGTAACAGCTACAAGGCATTACAGGCTCCCCTGGTGGCTCAGACGGTAAAGAATCCGCCTGCAATGCAGGAGACCCAGGTTCGATCCCTGGGTCAGGAAGACCCCTGGAGAAGGGAATGGCAACTCACTCCCGTATTTTTGCCTGGAAAATTCCATGGACAGAGGAGCCTGGTGGGCTACAGTCCGTGGGCAAAGAGTGAGACGCAACTGAGCATGCACACACAAGGCATTATGGGGAGAAAACCCAGCTAGCGATTGGCTTGTCCACCTGGGTCCCCTGGCATGGGGCTGGATATAGCTGGAGAGGTTTCTAGTTTGCAGGAAAAATGCCATATAGGGCCTGGAGGGGCATAGTCGTTCGTAGGCGGTGCAGTCTCTAGTCTCTACAGACCTCACACAGAGATTTTAATAGACCTTCCGACACGTTTCTCATAAACAAAGGCTTATGAAACTTACGAAACTTATCCAGCTTGAGCTGCTGGGGAGAAACGCCCTCCACGAGCCACCTCCAGGAGCAAATCTCCCACCTGAATCACACCATTTGGTTTAGACATTTCTATATGGTGGCTGTGAGTGGGACACAAAGAAAGAACATACGCGGTCTCAAAGACGGGGCTAGTGGGAGACTGGGAAGAACTGAATGGGTCCCCAACGCTGTCCAGGGGCAACACCAGCTACTCAGTCACGGTGGGAGAAAGACCAGCCCAAAGGGTGGGCTCTAAAGCCCGTTCCAGGCTTCTCTGAAAGAAAGTCAGGGCAAGAGGTAGCTGGAAGCTGCCGACCCAGGGCTTGTCAACCAGAGAATGGAAAGGATGGAACAAAGAAAGGAAACCAATGCCCCCAGCACCCGCCCTGCTCCCAGCATCCAGGTAACTCTCCCCTGCATCCCGAGATACACATGTAAAACAGACTCTGGGACCCCAAATCTGTCCCAGACTGAACGCCTGAACGCGGCCTGTTCTAGGGAACATCACCACCACCCACCCAGGAGAGAAGCCTGGCAACCGGCCACCAAGTCTTGTTTATCCATCACCTAAACACCTTTCTGTTCTCTCAGCCCCTACTTAACGTCCCCCTCCTGCTCCCAGACTTCCCACTTCCAAGTGACCACTTCTAAACTGGACTTCAGTTTCTTGGTGGGATAAAACCTCAGTTCTGCAATCTACCATAACGATCTTCTGAATCCTTGCCTGTGTCTCTGCCCAGCTGCTCTCCAGCACGCCTGCCTCGGTTCTGAGCTGCAGTGGACTCCAGCTTCTTTCGGCTTTCGAGGCGGGTCCTTGGTGCGCACTCCCCTCCCCCACCCCCGCCCCCGCCCCCGCCCCAGGTCCCTGCACTTGGGGTTCCCCTTCCAGCCGGCCAGCCTTCTTCCAAGCAGCCCCAGGTGTGGCTTGTTCGAGGCCATCTGCCTCCGCCTCCACAGTCCGAGGTCTGCGGGCTCTGTGCTCCGCGAGAAAGTCTCCCGGGTGCGATCGGAGCCGGCCCAGGATAGGTTCAGACGTCCTTGCTTGGGGCCGGGCACGGTCAGGCCAAGTGGCTGCCCTAGTGCGCGGACACCGCCCTCGCTGTCCCCACCTCCCCGGACCCTGAAGTCCTGAGGGCCGAGAGCGGGGCGGGACGGGCGGGACGGGCATGAGGGGAACAAGGAAGCGCGGGAAGTCGGCGGGCGATTCACCCGTACCGGGGAGTCGGCGCGCAGGCTCCGGCCCCGCGCCCTCCACTCTTGGCGCCCCGGCTCTGCCCTGAGAAGGGGTCCCCGCACCTTCGCGGGCGGCTGGAGCTGGACGGCTGAGGTAGCTGGAGACGCGCGGGTGGCTGGGCCCCACTCCGCACCCGGACCGCTTGGGGCCACGCGGGGCGGCGTCCGCGCGACCCTCTCGGGCGCAGCCTCGGGCGTCCGTCTCCGCGCGCGGGCCGCCGCCGTCACCAGGCCAGGGGCGAAACCATCCCCGAGCTGCGCGGGCCCTCGGCTGCCTGCAGGTCGCCGAGCGCTCGCTGGGGACAGAGGAGCACGTGCGGAGGGGCTAGGTCAGCGGTCCCCGCGCCCCGCCCACGGCCCGGGCGGACACCTCCGGCCTCGCCCAGGAGGGGGCGTGTCCTGCACCAGGGCCCCTTTCCCACCTCCGGCTTCACGCAGGATCCCCCTTCCTTTGACCTTGGGCCCTGCCTTCTCCCAGGGCCTCCCACCGGGGCTCACCTCGAACTTGCTCATGAACTCCGCGAAGATGCCGAAGAAAGCCTCGGAGGTGGTGGCTTTGGAATCTTCCCCGAAGAAGGCCAGCGCTTTGCCCAGCTCCTCCATGGCCTCTCGCTGCAGCCCGTCCAGCGCCCGCAGCAATGGCTGGGCCGTCTCCAGGAAAGACTGACGGCCTCTGTTAAGGAAACGGCTCCGGGCCCCTGGGACAGGTACTCCGGCAGTGACCCAAGCCAGCGGCCTTACTGCCCCGGGGCCCTTTGCTTTCCTGGGCACCATGCCCCCGTCAGAGGCTCCTGGCTTGTCCTGACACCTGCCACACCCAGCCCAGCCTCACACCGTTCACTTGCTCCCCTCTCTGTGGGGCAGCTCTCTCTGCTCTCCTGGCTCTGCCCAGAGGATACCCCCTTCTTCCCCAACAATCCACGGAGGCCAGCCCCTTATTACTCTCGAGCCTGTTCTCCCTCTCTGTCCTTAAAAAAAAATCTATAGCATTTGTTACTATATTTCCTCTCCTGACTGCCTCTGGCTAGTCAGACATGACAAACCTCTCCTTGTATCTTGTGACCGCAGTCTGGGCTCTGCTGCCCCCCACCCCACCCCGCCAAGAACAGATGGGGCAAGGGAGTGGCTTTAGGCCAACCAGAAGAGCTCCTTCTCAGTTACACACAGCCTCGGCATAAGCACTTAGATTCTAAATGACCTAAGATGGACCCTCTTCTAGAACCCCTGCAGCCACAGCAGCCTCTGCCCAGACTTGCCGCCAGGACATGGGGTCTGTACTGGTTGCTGGAGAGATGGCCAGCTCTCCCTGACCCCCACCCCACCCTTGAGTCCACTGTGGCCCTGGGACAGGATACCGCCATGACCACGGCAAACTTGTCCTCGCTGGAGGGGGACATGCTCTGGCACGCAGCCTGGATCTCACTGATGGTGCCATGGAGGTCAGCCAAGTCGCTGGTCAGGGCCCGCTGGTTCACTGTAGGCAAGGCGGCAAAGCCTCATGGGGGCTGCCCAGGAGGCCAGCCCAGGACAGTGGGGGCTCTGCCTCCCCACCCGCCCACCTGGCTTACCTTTGGCAGCCAGCGGCACGGTGGGCAGGTCCTGAGCAAAGCCCAGGAGCTCAGGGAAGTGCTGGCTCAGCGATTTGGCGAGGATGTGCAGGAAGGTGGACTTCCCGTCCACCGTCTTGGTGGAGTTCAGCTGCAAGTGACGCCCACACACATCCTCCTCCAGGACCACATCTGACTCCTGATCACAGGGGCTCAGCCCTGCTTCCCCTGACTGTGGCATCAGTTCCCCACCCCCGACACTCGCCAACTCCAAAGCTTATAAATGGATGGCTAGTAGTCGTTACTCTGAAGCTCTTATCTGCTGGGATGGCGCGAGCTTGTCCCCTGGCCCAGATCTTTGAGACCCCCATCAGGAACCAGTCCTTCCCATCCCCAGCTAGGGGAGACACCTAGGTTCTTTTTGGTCCTTGTGAGTTTGTTCTTGTTAGCAGATGGAGCCCAAGATTTTCTAACCCCAGCAAAAGTGGGAGCATCATTCACGGTTTTTCCCTTTTGTGGTTTTCTGGAACCATCTGTGGCCCAATTGAGCCTCAGACACCCTAAACCGTTCATATCTAGAAACAGATTTGTCCTTCCTCTCTTAAAAAAGCAACCAAAGGTGTTGTGGTGGAAAGTCCCAGACACACAGGGGGAAGGCTGGACATTTGAGGTGTCCTTTTTCTGATTTTAGATCTTTCTGGGGTAGGACTGGCCTGACGGTGGTTCTGGTGTCGAGGGTGTCCAGGCTTCCTCCTGGAGCCTTCTCCCCTGTCCCCTCCTCCCCCACCACTCAATCTCTCTAAGGCCTGCAGAAGCCACCTTGCCTCCCCACCCTTTCAAGCCCCAACCTTTGCTTCTGTTACATGCTGGCTTCAGGTAGCCGGCTCTTCCTGGGGAGCCTCAGTGGTAGAGCAAACAGATGGACGACTGCCTGACCAGCCCCCTCACCTCCGTCAGGAAGTTGATCTTGAAGCCAGTGGTTTTGTTGGTTTGAGGCTGTCCATCGTTGAGATAGTTGCCCATGGCCAACACAAACTGGGGAGGGAACAAGAGGGCAGGTCCTCCCCCACTCCCTGGCCCCTCCAGGCTGGAAGCCCCAGGGGCCAGAGGGGCAGGCAGACTGATCTGAGAGGGGGTGGCCCTGACCTCCAGGATCTTGGCAAGCTTCCGGCTGTTCTTGAGCTCGAGGGAGGCCTGGCGCAAGCACTCCAGGCTGCCCCGGATCTCCTCTGTCTTCTCCTGGAGGGTGGCCTGGAAGTGGAGGCTGCGCAGGCGGGTCTTGTATTCGGGAACCGACAGCATCTACCAGAAAGGCACGGCCAGCATTCATCCATGCCGCTGGGAGGCCCTGCCCCGGGGCAGCCTGGCGGGGGGTCAGCGCGCGGCCCGGCATCCCCTTCGGAAAATAAGCACGACCTCTAGGGAGCACCCTCATCCCATCTCCCCCGGACCCCGAGTGAGACCTGTGTGAGCGTGGGGCCGGGAGGGGAGCGGGACGCACGCACAAAAAGAGAGAGCCGCGATAGAGGAGGCCGAGGCCGCAAGGTGGCCGCCCCTGGCCCCGGGCGGGTGGCCCGGCCGCAGCACCTGCAGGACGAACTGGTCGGGCTCGCTGAGGCGGCCGGGCGCCTCGCGGTAGGCCTGGTAGCGCTGCTCCTCGTCGGCGTCGGGCGCAAAGAGCAGCAGCTGCGCGAGGTGCGCGGGCTCCAGGCGCCGGGGCTCCATGCTCATGAGCACTTGCCGCAGCTCCGCCGGGCTCAGCTTCAGGTGCGCCAGCAGGATGGCTGTGGGCGGGGCCGCGGGGTGAGAGGGGCGAGGCCCCGGCTGCTGGGCGTGGCAGGGGCGTGGCCTCGGGGTGAACGGGGTGGGGCCGGGGCTGCTGGGCGTGGTCGGGGGCGGGACAGGAGCTGGCCCAGAGGAACAGCGGACCAGAGGACCAGAGGATCCATCCTGCGACCCTTAGAGGGAAGGGTTCTCCAGGAGACAGACCTAGATTGGCTAGGGCCTGTGGAGCTGCACGGAGATACAACCAGTCCATCCTAAAGGAAATCAATCCTGAATATTCATTGGAAGGACTGATGCTGACACTGAAACTCCAATACTTTGGCCACCTGATGCGAAGAACTGACTCATTAGAAAAGACCGATGCTGAGCAGGATTGTAGGCGGGACGAGAAGGGGACGACTGAGGATGAGATGGTTGGATGACATCACCGACTCGATGGACATGAGTTTGAGCAAGCTCTGGGAGTTGGTGATGGGCAGGGAGGCCTGGCTTGCTGCAAGTCCATGGGTCGCAAAGAGTGGGACACGACTGAGCAACTGAACTGAACTGTGGAGCTGGGGCCAGGGAACTAGCGAGGGTCTTAAAGGGGCGAGCAGAGGATGCAGCTGGAGGCAGGGCCAGAACTGGGAGCAGATCACAGGGTGGGGGTGGAGCCAAGGCCAGCACCCGAACCTGGGAGGGAGCGTTCACAGAGCCCGGTGGCAGGTGCTGGGGGCCCCAACGGCCCGATCTCTACTATCCACTGGGGTGAATCCGAGGCTCTGTGGTCCCAAGGGGTCGTGTCCTGCCCCCCCCCAGCCCCTAGGCCTCCGTAGCCCCTCACAGGTATTGTAGGCCTTCTTGTGGGACAGGATCTCCACCACCTCCTTCTTCCTGAAGGGCTCAGGCCCCGGCACCGGCTCTGGAAGGGAAACTGATGGTATAGGGAGGGGAGGCTAGGCTGAGGCTACTGGGAGAGGGCCCAGGAGGGGTGTGGCCACAACCCACAGTCCTGAGGTCCCCGACCATGGACTTGACTGAATCAGCTCCAGGTGTCCACACTCTCCTCACTCATGGACTCTGGAGTCCAGTCTTGCACACCCAGTGTGTGTGGTGTGTGTATGCCCCTCCCCCGTCCTCTCTCCCCTGGGCCCTTGGGCCTGAGCCGGCCCCATCAGGAGAACCGGCCACCTGGTGACTGTAGATGCTGCCTGGAAGGACAACAGTCTCTCTCTTCCACCCCAGGACCACTGTCCACACACACAGTATCCTAACGACAGGGAGACACGCAGAGGCCGGTTAGGGGAGAGAGAGAGGCTGGACGGGGTATCTGTCTACCTGATTCTGACTTTGAACAAACTACCTGGCCTCTCTGTGCTTCCTCATCAGGAAGCTGGGGTGATCACAGCCCCCACCTCACACAACTGGCGCAGGATTAATGTAGAAACAACGGTGTGCGGCATTTGGTAAGCATGTGATACACGCCAGTTATTACCATCTCCAGGACTGACGTGGGGAAACTGAGGCTCTGAGACGTTAAATAATTCAGGGCCCAGGAAGTAAAGGGCAGTTTGTTCAGACCTCAGGGACTCTAAGCCCTGGGGCCCCCACAGAAGGCACTGGGTGGGCTGCCGCAGAACCTGGCGTCGGGGCTCCCCTCGGCCCCTGGGGCCACTCACTGGCTGCTTTCTGGGTGCCAAAGTGGAGCTCCAGGTCGAGGTATTTCACCATGTCGCTCAGCTTATCGTAGTCGGAGTCCTCCCCGAGCTGCGAGGGATGGGGAGGTTCAGAGTGAGCACTAGCACTGGTAGCTGGACTGTGGCCCCCCCCTGCCCCCCACCCTCTGAGGGCAGCCCTGAGCACTCGCTGAGGGAAAGCCTCCACCAAGCCCTGGCAGGAACCCGGGGACGGCTCGGGAGGAGCCTGCAGGAGAAGCCATTGATAAATCATCCAAGTTATGCTCGGGCGGTGAGCTGGCTCCTCTTGCGGTCAACAACACTCAGACCTCGAACGCTCTCCATGCAGAAGCCAGCAAGTCGCACTGGAGCAGGGGTACAGGGGTTGTGAAGGGGCTGGAGCCACCCAAGGGGGCTTAAGAAGGTGGCACAGGGGTCCGGGGCTGCTCTGAGGTGTCCTTTGCTGGCAGTGAGTTCACCGGAGCTGCCCTGGGTCCCCGAAGCTGGGGAAAAGGAAGCAGGGAAGTGCCAGAGGCTAGGAACCGGCTGGGCGGCTGTGATGCCTGATCCGGATGAGAGGTGACAATCTAGAAGGCCCATGGCTGCAGGGGCTTGGTCAGATGCCTGACCCGTGTCCCTGTGTCCACTGCAGTAAACCAGTGGAAGCATCACTCTGCAGAGCAAGGCTGCAAGGCCCATCTGAGGCTGGTAGGAGTCTCCAGGGGACCCAGGAGGTCCCTGTTCGTGACTTTGTCCGGCTGACCACCCTTATTAGTAACATGAGAAGGTTCCCTGGAGATGTGGGCTGATGCCAACTTGGCTGGGAAGGCAGGAGATGGAATCAGGACCCAGGAGGTGGCAATGGGAAAAAAAATGACAGGCATGCTCCAAAGGAGAGTGGCTGCGTTAAGGACACGTTACTCGGCGTCCCAGGAAGAGGAGGGGCCGCCTGGAGGATGATGGCGGGAAAGGATACTGAGATGGGGCAGCCCCCAAAACTGGAGGGTTCCTGGGCCAAGCGAGGAGTGTGATATCCAGGTCAGAGGAGATGAGGGCCGTGTGTTGTCCTCTGAACTGGTGAAGCCCTCTGGGAGTTCCATTTGGGGCCTGCCCTTTGACAGACTGTGGGGCTAGGAACCATGTTCGAGGGCAGTGACCCAAAGAACAGGGATGGGGTGGACCTGGCTCATCCGACGGGCTGGTTGGCCTGTGGATAAGGAAATACACCTGCTCTGCTTGATTTCAAACGGCGGTACAGAAAGCAGGGCATGGGAATCCTGGTGAGACAAAAATTCCAGAGCAAGCCGAGGATGGTTGGTGAAAACTGTCCAGTGAGGAAAGGGATGTCTCGGCAGATACTGAGCTCCCCATCAGTGAAGGTGATCAAGTAAATATTGGCAGTGCTGTTTGGGAGGAAACTCGAGCATCAGAGTGAAGGGGTGGGGGCTTCCCTGGTGGCTCAGGGGTAAAGAATCCTCCTGCCAATGCAGGAGACATGGTTCGATCCCTGACTGGGGAAGATCACACATGCTGTAGAGCAACGAAGCCCATTCGCCACAACTACTGAGCCTGCGCTCTGGAACCCGGAAGCCGCAACTGCTGAGCCAGGACACCCTAGAGCTTGTGTTCCACCCCAAGAGAAGCCACTGAGATGAGAAGCCCGGGGACCGCAACTGGAGAGTAGCCCCCGTTCTCTGAAACTAGAGAAAAGCTCGCGCAGCAGTGAAGACCCAGCACAGCCAAAAAGAAATAAACTGCAAGAAGTGAAAGGGGAGAGGCTGCTGCGTAGGGCTTTGGACCAGCTGCCCTTTTCAGAATCCTCTGGTTTCCGCTCCTGTGAACACACTGCGCACGGCAGGCTGTCAGACTGCTCAAACGTCTGTGACTCTCTAACCAGCTGCCCTTCTCTCAGCTCCAAGAGCCTAAGGGGACCATTCAAAATCTCGAGTGATAGCTTTCATGGGTGAGAGCGGTGCCTTTTCTGGGTGTCCCCAGCACGTCACCGGCTCAGGGACACTGACTGGGCTTCGGTGCCTGTGTTGACCACTGAGGGTGAGCGTGTCCCTGGACAGAGCTCTCGTTCGACTGCTGAGGATGAGGAGGACCCGGGGGTGGTCAGCTGATGTTGGAAGCGCCCCAGAGGTGGACCTTGTCTTCACCGCTGGTGCCTGAACTGCCTCCCCTGGTGCAGCGTGCTCTGGGTCCCCAGGTCACCTACCTGTCCCCAGATGGTGCCTTCTGAGTTCTCCACCTGCTCCCACCGCAGGCGCTTGACGCTCATGTGGCTGGTCTCGCTGCGGCGGTGGCCCAGGCCCCGGGGCAGCATGGGGGGTGCGCAGGGGACGGGTGGGGGCAGGGGCGGCGGGGGCGGTGGGGGGACCGGGTGGCCGAGCTGGGCGAGGGGCTTGGGCAGCGCCGGAGCGGGGCCCCGGGGCCCGTCCGGGGTGCGGGAGCTGCTGGGCTTGGGGTCATGGAAGGGCAAGGGCGGCGGGGGCGGGGGGCTGAGGGGGGGCGGGGGGATGTGGTCGGAGAGGGAGGAGTAGGTCAGGGAGCTGCCTTCCTCGCTGCTGCTGATACACTCGCTGGTGCTGCTCCTCTCGTTGGTGATGAAGCTGCCCTGGTCATCGTGGAAGCTCATCTGGGGAGACAGCCAGGCAAGGGGAGGGCCAGGCGGGGCCCTGGGGGAGACTGGGGCAGGGGCCGAGGTGTGGAGGACCGGAAGGCCCGGGGCAGCGGAGGCACGGCCCAGGGGTTGTCCAGGGGCGTCAGCCTGAGGCTGTGGATGGGACAGCCTGAGCTGGCTAGGGAACCTAAGAACTGGTACCTGGGGTGGCCTTGGGTAGGGGGTGTCGAAGCTTGAGCCAAGGGTGGGATAGCTCCAGCTGGGGAGCGGGGTGTCCTGGGAGACAGGGACGGGATGCCTGGGGCACAGCCCTCGGGGCAGCGGGCCTCTGGCAGGAGCCCTGGGACCCCAGTTCCCTTACAGGCCCCCCCACGCACCCCCCACATGTGCCTGTGCACTCACCTCCTCATAGTCATTCTCGGGGCTCAGGAAATCCTCCACGATGGTGACCCGGGGGCCCAGCTGCTCACTCAGCGCATCCAGGAAGCGGTCGGTGTCCCGGCTTCGCACAGGGCGGGAGAAGGCGAAGAGCTTCCGGCGGCTGGAGGGGCGGCGGCTGGGGTCCGGGCTCGGGGGGCTCTCCGCGCAGACGGGCCCAGGGCCCGGCTGAGGGGAAGGTGCCCGGCTGCTGTCCAGGCTGGCGTAGGGGTGGGACTCGGAGCTGCTGGGGGAGGCCAGGCCCTCTGAGCACAGTGGGTAGTAGCAGGGGGAGGGCAGGAGCTGCTCGCTGGGCCATGAGATGCTGGACCGGGTCCTGGGCCCTGCAGTGGGGGGCGGGCCGTGAGGACCCCTCTTGGGTCAGTGCCTGGGTTCCAGCGCAGACTAGGGGGAGGGTGCCAGGGCAGCACCTTTCTTTCCCTCTCTGGACACAGCGCAGGAAGACTCTAGTAACTCTGCCTCTCCAGGTCTTCCCTGAGGGTGATCGGAGGCCATAGTGGATGAAGGGCATGCTGCTGGCAGACCCTGCTCATCCTGGAGAGGATCCCAGGGTCCCACCCGGAACCCACTGAACACAAGACGAGGGCGAGGGGGTCTCCAGACCAAAGTCTCGGGGCACCTCCCATACCCAGCAAGGCTTTGGCTCACAGAAGTATCACCCAGGGGTTCTGCCTTCGGAACTGCAAAGAAACTGTTGTGCAAGCTTCCATCTTTGCAGCTGAGCCATTCACAGAGCAACGCACTCTATCTAGTCTATACAACAGCCACACGCTCACTGAGGACCCCACCCCTTGGGAGCAGCCCTCCGTTTTTCCAGATCCACAGTGGGGGTGAGGATCAGAGAGGGGACACGGGAGGGGGGCCAGGACAAGGCGGATCTTGATGGCTTCTAGCCACGGAGGCTGACTGGGTTCCCCAGCATTCAGTCCCACGGCGACGGAGGAAAAAGGGGCTCCGGGGGGGTATGCCTGGGGGTGGGGGCAACACCCAGCCAGCTGGCCAGGAGGCAGGAGAGGCCCTCGGGAGCCGGGGCTGGAGAGCCCCTACCTGCTGGGCCTGCCGCGCTGGGCAGTGGCGGGGAGGCGCGGGCTCGGGAGCTGGTCCCCATCTTCCCTTTGAAGCTGCTGCTCAGGCGGGACTCGAGCTCCGCGTAGACAGCTGACATCTTCCCGGAGAGGCGAGGTGCAGCTGAGTCCAGTCAGCCCTCACCTCCCCCCACACACGGCCTCAGAGGCAGGCCCGGGTGGTCTGGGAGGCCAGGGTCTGCCCCACCTCCATGGGCCACCCATTCCCAGCTCCCCGCTGACACCAGGAGCAGGCGGAGAGAAGGTCTCACCATCTTGGGGTTGGGCGTCTCAGGGAGGGATGTGCCGTCGCCCGCCTGGCGCTCGCCTGGGATGGGAGGAAGAGGCATCTCTGGACAGTCGCTGGGACCTGCTGGGGGAATCAGGAGGGCCAAGTCCACCACGGGGCAGGGGTCTAGTGACTGCCTCTGAGCTCTAAGGGTTAGACCCCAACCCAGGCCCTGGAGAAAGAACCATCAAGCCCTGCAGACCCGGGGTGGGGAGGAGGCATTGGATCAGCCCATTTGGGGATGTCTCATCTGGCCAAGCCCATTTTGCAGGTGGGAAAACCGAGCCCTGGCCCCGCCCTCCCCCCTAGCCCCGCTTGCGGCCTGTTGGTCCCGGCCTCACCACAGCCGAGGCTGGCCTCCAGGCCCTGGGAGCGGAGGCTGCGGCGGCACATGGAGGAGGCCCTCAGGGAGCTCCGCGTCTGGGGCTCAGGCGCCGGCTCAGGCTCCAGCTCTGGCTCCGGCTCAGACTCGGGCTCTGCTGTGGGACCAATGGGGAGACGGGCTCCTTGTTCTCTCAGCCGGACAAGAAGCCTCTGAACACAGGGAGGGCGAGGGCGCCACCTGTGAGCCTGGCCCTGCTTTCAGGGGGAGCCCTGGGACGGGAAGCGGGGTGCCCGGCACAGGAGGTGCCCCAGGTAGTGCCGGCCTGAAGATGGAGGCCGTGCAGGGGGGTCACAGCCCCTCCCCCAGCAGGTCCTTCCTCATGACGAGGACCTAGGACCCCGAGACTCCAAGGTCTCCACACGCGACACCACCACCCGCAGGGGTGACGTGGAAGATTCCAGGTCAGGGCAGAAGTGTGGTAGGGACGTCTGCTGCCCAGTCTGCATCTGAGTTCACAGCCCCCCCAAGCCCCAGTCGTGGGTCCCCAGGACGGGGGTCAATGGGTGCCGGGGGGGGCACGTATGGGATGTGCAGGCGGTCCAGCGCAGGTGCCCAAGGTTTGGCCCCCTTTGGATGCCCGCAGCCCACGTGCTGAGATGTGTGTGGGCAGCAGTGGAATGGCATGGGGGGTCAGAGGCTGCACAGGGACCCACAGGCTCTCGTGTGGGTCTGCGGGCTTCAGAGCCCACCAGGCAGGGTGAGCTGGCCGTGTGCTCACAATCCAGGTCTGTAAACAGTGTCCACATGGACTCCTTCATCTGTGCCACCCTCCCTGGGGTGCAAAGCACAGCCACTGTGGAAACCCTCACATGCGGGTGAGAAACTCGGAGATCTCTGGCGTTAGATGCGTGTTTGAAGTCTAAGGTGGGATTTCCTTGGTGGTCAAGTGGCTAAGACTCTGTGCTTCCAAAGCAGGGGCCCTGGGTTCAATCCCTGATCAGGGAACTAGATTCCACATGCCGCAACTAAGAGTTCACACGCCGTAACCAAAGATCCCACATGCGGCAGGGAAGATCCGGCACAGCCAAATAAATAAATATTTTTTAAAAAGAGTCTAAGGTTATCCTGCTTTAGGGATCAAGCTGGGAAAGTGCATCTGCGGAGCCAAGCAAGGGGCCAGCCTGGGAGTGCTGGGCACGTATCTACAGTCGAGTCTGACTCTCTGCGACCCCATGGACCGTAGCCCGCCAGGCTCCTCTGTCCACGGGGCTCTCCAGGCAAGGATACTGGAGTGGGTTGCCATTTCCTACTCCAGGGCATCTTCCCGACCCAGAAATCGAACCTGTGTCTCTGTGTTTCCTGCTTTGGCAGGTAGATTCTTCACCACTGGGCCACCTGAAAGATGCTAGCTACAGAGCACAGGGGTGCCTCTGCGAGTGGGAGGGGCCAGGCCGGCTGTAAAGCCTCCCAGGTGAGAACAGGCGTCTGGCTCCCTCGCCTGGTGGGCGGGCCAGGCGGCGGGCGCTCACCAGTCATGGCCGTGTAGCCCAGGAAGCAGGCGATCTTCTCCTGGCAGAGTTCCTGCTCCTCGTAGGTCAGCAGCTGGTAGATGAACTGCCAGAGGACCTGCTTGGCCGGAGTGTCGAGCACCGGGTAGACATCGACGATGAGGGTGTCAATGTTCCTGGTGGGGGAGGGGGGTGCAGAGCGAGGAGTGCGTGACTCAGGGGCTCACCAGAGCGGCCAGGGTGGGGGACGGGGGCCCTTCCCCTCCTTCCCCAGACAGAGAAGTGGGCGGGAAGGCTGGCTCTGCGGACAGCCTGCCGGACTCAAATCCCAGCTCTGCCACCTGCCAGCCAAGTGATCTCCAATTACTCATTTCTCTGTGCCTCAGTTTTCTCCTCTGTAAAATGGGAGACAAAGGAGTTCCCTGGCGGCTCAGGGGTCAGGACCCTAGACTTGCACTGCTGTGGCCCAGGTTTAATCCCTAGTCGGGGAACTAAGATCCTGTAAGCTGGGTTGCTTGGCTGGGGGCGGGGCGGTTTGTGGGGGTCGGGGCGGGGAGTGAGGGGAAAAGCATTTACCTCACAGAGCTGCCGTGAAGATTAAAACGGATAGAACGGGGTGTCCCTGGCAGTCCAGTGGTTAAGACTCCACACTGCCAATGCACGAGGCATAGGTTTCTCTGGTCAGGGAAGTAAATTCCCCCATGCGGCAGGGCCAAAAATTTAAATTAAAAAAAATGTATAGAACATATTTGGAAAACTGACTCAAGGGACTGGCAAATGATGGCCCAAGGCCCCAAATTTGGTCTTCCACCTGTTTTTGTAAAGCAAGATTTACGGGAACGTGGCCACCCGTACTGGTGTATATTGTCTGTGACCATTTTCAAGTGACAACTGCAGAGCTGAAGGGCTTCAGCTTTCAGTGCAGACGGTATGGCCTGCAAACCCTAAAATGTTTGCTGTCGGGCCCTTTCCAGAAACAGTTTGCTGATCCCTGCATTGTATGGAAAAAAATAAAACTGATCCTCACAGAATACCACATGAACCCTGGGTGGATAAAAGACCAAACTGTGCAAGGTATGATTATAAAACTAACAGAAGATAAAGCAGGAGATTTCTTTTGACCAAGGAGCAGGGAAGGACTTCTTGAACAAAAATTCAAAAGCCGAAGCCAAAAGGCCCCATATGCATTGACTGTGATGATACAAAATCAAGAAAACCTGGAGCTGATAATACTAGATATAACGGAAGTAATAAGAGAATAACAAATGGAAGAAGATACTTACAATGTCTAAAATCAACAAGGAATCGGTATCTGAAACATACAGGGAATTCTGGCCAATTTCAAGTTTTGCTTTTTGGAATTTCCTGTAATTTTTCCCACATATATTTGTTCCATGGTTGGTGAAATCTGGAGATGCAGAACCCACAGATATTGAAGGTCAACTGTGGGTGTTATAACTTGGATGAATACTATTGTTGTTTAGTTGCTAAGTCATGTCTGACTCTTTCGACCCCGTGGACTGTAGCCAGGCTCCTCTGTCCATGGGATTTCCCAGGTGAGAATACTGGAGTGGGTTGCCATTTCCTTCTCCAGCGGATCTTCCCGACCCAGGGATCAGGGTCTCCTGCGTTGTAGGCAGATTCTTTCCCACTGGGCCACCAGGGAAGCCCGAGCGAATGTTGAAAATGTGCCAAATGAAAGAAGCCAGACACGAAAGTCCACACACTGGGGCTTCCTGGTGGTCCAGTGGTTAAGAGTCCGCCTGCCAGTGGAGGGGACATGGATTCGACCCCTGGTCCAGGAAGAATCCCACGTGCTTCGGAGCAACTAAGCCCGAGAGTCACAACCACTGAGTCCATGCTCCGCAACAAGAGAAGCCGCGGCAACAAGGGGCCCACGCACCGCAGCTAGAGCGTAGCCCCCACTCTCTGCAACTAGAGAAGGCTCGTGCGCAGCGACCAGGACCCAGCATGGTCACAAATAAACTAATTAGAATTTTTTAAAGTGGGAAAATAATTATAAAGAAGTCCACATGTCGTATGGTTCCAGCATTTGAAATCTCCACAACAGGGAAACCTACAGAGAAGGAAAGTAGATTACTGGAGCTGTGAAACGGTTGGGACTTCCTTTGGAGGTGATGAAAATGTCCTGAAACTGAATGTGGTGGTGGTTACATTTGTGAACATACTAAGAGCCAGAGCATTGTACACTCAAATGCGTGAATTGTATGGTACGTGAATTATATTTCAACAAACATACGTTTTTGTTTAAAATGAAAAAGGGGATGAAGAAGTAATTGGCTTTGCAAAGACCAAGACAATGACCCTCTGGGCTGAGGGGTGTGATAAACACTCCTGCTGCCACTGAGGTGGGAAAAGAAAGATGCTACTCCGACCCGAACAGGGTTGGGCTGGTTGTGAGTGCCCCTGGGTGGGTGTTTCGAGGGTCCTGCCAAACACACTGCAGGGGCTCACTGTCTGCTTCAATTTACAGAGAGGGCTGGGACCTGGCCAGGTCACGTGGCTAGGAGGTGTCAGAGTTGGGGTTTGTTTAGGGCAGCCCAATGCCCCCCGCCGCCACGCTCAGGAGAAGCTCAGGCAGGTGAGTGGTGATGAGTCCCGGCAGGATTTGGGTCCACCCACACCAGACCCCCCGCTGCCCCCGCCACCCTGGGATGACCACCTGTGCTGGAAGAAGCTCTCAAGGGCCCGGCAGACGCCGTAGCGCTCGGGGGGCGTGAGCAGGTGCTCCAGCTGCTGGCTGAAGGTCCTCCCCTGCACTCGGATACTGGATGGGAGGATCTCTGCCACCCACTGCAGGGAGGTGAGTGCCGACGACGGGTTGGGGGAATCCATCGAGTCGGAATCTTCCGGGGGGGTGGGTCACAGGAAGGAGAGGCACAAGTGAGCCAGAGTCCCCAGGCCAGGCAAGGTCTGCCCTTCAGCTGGGGCCAGGGGACCTCCCCAGCTGGGCTGAGTGCTGAGGATGGGGCTGGAGGAGGAGCCCTGAGGATGCCCAACCTGGGGAGGAAAGCTGCAGGGGAGAGCAGAGGCCTCAGTAGACTCGGTAATCCCACCCCTGGTGACCCAAGTAGAGGCTCCAGCGGCCAAGGCGGCCCAGGGCCACGGGCATCTCACCGCTGGCGAATGGGACGAGCCCCTCCTCCACCACCAGCGTGGGCATGGCGCCGCTGCCTTGGAGCATGGACACCACCTTGTCGTGGGAGCAGTTCCTGCCAAGCAGAGGTGGCCCCGGAGGGCCAGCCCAGCATGACCCGAGGGCACAGCCAGCCGCCGGACCCCCGTGTCCTGCTGGTGGAGGCCACACGGCGAGGCCATAGGTCGGCTCGAAGCCAGGGCCCTGCTTCGCCCGTGCATTAACCTCCTCTGCAGGAGAAGCTCCAGGCCCAGGGCCAGCTGGACACTTGTGGGTACAGGAGGCATCATGACCCCATCCCCCCTGGGTAGGTTACCCCCCCACCGCTGCCAAGGGAATGACACACACGATCTATTCAACTCTTCGCCCCAAGCATGGAGCCTGGGTGTCTCCGGGTTGGAAGGATGGTTTGACATCCTGGAGGGTAGGAGGGTGGATTCAAGACTTCCCATAGGAGGGGGGACAAACAGGGAACCAACTGGTCAGAGGCCTGTGGCCAGGATGTCCCAGGAGTCAGGAGTCCTGGGGGCTGTTTGCCACTAAGTTCCATGTCCCCAACAGCCTCTGACCTCATGTCCAGTCCATTGAGGAAGAGGATCCGGTCGCCTGACTTGAGGGAGGCATTGTCAGCCGGGCTCCCTGGAAGCAAGGTGAGAGGGCGGGTCAACTGAGCAGGGCCCTGCCCCGGGGGAGCCCATGTAAAACAGGACAATGTAAAGGGTGGGTGCGTGGCAGAGATCAGAGGAGCCTTTCTCACAGATCCATGCACCAGAGATGTGGGATGCAGAGGGGCAGAAGGAGCTCGGCATCAGCAGGTGCACTCTTGGGGATGGGTCCCTGGAAGCATCGTGCTCAGGGAGGGGCTGAGGGAGCAGGACAGACCCAGTGACCCCGCCCTGCGGATGGTGACAGGGTGGGAGAGCTCAGGGCAGCGCCGGGAGCCGTGTTCCCCGCAAAGAACACCCACAGCGGAATGCGCTTCCTCCCCAGGAAATGAGAGTCTTCCCTCCCCCTGCCAACCCCTCACTGGAGGGGCGGCAAGGAGGAATTCTTCCAGATGTCTCCATTCCACAGGGGCAGGCCAGGGGTGGAAGAGGGGAGTCCCTGGAGTCTGGATACTGGGAAGAGGCCCTGGAGCCCTGTGGCCTGCCCAGCAAGTGCCCAGTTCTCAGTGGGCAGTGGGCACAGGGAGGGTTGCATGGGGGCCCAGGAAAGGTCTGAATGGAGAACTTGGCTCTAAAGTGACCCTGCACTTGGAGGGGTTAGCCTGGACTGGGGAAGATGTGATCTGGGTCGGCTGCTCTGGGACACTTAGAGGACACAGGCTCCTCAAGGTTGGGACCTGAAGAGGGGAGCAGCCGCTGATCGACCTCACAGGCTCCTCTGCCCCATTCTGAACAACCCACCCATCCCTCACCAGGCAAGACAGACTCGATCCAGACAGGTCCATGGCCACGCAGCGTGAAGCCGAAGCTCTTGTTGCCCTTGTAGACTCGGACTGTCCTGGGGAGAAAGAAGGGGTGGGGTGGGGGTCGCTCAGTGTGCCTTTATCTGGGGAGAGGAGCCCGCGGGGAGCAGGGGATGGCAAGGTCCCGCGTCCCGCTCCCCTTAACCTCTCATGGACCCCAACCCCCTGGTGCCCCCGCTTCGCCCCCGCGCCCTCGGCCCGGGTCTCCATTCCCACCGACCGAGAGGCGTCCGCAGCCCGTCCCGGGTACCTGCGCGCGCCCCCGGGGCCCGCGCGGCCGCCCAGCAGAGAGGCGGCCTTGCGCGGGGGCGGCTCGTCGGGGCGGCGAGGGGCGGCGCTGGCGCGCGTGGACACCAGGAGGCGCTCGGGCCGCTCCTCGCTGCGGCTCCGGCGCAGCCGCTGCGCGCCGTGCGTCCGCCGCGCGCGGCACAGCTTGCCCAGCAGACCCTGAGACACCACCTCGTCGAAGCGCGCCCGGTGCTTCTTGGGGATGAAGATCCTGCGGGCGAGGACCACAGAATCGGCAAACTTCGTGGGCGCCGTACTGGGCGCTGTCCTCCGCCCAGGAGTGGCCTGGGGCATCAGTGTCCCCCTCGGGGCCTGGACTTGTGCCCTAGTGGGCCCGGGTCACCCGAGGGCCGCGGCTCCACTTGGGGAAAGCCTCCCTCCCCAGGTCCCCGTTACTCTGGCCTCAGCACCCTCCAAGACCTTCCGTGGACCTGTTCCTTCTCTCGCCTTTGTCTTCCCATCTCTGGCTTCCCCGGACTCCCTCATGCCCTCACACCAGCCAGGCCAGGCCGCAGCCAGGGGTCCCCCGCAACCACCTTCTCCCTGCCTGATTCCAGGAGAAAACTCTGCTGGAGAAAACCAAAGCCACCATCCTCGCTGGGGTGAGACTTCGCCTAGACCCGCAGGAGACTCCCAGCCCACCGCGGGCCTCCTGGCAGTACCCTCAGCCCGGATGGGGACCACGGGGTCCAGTCTTGCTCCTACTCTTTGACCCAGCCTGTGGCCCCCGCCGGCACACTCTGCTGTCCTAGCTGACCTGGCTTCGCCCTTCAACACCCTTCCTCCAGTTTAGTCCAACATGTTTTAGGAAGTCCCTGCTATCAGTGCCAGCCAGGCACTGGGCTTCAAAGCTGAAGGCACTGCGGTTCCTGCTCTCTGAGCGGTTGGCCTGGAAGTGACGAGAGGCCCCAGGGAGGCTCGCACAGTCCCCTGTTGAAGTCCACACCCCGGGACGTTTCTGTGGTGCCCCTGGGTCTCCTCTACAAGGTGGGAAGCTCTCAGAGGACTGGGTCTGTAGCTTGGGTGTGAGCCACGGTGACCGGCCAGGGCTGAGCAGAGTTAGGACTCAGTGAAGCAGTAAAGAGGGTGGTCCAGCAGTGGCCCCCCACACCTCTGAGGAATGGCAGCGGTCAACATCCTGGGGCTCCCTGGCCCCTGGCAGAGAATTCTCAGGCTCAGAGGGAGTCCGTCTCGTTCCAGGACTATGTGGCTGCCCACGGCTGAGGTGGAACCTGGGCTCTGGGCCTCCACACTGTCACCAGGCTCCATTGAGGGCCCTTGAAGTTCTGGTTGCTAGTGAGGCCTCCCTGGCTGCGTCCCAAGGCTCCTTTCCCTGTTCTCTGGACCAGGAGCCAGCGCCAAGGGCATCGGGGGAGGGCAGGGAGCAGTGGCCTTGCAGCCAGCGGACATACAATCCCTCGGAGGTCGCCTGGTGGCCCCCACTCAGCTCCCTTGATCTCTGTGGGTAGGTTTAATTAGGGCAGGGGGCTGCCTGGTGGGAGGGAAGGGATGTGCGTCCTTGGGGAGCAGGGTGCACCCCCCCGCCCTGCCCCGTGAGCTCTGGTCCAGATCCGGACGTTCCAGGCAAGCGGAAGGCAAGAATGATGGCCTGCTCGGCTCTGCCAGGAGAGCCATCACCCGATACACTCATCCTTGCCCACCCCAGGGATTCCCGAAAATCCAGGGCCTCAGCTGTGTTCCCTGGATGGTCTTTCAAGGTCTGCAGAGCCGGACGTCTCTGTCTGCTGGCCTGCATGGTCCCCGCCCGCCTCCTGCCCAAGCAAAGCAGAGATGACAGGTGGGAGACTGTCTGCTTCACCCTTTGGGCTCCAGCCTCAGGCTCTAGAATGTATCAGCCCAACAGCCGCAGCCCCTAGGTCCAACCCTCTAGCAGCAGTCAGAAAGGGCCTCCCCCACCCCCACAGTGGGAACCAGGGTGAGTCACCAACTGCCCAGGTGGGAGAAGGCTGGGTGCCCTCTGCCCTCCTCGGTGTCCATGGGGCTGAGATGGGAGCCTAGCCTGCCTGGTGTGCCAGATGTCCTTCCTGGCTGGTGTGGACCCTCCGTGCGCCTCAGTCTGGCCCACGCACTCCAGCCCTGGGTCTGCTCGGAACTGACAGCCCCGGCAGATCCAGGTGCAGTGGGGCCTCATAGATCACTGTGGCTGATGGACCGATGCCCCTTTGAACCGACGGCCTGACTCTACAGCTGTCCCCAGACTCCCAGGTCCCTGCTGTGCCGGCAGGTTTCTCTGTGTCCACGGGGCTCTTTGGGAGGCCACCCAGTGACGTTGCACTCAGAGTTAGTCTGTTCTTTAGGGGCCAGGTCCAAATCCAGCTCCAGATCCCCATCGGGGGTTCCCACAAGGCCCTCTCCATCACCGTCTCTGCCTCGCTCTCTGTCTAGCTCCCTGGATCTGTCCAGTCACACGAAGGAAAGAGGACTTTTCATTTCCATCCTTGGTCCCCACCCTGCATCCCGACCCCTAGGGCGGCGGGCCAGTGCCCACAGCCGGGAACCCCCTCTTTAATACCCTTCGGGTTTATGTCCATCGTCCCGAGCGCCTGCCCCTAGTCAGGCTGGCTCGCTGGGTACGCACCCTGAGCAGGGAAGCCCCTCGGTGCCCGAGCCCCACCCCTTTTCAAGTCAGCCGGAGGCGGGTCCGTCGCCCCAGGGCGCGCGGTTCCCGGGGGCTCCGTACGCGCGGTTCGGGGAAACTACCGAAAGTGCCGAGAGAAGCCCTGGTCCTTCCCCATCTGGAGCTGGCGAAGGCGGCGCGCCAGGTGCCGATGGCCCGGGGGTGCGGAGCCCGGAGCGGAGCGAGGGCGCGGCGACTCCACGCGCCTCTGCCGGGCGAGCGCGCTCAGCCCCTCCCGAGCAGGCTGGGCCCGCGGCCCCGCGCCCGCCCCTCTCGGGTGGCCCCGCCCCGCCCCGCCCCTCGGGGAACTCTCCCGTCTGCTCCGCGCGAGCTGGGGCCTTTCGAGCCGCCCCTTGGCCTCCTCTAGCCCCCGTCCACGAGCCCTTCCCCAGGCGCCTCGCCTCTGATCCCTCGGGCTGCGGCGCCCCGGAGAGTCCCCCGCACCGGCAGCGAGACCGATCCCGACAGTTCAAAGGAAGCTCCGATTGCCTTATGTAGAGTCTAGGAAGGCTTTCTGGAGGCGGTGGCCTTTATGCTAGGACTCAAGGACTCAGCCGGTGTTAGCCAGGGAGATCTTCCTCACTCACCCAGGGGGAAGCTCCAAAGAAGAAGAGGCTAGAGAGGGAGGCCTTGAAAGCCCTTGTCAAAGCTCAGCCTGCACTCATGAGAATAGAGAGGAGCCATGGGAGGGTCTAAGGGTTTAAGAGGAGGTGGAGGGCCCCTGAAGGTTTTGGTGCACCAGGGATGGGGCGATGCTGGGAGGGGCACAGTGAAGGGTGTTAGGATGGGACAAGCAGCCAGTCTCTAATGAGTAGTAGAGTTAATGAGACCTGGGGGCAAGTGAGGAGGGGGCAGGTGAGCGTGGTGGTGGGGGAATAGGGGGTCTCCCTGAGATGAATGTGTTCTACTGGAGAGGAGAAGCCAGAGCCTGTCCTCACTTGGGGTCCCCCAGGGCCTGGCCTCAGCCCTGCTCACAGTGAGCACAGCTCCCTGCATCCACTGGCCAAGCACGCTCACTGTCCCGTCATGACAGAGCCCTACCTGGTGGTCGTGCACCAGCTGTGACTGCCCAGCACCCAGAACCAGGCCCGCCCGAGGACCGTGACGACTCCACGTGTCTGTGCACTGGAGATGTGACCACGGAGATGCTCCTGCTTGAATCTGGACACAGCCAGCCATGCACACACTGCCGTGGGGCCATCTCAGAGCTGGCGCCTCTGACCCAAAGCAGCACGGGGTGGGCCGGACTGGCCTTTGCTGAAGCATCTGCCCCAGCAAGAGGGTACTACCAAAGGGCAGATCACACTCGGGCAGGGCTTCTCAACTGGGGGTGACTCTACCCCTCAGATGACATTCGGCACTGTCTGGGGACAGTTTTAGTTGTCACAAAATGACAAGCAGGAGGAGGGAGGAGGCCAGGAATGCTGTAAGCTAAGCACAGAAGAGCTCCCAACAACAGAGAATCATGTTGCTGGTGCCGGGGTTGAGAGACCTCTCTAGGGAGAAAGAGACCTTCCCGAGGGTAAACCAGTTTAATCGGCCATGTGTTAGACCGCCTGGCACTGCTTCTGACACGCTGGCACCGAATTTTCCAAATAACCTTGTGTGATGTTGTCTCTGACACTTGTCATTAAAGCAGAAGAGGGTGAAGGAGGTGCTGGAACCCTAAAGCCCACTTTCTCAATGAATCTCTTTGGTGCTTGCAGTTGGCAGAGTCTATTTACTTGCTTTCCCACCAAGAACCCCACTGGGAACACAGGGAGATGATCACCCCTGTTTTATGGATAAACTGTTGAGGTTAGTGAATCTGCTCAAGGTCACACTGTCCATGAGTGGACTGGGGGTTCAAGCGAGGTGTGCCAGGACTCAAAACCCAGCTTCCCCAGCCACCTCAGTGGTTCCCCTCTCCCCTCCCCTCCCCTCCACCCGATCCTTCCCTTCTTTGCCTGTTCCCTGAAACACTAGCAGGGCACGAAGCCCACTTTGCTTGCCTGTTCCCTCTCAACTGCGTCACACTTTCCAAACTCCCTGGCCTGTCCTAATTAGAAAGTCATTTTTATCACATCATCAGACTGGGATCCCTTTGGGGACAGACCCAAATCAGGCTCTGAGCCACAGGAGTACCTGCCGTCGTAAAGAAAGATAAGACCCTCTACTTACTTCACTGCCACTGACCCAAATCTCAGCCTCGCGGCCACACTAAGATGAAGAGGCCACGTTGGCCAAGACTGATGCAAGTTGCAGATGGACATGCTCCCCGTGTGTGCTGTCCTGTAGGGCGGCCACCAGCCAGACGGGGCCACTCCATACTTGCCGTGTGGCTGGTGAGACTGTGAAGCTGAATTTTAAATTGCATTTTATATTCATTTATATTCATTAAGTTTCATTTTAAAGAGTGACATGTGGCTAGTGGCTACTGCTCTGGCTGACCCAGCTTCACGGTCTCACTGCTCCTTCTTTCTCCGCGAGTCCTCTGCTGTGGCCCCCGGACCACCCTCAGAAGCTGCGCGGTGATGTAAGTGGTTCCAGCCTTGGTCAAGCGTGCACACGCACCTGCACACGTGTATCTTCATCTACCCTGTGTGTCCTCAGGTGGCCAGGTCGTCGCAGTTCACTCCCCTCAGTCGCAGGGTCAGAGCCCTACCAAAGCGGGGTGACTCACAGCTAGACACGGTTGGTACCTGAGGCTGGGTTCCGCAAGGCGGCACTCTCACCTTGGCATTCTGGGGTTCCCCTCTGTAGCTGGATGCCTGGCCCTGATGAGCTATCTTTCCTCCTCCACAGGACACATGGCTGCACCCCACTGGCCGCTGTGCAGCCCTGGAACTGCCGCCTCCTCTGGGCAGCCTGCCCTGACAGCCCTGTGCTGCCCTTCGGTTGGTGCTCAGCTCTCAGAATCACAGAAAACCGACTGTGCCATTCCTCCGTGCCTTCTCGGAGCTCTCTCGGCAAGGGGCTGCGTGGGGATCACCACTTGACCCCTAGAACCCAGTCCATCAGCCCCTGGAGCCCAGTGGTGGGGGTGGGGAGTGGGGGATAGGGGAGGAAGCCATGGCTGCCAGGGGACCCCTCTCTCTGCAGAGCCCAGCTGGGCGCCACCCCCTCCTCCAGCAGCCTCCCCAATTTTCCTGTCTCACTTGACACGCTGAGAACAGAGGCTGCTGTTTCATCTTCCCCAGCGGCGCCTCGGGGACGCTGCGGGGACCGGGCATCCCCAGGGGTCCAGCGTTCCCGCTTCCCAGGCTCTCAATCGAGCACGCCCAAGGGGGCGCCTCCTCCGCCCCCCGCTTTTCCTGACCCGCTGCCAGCAGCTTGGGACCAGTGGTGGACGGGAAAGGTAGGCACGGGGGTGTCCCAGGAGGCAGATCAGCTGGCCCGGCAGAGGCGGCGAGGATGGAAGCCCGGGCAGCGCCGAAGGGAGGACCGATGAGGCGGACCGCGAGGGCCTCCGGCTGCTAAGAGCCGTCAGACACGCGTGCCAACTTCCCCGGGGACAGCCTGGCCACCCGGCCCCTGGCCCAGCCCTGGTGCGGAGGGGCGGGGCTGCCGGCCCCAGGGAGCCCTTCTGCCCCAGCGCATGATCTCTGCAAATTTGTTTCTAGATGTAACTTTTTTTTCCTCTCGGATTTTCCCGGCAAGGGGCAGACCCCTAACTCACCCAAGGCAGCTCATGGTGGCCTCTTTCGGTGGCCTTCTGTGCTCCGCTGCAGAGCGGAGGGGCGGCGACCGGCTTGGGGAGTGGGGGTGGCCAGCCCGGTCCCTGACATTGGCCAGGCCCAGAGGGAGGGGCAGGCTGCGGGGTGAATGGCAGCGAGGGGAGGGGACGGGCTGAGCCCAGGAGGGGGAGGGGGGGGCGGGGGGAGCCGGCGCCGGCCCTGGAGGCAGGGGGTGCAGAGCCAGCCCCGCAGGATCCCAGCGGGGAACACTCCACTCAGGCCCAGGGAGGTCTGATGAAAGCCGTGCAGTGCGGGGCAGGATGAGGGTAGAGGTCAGGGGGCTGGGGAGTGTCCCAGGCCATTTCAGATGTCACAGGACCTACCAGGAGATTTTTTTGCGCCCCCAGCAAGGATGAATTTAGAGTCCAAAGCTGAGCAGAAAGTGCTCAGTCAGTTGGTCCGTGTTCTCGTGAATGCTGCTCATGTGCTGTATGGCTCTGGGGCAGTCCCTAACCCTCTCTGAGCCACAGTTTGCCTCTGGAACGGGGATAATGATAGTCCCGGTGGGGTTCAGTGAGCAAGTGTTCCTCTGGGGCCCTGGTGAGGTTCTTGGCACCTGGCTGGCATCATCAAAGGGCAGAGCTAACACATTGTTACTAGGCTGCGGGGGCGGGGGTGGTGGTGGTACCGGGGATCAGGATGGGCCCAGCACAGTCCCATTCCTGCACGGAACTGTGACACAGCACAGCTCCTGGCCCTCGAGCTGTGCCGTTATTCCCTCTCAGTGAAGAGCTAAGGGCATCTTGGTGATAGCATTGGAGGCTTCTGCGGTCTGGGTTTGGGACAGAGCAGGGCAGCAGGAGGTGGGTCTTCTCTGCAGCCCGTCCCAGCCCAGCAGTTGGCAGCCCTTCTTTCTCACTCAAAGCGACACCCTGGCAGCGGCAGCACCAATAGCTGCCCTTTCCAGGGTCAGCCTTTGGGGTCACTGACAAAACCCTAGTTTTGGGGCAGTGGGGTGTTTGGGGTCCAGCTCAGGGGCTGACCACGCAGCAGCAGCAGCACGGGGTGGAGGCAGGAGAACAGACACCATTGCCCGCCCATCCTGACCCCGAATGAGTACCTGAGGTTCTCTAGGAGGGGCCCGCGGGCCTCAAGGGGCAGCGCCAGGGTGAGCGCCCACACCAGCTCGTCCACCCGTTGCTCCGCCGCGAACTGCTTTAGAGCAGTGAACACCTGCTCCTTGGCGGTCAGCTGGTCCCCCAAGATCTCGTCCACCTGCGGGGAGGGGTCTGATGAGTGGCCCAAGGGCCCCAGGGCAGAATGCTGGGGAATCAGTACCCCCCTCTCCCTTCCTCCCTCAGGACAGTGGACGTGGCAATGCTGCCTGGGCCCCACTGTGCGCTCCTTACCCAGACCCCGTCAGACCCCACAGCAGCCCCCACGAGGTGGGCCGGGCCAGCGTCTTCAGTTCTGTCTAAGGGAACTGAGGCCGCTAGAGGTAAGATGACCTGGCCAAGGCCATAGGGTCAGGACCCAAACCCAGAGATGGCCCATCTATTGACTATTGTGAGGATCAAAGGAATCGATCTGTGAGCTTAAACACGTGCCAGGCGCTCGGTAATTGCTAGTTACTATTGTTGTGATACTCAACTCCCTTCCACCACACTGTGAGCTGAGAGATCACACAGAGAACGCTCTGGCTCCACGAGAAAGCCCCGGAGCACGCCTCGCTCCGCATTCTGACTCCCTTAATGCTCCCTCCGGATCTGTGTTTTCTTCATCTTTGTGTACAAACCAGCTGATGCGGGACACAGCACATCTGCTGTGATTCTGTATGACCACTGGACGTGGGCAGCTCAGTGACAGTGTCCAAAGCCTAAAAATGCACCTGTCGTTTTACCCCACGATCCTGCACCTGGGAACGTACCCTCGACGTGTCCTGACAATCGCACGATGACGTATGAGTGAAGAGGTTCAGCCTTGCCTGGTTTATGATACGGAGATGTTGGAAGTAGTATAAATATCTGACATTATGGGCTAAACAATTGTAGCACATCCACTTGGGGGATATTTGTCTTTCCTTGGCCATGCAGCCAAGATGGAAGGAAGTCCCAAATCAGGTGGGAGGCAAGACTTTGGTCCTAATGGTGCAGCCTCGGGCAATTGGAGGCTGTTGCCCAGGGCTTTGGTTCTTGAAGGAATGATGCAGAGATGTGGAGACATGGAGCTCACACAGGGGTGTGACAGAGCCCTGCAGTGCACCCTGAGCAGACTCATCCTGAAGGCTGATTAGGACAGTTGTGTTCTAGGTTGCACATTCTTTCTTGGTTCTAAGCCGAGGAGAAGGGGGTGACAGAGAATGAGATGGTTGGATGGCATCACCAACTTGATGGACAACAGTCTGAGCAAACTCCAGGAGATGGCGAAGGACAGAGAGTTATGGTGTGCTGCAGTTCATGGGGTCACAAAGAGCTAGACATTATTAGCAACTGGACAAGAGGAGGTCTCCAGTGCTAACTCTATGAACTGTTCCTCCCCCAAAGTCCTTTTCTGCCCAAGTGAGTAGAGTCTACTTCTGTTGTTCATAGCCAAGTTCACTCCATACTCTGCAATATTGGGTACCGTTGATTCCAGGGTGAGCACTTTTTTTTTTTGCCAAACCGTGGGGCATGTGGGATTTTAATTCCCTGACCAGGGATCAAACTCATACTCTCTGCATTGAAAGGTGGAGTCTTAGCCACTGGGCCGCTGGGGGAAGTCCCTGTATTTTAAATTTTAGCATCTCTGAGATCACTTTGTGTCCCGTGGCTAGCTGTCATTCCTGTGCATGTATGAATTTTGTCATAGGTCTCATATTGTTACTTCCACAGAGTTATATACATTGCTGGTACTAAATATGTCCAAAGAAGTCTATAAGCCCTCTATCACCAACTACAGATTAAGTGACAAGAAGATAAGGAAGCACATATCATGGGTTAGGTGGCTTGCAATTGACAGTGTCTAAGGTTTGAGGCAGTGTGGTACCGTTTGCTCACACAGAATGATGCTGTAGGTCTTTATTTAAAGACTGTGGTATGAGGAGTGATGGCTAACGAATTCAGGCCTTCTTTCTGGGTAGTTATGATTATGCTCAGTCGTGTCCAACTCTTTGCAGCCCCATGGACTGTAGCCTGCCAGGCTCTTCTGCCTGTGAAATTTTCCAGACAAGAATATTAGAGTGGGTGCCATTTCCTACCCCAAGGGATCTTTCCAACGCAGGGATCAAACCCTCATCTGTGTCTCCTTCATTGGCAGGTGGATTCTTTACCACTAGCACCACCTGGGAAGCCCTTCTAGGTATGATGAAAATGTTCTAAAATCGTGGTAATGGTTGCACAGCTCTGTGAATATACTAAAAACCACTGAACACACTTTAAATGAATAAATTGTATGGTATGTGAATGTATCTTGATAAAGCTGTTATAATGGAAAGTGTTTGTGAGAGACAGGCAAGGTTTCAAATAGAACACACACTGTTACATTTCTATCAGAGATAATTATACACACATCTGCGTAGGGAATATGCACTGAAGTTTATAATGATTTGGATTATTTTTATGTCAATGCTTTCCTTTTTTTTTTTAATTGGGCCATTTGGCATATGAGATCTTAGTTCCCTGACCAGTGATCGAACCTGCGGCCCCTGCATGGAAGCTTGGAGTCTTAACCACTGGACCACCAGGGAAGTCCCTCGGTTTCCACTTTAGTTTTTAGGCAGTGAGCTTATATGACTTACACAGTCAGGAAAAGGCATGCATGTTATTGTTGTTCCACTTCCCTCTTTACTTTTTAACTGTTGTAAAAATGCACATAACATAAAATTTATGTGCCAGCAAAGGTCCGTCTGGTCAAGGCTGTGGTTTTTCCAGGGGTCACGTATGGATGTGAGAGTTGGACCATAAAGAAAGCCAAGCGCCCAAGAATTGATGCTTCTGAACTGTGGTGCTGGAGAAGACTCTTGAGAGTCCCTTGGACTGCAAGGAGATCCAACCAGTCCATCCTAAAGGAGATCAGTCCTGAATATTCATTGGAAGGACTGATGTTGAAGCTGAAGCTCCAATATTTTGGCCACCTGATGCGAAGAACTGACTCATTGGAAAAGACCCTGATGCTGGGAAAGATTGAAGGCAGGAGGAGAAGGGGATGACAGAGGATGAGATGGTTGGATGACATCACTGACTCGATGGACATGAGTTTGAGTAAACTCCGGGAGTTGGTGATGGACAGGGAAGCCTGGCGTGCTGCAGTCCATGGGGTCGCAAAGAGTCGGACAGGACTGAGCAACTGAACTGAACTGAAGATAAAATTTACCACTGCAGCCATTTTAATATGTACAGGTCAGTGGTATTAAGTACATTCACCATGCGGTATAACCATCACCACTCTCCGGTTCCAGGACATTCTCATCCTCCCAAACGGAAACCCTGCACCCATTCAGCAGTCACTCCTCATCCCCCCTTCCCCAGCCCCAGGGAAACCACTGATCTATTTTTCAGCGTCTCTGGATTTGCTTGTACTGAATATGTCTCATGACTGGAATCTTATACCACTTGCGCTTTTCTGTCTGGCACTGCTACTTTTTTAATGGAGCAGTTAACCACCGTCTGTCCACACTCCAGCAGATTCCCTGCCTTGTTAGTCGAGGGTCTGGGAGTGCCTCTGGGTGCTGACACCCTGAAGCAGGGGTGGGAGGCTGGGCGGCTGGGTGAACCCAGGAGATCGCCATGTGTCTCTCTCAGGCCCACGTGGGTCCCAACTTCAGCCAGAGCCGGAGCCATTCATTACCCCTTCCACTCACCTCCAAACGTATCAACAAGCCCTGCATCTTTCCCCTCCATCCCCCACTCTCAGACGATGAAGAACCTGCCCCCTTCCTGGGCAAGGCCAACCCACAAGGCCACCAAGTCACCAGAGTCCCCACTCTCTCTTCCTGCCACCTACTTGTCACTCAGCTCTCAGCTTGAAAGTTCCCTCCTCAGGGAGCCTTTCCTGACCAGTCTGACCAGTCAAGACTCTCTCATCTCCCTGCTGATTTCTTCCCTTCAGTGATCATCATCTGAAATAGCTAGTTTATTGAATTGTCCATCGACTCAATGGACGTGAGTTTGAGCAAACTCTGGGAGATAGTGAAGGACAGGGAAGCCTGGTGTGCTGCAGTCCATGGGGTCACAAAGAGTTGAACATGACTGAGCGGCTGAACAGCAACAGCATCGCTTTGTCCACGTGCTTCGTTTGTTTCCCACAATGCTTGATGGCAGGCTCCCCTCTTGGTCCTGTGCACAGCTGTGTCCCCACTCCTTGCTGGTCAGAGGGCCGTAAGCAACAACTGCAAAATGCATGGATTTCAGTGACTCTACTGCCTCCTTCCCTTTGTCTCATACAAATTGTTCGCTTCTCTCCCCGCCTATAAATAAATCAGTAAACTCCTCCCTTGACTCCACAACCTTACCAGCCTTTTCTTTCTGTCCAGAGCCGTCGACCCTGGCTATTTTCATACAACTGTGCTGACTCACTGCAATCCCCCCCACCCCTGGCCACAAGCGATCCCTGACGCCGCTGCTCTGGCCGAGGATCCCAGACGGCCCTTGATTGTGATCTGTGGCCCATGGTTTGCCCCTGAACTTCAGAATTGTATATACAACTGCTTCCTAAATGGCAGCACAGTGGATGAGGAAAGGCTTCCCAGAGAGGGTGACATCACAGAGGGTAAGCAGGTACTAGCAGGCGGCTTCGAGGGCACCCAGGCCAAGGCCACGTTCTGTGCACGGCTGAGTCCTAGCAACTGCACCCCAGATCTCCTTCACCAGACGAGATGGCCCGAGATGCAGACCTGACATCTTACTCCTGTCCAGGCCAAGCACAGGGCCTGGTGCACGCAGGGAGCGTTTACAGAGCTCAAACAAAGAGCTGTAGGCAGCTGGCCATTCTCAAGGTGCGTGGGGCCGGCTGTGGTATCAGTCACCTGCTCCTCCAGAACCCATCAGGCCCAGGAAGGTCAGTGGCTTTGAAGCCAAAGCCAGTGGCAGCCTCAATTCAAAGGAGAACATGGCTCTCTGGAAAGATGTTTTATGTAAGAAAGAGGAAAAAATAGCTCCTCCCTCCTGGGGCCCCACCACAGCGCGGTTTTGGTGTCAGCTATTACCCAGACGCTCTCAGCCTACATCGAAGCATGAGGCACCATCACGGGACACTAATGGATTTTCTATTAAATATCAGTCTCTGCGAGGAGGAAAAACTGGGGCAGGGAGAATGCTGGTGAGAACCCGAGAGCTGCATGTCGGAAGCTGGTGGGGGGGCTCCACAGCTGCCCTTGATCTTCTGGAGGTGGTCTTTTCTGGGGATTTGTGGAGCTGCTTGGCGAGCTCTAACCAGAATCCACCAGTCCCTGTTCCCCCTTGTCAGAAAATGTGCCTAAGCTGACCTGGGCAGCTGGTCAGATTCCTCCCTAGGCCACAACCTGACTTTGTTTCCTCACCAAGTCCACTCTGCTCATCTGGGGGCTCTGACCACCTCTCTTCTGACTCCCCAGGGATTGGATGGAGTTTGGGGCAGACTTTTGGGTCTACAGTGAGTCATCTGGGATGACTTTACCAGATGAAATAAAGCAGACTTTACCAGTTGCTAAGGTCTGAATGTTTGTGTCCCGCCCCCTCCTCCAAAATTTGTGTGTTGAAAATCGAATGCCCCAGGTGGTGATGGTATTAGGAAGCTGGGCCGTTGGGAGGTGACTAGGTCATGAGGGTGGAGGTCTCATGAATGGAATTAGTGCCCTTATAAAAGGGCCTCAGGGATTTGCTGGCAGTCTGGTGGTTAAGACCTCATCTCCCAGTGCAGGGGGTGCAGACCTGATTGCTAGTTGGGGAGTAAGGCATCCCACATGCCTCTTGGCCAAAGACAACCAAAACGTAAAACAGAAACGATGCTGTAAATTCAATAAAGACAAAAAAAATGGTCCACATAAAAACCTTTTTTTGAAAAAAAAAAAAAAAAAAAGCCCCAAAGAGATTCCTTGCCCTTTTCATCATGTGAGGACAAAACCAGAAGTCTGCAATCCAAAGCAGGCCCGCACTCAAGCATGCTGGAGCCCTGTTCTCAAATCTCACGCCTCCAGAGCTGTGAGAGGGAAATCCTATTGTTTATAAACCACCCAGCCCGTGGTAGTTCGGTTATGGCAGCTGGAACAGATTAACGTGCTGCTGCTGCTGCTGCTAAGTCACTTCACTCGTGTCTGACTGTGTGTGACCTCAGAGAAGGCAGCCCATCAAGCTCCCCGTCCCCGGGATTCTCCAGGCAAGAACACTGGAGTGGGTTGCCATTTCCCTCTCCAATGCATGAAAGTGAAAAGTGAAAGTGAAGTCGCTCAGTTGTGTCCGACTCTTAGTGACCCTATGGACTGCAGCCCACCAGGCTCCTCCGTCCATGGGATTTTCCAGGCAAGAGTACTGGAGTGGGTTGCCATTGCCCTCTCTGATTAAGGCACTAGGGCTCACCAATGTTTCTAGAGGCTTCCCTCTTGGCTCAGTTGGTAAAGAATCTGCCTGCAATGCAGGAGACCTGGGTTCGATTCCTCGGTTGGGACGGACGATCCCCTGGAGAAGGAAATGGCAATCCACTCCAGTATTCTTGCCTGAAAAACCCCATGGACAGAAAGCCCGGGGGGTCGCCTGGCGAATCCATGGGGTCGCAAGAGTCGGACACGACTTAGTGACTAAACCATTTCTAGGTCTTCCCGTCTTCCTGGACACATTTCCCAGCATCCTTTGGGAGCAGTGGTGTGATTAGTTCTGGCCAATGAATATCCACTGAAAATACAGGAATTCGCTTTCCGGGCCCCCACCCCGCCCCGCCCCGCCCACCCTCGGAGTCCTCAAGAGTTGATGCACAATCTTCTAGGCTCTCTTCTTCTACAGGGAATCTTGGAGCTTCATATTGAGATGGAGAGAACCTTCTGGGTTGAAGGAATCATTCTATGTTCTGCATTCTACTAATATTATTGTCTGTATTCTATTCATCTACATTTTGATCAGGCTGGTGGTTACAAGGGTGTATGCCTATGTAAAGTTCATTAAATGTACACTTAATGAATGTGCTTTACTGTATATCTGTATTACCTTAATTAAAAAAAAGAAAAAGAAAAGCAACTCCCACAAATCAAGCAAACAAAACTCATGAAAATTTAGGACAGGACTGGAAGCTTGAGCATCACTATATTTCTGATAAATCTTTCGTTGGAAGTTTCCTTAGCTCCAGGCTCCCACTCCTGGCCTGAGGAGGGCCTGCCTGGCTCCTGACGCTCCGGGCCCACGGTGCCCAGCCCCCCAGAACAGCGTCCCTAGAGCCCCACCCCAGACCGTCTGTCCCTTAGGGCTCTGCCCCGCCCTGCGCGCCCTACCTTGCGGCTGAACTCCTGGGCTTTGCGCCTACGCTCTCGGTGCACGGCGTCGGGGCGCTTGCGGCCGGCCAGGCGTAGCAACTCACGGCCCAGATAGAGGCCGCGGCTTGAGCGTGGGATCCGCAAGGCTGTGGTCAGCGGCTCGAAGCTGGATCCCGCGTCAGGGCAGCCGATGGGGCCGGGGAGCACGCCCAGGCTGGGCGGCACGCGCGGGCAGCGCCGGGCCAGACGCACTAGGCGCTCGCGGCTCAGGCTGCCCACAGCCAGCCCCTCCATCTCCAGAATCTGATCCCCGGGCCGCAGACCCCCGGCGTGTGCGCTGCTCCCTTCCACCACATCCAGGACAAAGCAGGGACCCGAGCCCCCCAGCCGGAAGCCGAAGTCCTCCGGCCATCCCTGGTTGGTGGCCGGCATGGCAGTGGTGGCCGTGCAGCTGGAGGAGAGAGAGGTCACAGGGGATTCCTTGCGGCCTTGCCCACAGGGCTGCGTGCCGCTCAGACTCAACGAATGTGCCAGTGTGAGCCACTATTCTTCCTCTGCCTCTGTGTGGACCATCAGTTCTTAGGATATCGCCTGACCTCCTGGACCCGGCTGTGCCTGAAAGTCACCAGTTTCAATGTGACAAAAGGACTTCCCCTTGGTAGTTAGGAGTTCACAAACTCCTGCTGACTTCGGGGGTCATTTGCCTTTTGAATTGATCTTGAGGAGCCATGATATGGCTGCTTTGTGGGGGTGGGAATCGTCCTCTGAGCTCCTGGCTCTAGGACTGGCTCAGGGGAGGGGAGGAGGCTCTATTCTCTGAAAGCAGACGGTGCATGGGCTGGAGACACAAACGCATCGGGGGTGGCAAGGGTGACTATCCTGGATGGAACAGTCTATCTGTGTATTTTTCCATGTGTCTGTTGAGAGCAGGGATTCCTTACAGGCATCCATGGATGACCTCTGAAACTGTAGGTAAGATATGATGTAAAGGCTTAGTTTTCTGGGGGAAGAGTCCGTAGTTCTAAGGAATTCTAACCTCTGGCTTAGAAGAACCTCTGGGGGCTGGATTTTGAAGGCCCTGGTTTTGGTCCCCCCTCAGCCTTCTGAAGATGTTTAGACAGCCCTCCCACCCACCCTATGGGTTTTGTGCTCCTGTTGGCTCCGTCTCCCAGGAGCTGGCCTCTCCCAAGACACTCTTGGAGTTGGGGGCAGGGAGGAGGCCCCCAAGAGTATCATGGACTGGGGAGGAAAGGCCTCGAGTGACATCCAGTGGGACCTGTCATCCGCCACCAGAGGGCTCGGTGTGAGAACTCCTCACACTGGGTTGGGTGGGGCTGCCACACCCGGAGGCTGGCAGGCTCACTCCCGAGCCCACGCGGGGGCCCTGGTCCTCCTCTGCCAGGCAGTGGTGCTGCCGTGGAGCCTCAGGGACACTTACCTGTCACATGGGGGCAGTGAGGGACTCCTGGGTCCATGGGGCCCAGGTGGGGTAGGAGCATCCCTGGGTCTTGGAGGGGCCTGAGATCAGTTCTTGCCCCTTGAGTCAAGCAGTCAGCTCATGCACAGGCAAAGCCGGGCTGGCTGAGACTGATGAGGCCAGGCTCCTGCTCCCCTTCCATGTGCATACCGGCTCTGACCAGTGACCTGCAGCGAGGCTGCTGCTCAGAGGCCAGAGCAGCTTGCTCCCAACCTGTCTACACCCAACCTGGGGAGCCACAGAGCCGAAGAGGCTGCCGGCATTCAAACCCCTTGGGGCTTTTGAGATGCCTTGAGCCCTCCAGTGTGTCCTCAGCCCTGCAGATTGACCTAAGCCCTGTCCCACCCATGTAGAGCTCCCCTCTTTCCCCTTCACCTGGAAACAGGAATCCAGGCTCCCGACAGGGCTCACCAGAGGAGGCATCCCAGGCTACCCGTCCCAGAATCTTGGGTACTGCGCCTCCCTCCAGGTTTGCTCACCTTCCTCCCTGGTGACGGCAATGGCTGTGGGGACAGAGCACGGCGCTGGCGGGACGCCTGGGGACGCTTGCTTATTGCCAGTCCTCTGCTGCTCAGGGCCTTGGCATTGGTTACTAATGCATCAGAGGTGACAGCTGGAGTTTCTAAGGCAAAGTGATCCTCCGAGTAATCTGAGAAGGCCCCCGTTACCAGGAGGACCAGCAGCATGGCTGGACAGCTTGGCCAGCGCCCAGAGTGGCTGGCTCCTGCTGCACGGTCCTGGGGTGATGCACAGGGGTCCTCAGGAAGGAGCCAAGACTGACCAGAGCTGGGCCTGGGGCTGGGTCCACCCCTGAGGCTGCAGAGCTCGGCAGGTGCGTCAGGAGGATTCAGTTGGGCTGTTCTGGGGGTTGTATGGGGGGTTCACTCAGTCCAGTGATGGCAGAGGGGACCACTGAGACTCACTGAGGCATGATCTGATCCCCACAGAGGACACCACTGCCTGAGCCCCACAGGCCAGGCTTAGTGGCGGGAGAAGGGGAGACTCAGGCCAGAAAAAGAGCTTGGGATGAGAGAAAAGATGCTGGCCTAAGTAATTATGGAAAGGAGCGGGGTCTGTGAGACGAAAGGCAAAAGGAACCGTGCATAACACTGTGCTCTAGTCGGGAAGGGTGGCCCCTGCAAGGGCGCAGGTGAACGGTTCTGAAATCACGCCATACATGCACATGGGCATTGAGCGATTACGTCCGCAGACCGTAGGAGCCGGATTCCTCTGTGTTGCAGTGGGAGGTTGCAGACGAGCCTACAACAGACGGAAACGTTTACAGGTATGCACATGGACCAGTAGCAGTGCTCAGTTGGATCTGACTCTTTGTGACCCCATGGACAGCAGCCCGCCAGGCTCCTCTGTCCAAGGGATTCTCCGGGCAAGAATACTGGAGTGGGCTGCCATTTCCTCCTCCAGGGACTCTTTCTGACCCAGGGATCGAACCCAGGTCTCCTCCATGGCCGAGGGATTCTTTCCCACTGAGCCACCTGGGAGCCCACAGAGGTTAGTATCTGCACCCAAGCTTGCCGGCTCTGTCAGCTGAGAGGGCTTGGAAGCAAGGGTGTTCCCCCCAGCAAGGAGCACATCCAGTGTGAGAGTTTGATCTCTAAGATCCCTGCCCAGAACAAGGAGCCCAGGCTCCTTGGAGAAATGGCTGATTCCAGGGCTGGGGCGGGAAATACAGGAGGTGAGCCTGGACCATCTTCTAGTGCCAGAGAGTAAGCACGTGTGAACACACACACACACACACACACCATGGGGTTTGTCAAAGGGACACAGAAGCCAAAGGAAAGGGCTTCCCATAGCCAAAACTGGAACAAGCTGAGCAGGAATGTAAATCACATAGACTTGGGTTGTAATATAAAGTATAAAATAAATATCAACAAGTTTACACTAATATAAATAACTGGTTAAATAAGTGAGGAAAAGAGACAGTCACCTGGACAAGCTACTTCTCCTTAAAGGAGAACTCCCACCCTTAATTGTGGGCTATACTTGGCGACTTCTTTCCAAAGAGGAGACAGTACTGTACGGTGGAGAAGACTGACGGACATGACCTCAGCCAGGTGGTCAAGGTCATCACCAGCAGGGGAAAATCAGGTTGATAGCGAGGACCCTTTATATGATTGACAAGAATGGCACTTTGCCTCTGTGGTCTTCCTCTGCAAAACCTGTAACCAGTCTGCCTATGAGAGAAACTTCGGGCAAACCTAAATTGAAGGACATTCTGAAAATACCTGATTCTTCAAAATGGTCAAGGTCATCAAAAACAAGGAAAGCCTGAGAAGCTGTCACAGACTGGAGACCTGGTGGCTAGATGCAGCGTGGGATCTTGGGATGGAGAAGGCACTTTCGGTGAAAAGTAAGGAAATCTGAATTAGCTAATAATAATGGATCAACATTAGTTCTTCAGTGGTGACAAATGGACCATAGTAAGTAAGATGACAGCAATAGGGGGCGTTGGGTGCAGGGTAAGAGCGAACTCCATGCTGTATCCCAACGTTTCTGCAAGCCTAAAACTGTTCTAGAATTAAAAGTTGATTTTTAAATTGTTTTCTCAGGATGTGGGGGATGGGGATCAGATAGATTAGAAGATATCCTTAATAGGTCACCATGATTGAGCTGGATGTTCTCCAGAGTTGGCTTTAACCAAAGGTGCTCCAAGTTGCTGTGTGTGTGAGTGTGTGTGTATGTGTGAGATGGATGTGCTCTAGTGTGTGTGCTCTAGTCTCGTGTACATTATAAACTCTGCCAGGATGGTAACAGTATATCGTCATTGGAAAAAAAACAACAACCCATGAGTGAACAAGAGTGTCCCCAGCCCGGTGGAAGAGTGACTGATGCTGTAGCTGAACTCATCTTCAAGCACAGCTCTGAATGCCTGTTAGGCTGCAAAACTGTTGTACTGCGTGGTAATTGGACATAAACCAAGGTGGTCACATGGCTGATTTACTTGGGCTGCTCTTTTGTCCTCCTGATTAACAACCTGGTGTTTCTCTACGTGGTAAAAGAATGGATTCCCTGACACCACTGATGGGAATGTAAAATGGTACAACCATTAGGGAGTACTGTCTGACAGTCTCATGAAAAGCTGAACATCCGAAACACTTTTCAAATGACCCCTGTCCCACTCTTAGGTATGTATTTACCCGAGAGATATGGATTCAGTGAACATGAATCCATTGACAGGTGATTATATAAAGAAGATGAGGTACTACTCAGCCATAAAAATCATGAAATAATGCCAAACGCGCCAACACGGATGGACGTAGAGAGTATCATATCGAGGGAAGGAAGTCCGAAAGAGAAAGGCAAATATCATACGGCTTCGCTCATATGTGACCTAAGCAGATCCAAATCTGAACCTAAAATCTGATACAAATGAACCCACCTCAGAAACAGGAACAGACTCACAGACATAGAGGACAGACTGGCTGCCAACAAGGAGGTAGGGGTAGGGGTAGGGGTGGATTGCGGGCTTGGGATTAGCAGATGCAAACTGTTATACATAGAATGGATAAACAACCAGGTCCTACTGTATAGCACAGGGCACTATATTCAATATCCTGTCATAAAGCATAATGGAAAAGAATATGAAGAAGAATCCGTGTAGGTATAACTGAACCCCTATGCTGTATAGCAGAAATTAACACAATGTTCTCAACTATATGTCAATAAAATAAATTTTAAAAAAAGACTTGGACGTGAATGTTTATAGCAACACAACACACAGATGCCAAAAACTGGAAACAATCTAACTCATCCATCTCCTGGCGAATGGAGGGACAGACTGTGGTCTGTCTACACTCTGGAATGGAATGCTGCCCACCCTGCATACCGCCCTCTTTGGAAGGATGTCAGTTCAAGGTGGGGAGTCAAGCTCTACATAACTTATCTGGGGTTCTTCCGTATGGGAGACATACTTCTCCTCTGTTGGCTCATTTAATCACTTGTATCAGTATGGACTCATGGATATTTTACTTTATACTTTGTTTTATAACCCAGAACTACATTATTTATTTTGTGGCTCAGATTGTGTGTGTATTTTACACTGTCTTATTCCTGGTACTACAACACAGGCCAGGCTCAGCCCACCCCTAGAATCACCCCTAGAATCAGCTGTTTTTCCCAGGAGCTCTGGTTTCTTTTCTCGGGGAATGATGTTAGAAACCCAGACCTGGATGTGCTCGTTGCTATTGGGGTATCCCTGCTTCTGGGCCCTTTCAGCCGACAGAGCATCGCACACGCCTTCTCACATAGTCTCCACTATTTCCCAGTTTAGTTAGGTCACCATCTCTTCCCCCTCATCCCTTTCACTGAAGTTGTTTCATACATTTGTACTACAGTTTCATTTTGGTGGGTCACTTCTGTTATTTCATCTTGGGATACCCTAACTTACTAAATGAAAAAAAAATTTTTTTTTGGCTGCACTCTGCAGCATGCAGGATCTTAATTCCCTGACCCGGGATCTAACCTGTGCCCCCCGCATTGGGCGTGCTGAGTCTTAACCACTGGACCACCAGGGAAGTCCCCTAAACGTTTTTGAAAATTTGCATACATTAAGGTTCACTCTTTGGGCTATAACTTTCCATGGATTCTGACCCACACTTAATGTTATGTGTCCACCATGTGGAGTTTCATTGCCCTAAAATATCCCCTGTGTGTCATCAACCTTTCTGCTCCCTTAGTCCTCGGGTAACCATTAATCTTTTTACCATCTCTTTTTCAGATTGTCATATAAATGGAATCAAACAGCCTTTTTTTTTTCATTTAGTAATGTACATTTAAGATTCATCCATGTTTTTGTGTCTTCATAGCTAATTCCTATATATTTTTGTACATTATTCCATTTTATGGATGGACCACCATCCATTCACCTGTGAAGGACATTTTGGTTGCTTCTAGGTGATTATTAATAAATCTACTATAAACATTCACATATAGGTTTTTGTGTAGACACAAATCAGTTGGGTAAATATCTAGAAATTGTACATAAATATATATACTTTCATGTGCTTTTTGATACCTGTGAATCTTCTGTGGTGAGGTGCATGTTCATATATTTTGTTATATATTTTGTTTGTTTAAAAAAACTTTTTGTAATTGTTGAGTTTTAAGAGTTTTTTCACTGTGTATTTTGAACACAGGTCTTTTATCTGATATGTGATTTAAAATATTTTCTCCAGTGGGTAATTTGTATTTTCACAACAGTGTTATTCCCAGAGCAAAGTTTTAAATTTGAGTAAAATCCAGTTTATTAAAACTTGGGGGCGGGGGAAATTATCCTTTTGGTGTTGTATCTAGTAACCCATCCCCAAACCCAAGGTTGTGTAGACTTTCTCCTAATTTTTTCTTCTAGCAAATTTTGGAAACATACAGCCCAACCCCAGTTCCCTGTTAAGAGTATGCTGTGGGCCTGCCCTGGTGGTCCAGTGGTTAAGACTCCCCCTTGCAATGCAAAGGACACGGGTTCGATCCCTGGTCTAGGAAGATCCCACATGCCTCAGAGACTAAGCCGGTGGGCCACAACTAACAAACCCAAGCTCTGGAGCCCTTGAGCTGCAACTACTGAGCCGTCATGCCACGAGTGCTGAACCCCCCGCATCCTAGAGCCTGCGCTTCGCAGCAAGAGAAGCCGTGGCGATAAGAGGCCTGCGCAAGACACCCAGAGAGTAGCCCCCGCATGCCACAACTGAAGAAAGCCTGCGCACAGCAACGAAGACCCAGCACAGCCAATAAATACATAATTTGTATTTTAAAAAGGGTATGTTGTAGTTGATCAGACTTCCCCTATAAGAAGAGGCTTTTATCAAACATGACAACACACACCACAAAATGAAGCCAGTTGGTTATGGGCTGAATTTCGTCCCCTCAAGTTCACATGTTGAATTCCTAACTCTTGTACCTCAAAAATGTGTCTGTGTTTGCCGATATGGTCTTAAAAGTGATGGTTAAATTAAAATGAGGCTGTTAGAGTGGTCCCTAACCCAATCTAACTGGTGTCTCTACAGGAAGAGGACATCTGGACACAGAGGGATGACCAGGAACTCATGTGCACGGATGAAAGTCCATGGGAGGACACAGTGCCTAGGACAGAGGCTTTCAGGAGAAACCAGCTCTGCCGACACCTTGGCCTCAGACTTGCCAGCCTTCAAAACTGTGTGAAAACAAGTGTCTATTGCTTAAGCCACCCAGTCGGTGGTATTTTTTATGGCAGCCCTAACAAAATTACTCATTGCCGTAGTAAAATTTAATCAGAATGCTAAGAGGCTCTTCATTCAGGATGTGTTAGGAGTTGGGGAAGTGGCCTCGGCCAAGGAGAGCAAATGTGGAGAGGCAGCGATTGATTGGGAAGACCCAGACATCAGTTTAAAATTGGCTGCTGTCTTCCTCTCTCCAGGCCAAGTCTATCCCGACACATCCGGCCACTCAGGACTGAGGAGGTTGAGCCCGACTGGGCAATTAATACCTTGCAATCACATCATGTACTCCTACCCGAAGCCCTCTGAGTGTACTGCACTGTGCAGTAGGACCCTGGGTAACAAAGGCAGGGGAGCAGGTGGCAGCCTGCTAGGGGATGGAGGGATTGGTCCAGATGCTTGTCCATCCCCGTGACATGGAGCTGAAGTTGACCAATGTCATAATGGAATTTTGAGGGTAGGCTTGATGACTAGCATGGGGTCATCAACTTGGCTAGTGTATTAATGAGGGTGGTGCATGCTGGCTGTGGTGCCAAACGACCCGCAGTTTCAGTGGCTTAACATAATAAAGTTTTATTTATTGCCTACATTACAGTTCAGTGTGGACTGAATGGATTTCCTGGGCTGGGGCTGGGGGCTACCTCCAGGAAAAGATGCCGGGCTCCAGATCCTTCTATCTTGTGATGCCAACATCTTAAACATGTGGTCACCTCTGTAAAAGCCATTATATCAATAGAAGGGGAAGAGATTGCCAGAGGATTGTGCGGGAATGTTTTAAGGGCATGGTCTAGAAGTGACCTCCATTTCTTCTGTGTGCTTTTCAAAGCCCAGGACAAACTTCAAAGGAGCCTGGGAGATGTCACTGTCCCTGTGCCCAGGCAGAGGAAGCCGTGGGGTGAGCAAAGGACATTGTCCCTACCACAGACAAGGTCACTCATTTTCCTACCCAGTTTGCAAATGTTGGGGTGCTGGGGAAGATGGTGGGGTGTGGAGTCAGCCTCCAGAGAGTCGGGAATGCTGGCTGCCACAGCTGTTTCAAAACAAGTTCAGAGGAGGAGAGTTGGCTTAGTGACAAACAGGCCAAAAGCTGGGGGCTTACTTGCCCACGAATCTGGGGTGAATTAAGGATGAGGCTTGTTGGGGTCACTCTCTGGAGAGCAATGCGGTATGATGAGCAGTATTTGGGACTACAAATCCCATGGCCATGTCATAGGAAGCATTAGTGGTACAACAGTGGAGAACAAAGTAGTAGCCGTCACATCCAGATGCAGGCAGGCTTGACTCTCTGCTCAGCTCTTGGCACAAGCCTTGGCCTGACATTGCGTGCAGAGCTGGTCTATGAGCCAAGTGCTGGCGGGAGTCTCTCCCAATGTCCCTGCTTCCACCGGAGAAGTGAGGTCAGCCCACTGGCACACCTCATCTTTCTCGACTTCCTTTCCCCTTGATCTTGCTTCCCCTCTACTCACTCGAAATCTTTTGTTTGTCGAGGTAAACCACCTCCAGCCCTGCCAGGAATAAGACCACACCCATCCTTGAAACGTGGCAGCGATTTGGAGGAGTTGCCCTTCCATCCCTTATACCTGCTGTTCTTCCCCTAATAGTCAAGGCAGCTTTAGGAACTTGGGGTGTGTGTGAGGGGCCGGCAGTGGGAGATTTAGCCTTAAAAGAGCTCTTTTTGGTCTTTCAGCCTGCTAAGTAGACTTTAGTGTATCTGTTGAAAAAACTAAGGTCTGAAATATGAACTATTTGTGTCTGTGTGTGTGTGTATGCGCCAAGTTGGGGATTTGGGAATGGAATAAAAATTGCAAAAGTTTATGGTTTAAACCATAAATCATAAAGTGGGACTGCCTGAACTGGGACTAAGAGCCTCTTTCACACCCCAAAGAAGTAAGAGTTTGAGCAGCAGGTGAGAAGGGAGGCTCAGGAGGAGCAGACTCATCCCCCCCGCCCCCAACTCAGAACCTGGGCCACAGGAGCCAAGCTCAGTCCAGTTATGGTGAAACAATGGAGGCTGCCTTTGGCGCCTTGGACTCTTGGCCAGCTTGAATGCCTCTCAGCTGCACACACAGCTCTCTCGGCACCCTTTACCGCTCCTGGGAGCACCATCAGAGTAGGACGGTCAGGGTGCTGCACAACCTCATTGTGTCGAGTGTGTGACAGACAACAAACTGTGTACCCCAGGGGCCTCGCCGTCTGGTCCCTGGGCTTTGGGCTAGTGTTTGGAACCACTTCAGAATGCCAGGCTCTGGGTGCCCCTCCTCCAGACTGCAGAGTTTATAAACTGCTAATCCTGCAGATTCTGGAGCTCCATCCATAGCAAGAATAGCTGCGTGGTGGCTCGGGGACCAGAGGAGCCCACGGAGCCTGGTGCCAGGACAGGGGGCACCTTGCTTCCCAGACGCTCATTCAAGGCCCCTCCCACCTGCCTCCTGGAGATGTGAGGTAACATTTCCGCCTGCCTGTTGGCTTCCGTGGCCCTCTGGGTTGACCATCCTAATGTGGCTGTCTTTCCCGGCCCCTTTCCTGCTGCCCCCGTGATGCTGGAGAGCCTCTGCCTCTTCTCTCTTTATGCCCTCTTGCTCTTCCTAAGAAATCGCATCTGTCCTGGGCGACCTTGCAGGGCTGTGAGGCTGCAGCTTTGTGGCTAGAATTTCCTCCCTCTTCCTTTGAATACTAGTTTTCTTGAACTTACAGCAGGAGACGGCTTGCCAGGAAGGAATTTTATTAATAGATTTGCCTTTGAGTCTGGGAGATGAAGGGCGTCCACTGCGAGCTCCTGCTACGCTCCAGGCATCTCCTGTTCTCACAGTGCAACTTCATTCATCCTGGGCTCACTCTTTTTTTTTTTAAACTTTTAATTTCATTTTGAAGTATAGTTGATTAACAATGTTGTGTTGGTTTCAGGTATACAGCAAAGTCATTCAATTATACATATATCTATTCTTTTTCAAATGCTTTATCCTGGGCTCATTCTTAACTGGTGGGACATTTTAAACACATTGCTCTTTTCATTCCAGATATGACACCTTATTAGGTACCCATGTATTGAATGTCTCCCCAGCACCCATGTCCCTTTCTAGTACTTTCTAGTATTATCCAGGTCTCCATCTGGAGTCTTCCTCTCCCCTAAGCAGCCAATCTCTATGATTTGGGAGAAACTGATCTTCCCTGCAGCCTCAGTGGTGGTGGTGGTGGTGGTGGGGTGCTTGTTCAACTCACTAAAAGGCAAAGTCCATTTTCCCAGCCTCCAAATTGGGTGCAGAAGTTAGCCTCTGCCTCAAGCCAAGCAGGATGAATCTTGGTACTCCTATTTGGAATACCCGGGTGAACCTCCCTGCTCTCCCCTTCAATGGAAGTGAATGTGGCAGCGTGAATACCCAAGTGTAGCTGGCAGCCATCCCAAGAGGAAAGCTGGTCTGAGGATGAAGCTGATACTCAGCTGACAGAGTGAGGGACAAAAAGGACCTTTGTCCTCGATGATGCCATTAAGCTGCTGGTTCAAACCATTCCTGAAGCCTGTCCCGTCTCTGGATATTCCAGTGGCAGAGGTCAAGTCTTCTTTGCTTGCTGAATTCCATTTCAGTTGGGCTTACTATTACTTGCTACATAAGGAACTCTAATACCCCAAATACTTCCCACTTTGTTCTCCTGTATTGATCACATTCACTAACTTTGAGGGCTGCATCTATATGAGTGGCCAGTGTTGACTGAATGTCCTTCACGTGCAGTATCTCATTTAACCCTTACAACAACCTTTGTAGTCTCTTATCCTTACTTGAACTGATGAGGAAACAGGCTCAGAGAGGTTAAATAAAAACCACACAGCTAGAAGAGACTGGAACCCAGGAAGCCAGATTCTTGAGCTCATCATCTTGTGTTTTAAAAAAATATTTATTTATTTGGTTACCCCAGGTCTTAGTTGCAGTACGTGTAATCTTTAGTTACAGCATGTGAACTCTTAGTTGTGGCATGGAGGATCCCCAACCAGGGATCGAACCTAGGCCCCCTGCATTGGCAGGTGGAATCCTAACCACTGGGCCATCAGGGACATCTGATAACTTTTAGGTCTAGGTCTACATACTCTCCTTTGAGAGATACCACAGCTGATGGTGAACTGCAGGATTGGTAACCATAGTAACAGAGCATTTGGGGTGAAGAGAGCTGAAGAGGGCACTGGCTCAAAACCATTCAGAAACAATCAGGAATGCAGGTTCTGCCCTGACCAGCCTTTTGACCTTGGAGCTGAACTCACTTACCTTAAGGGGCAGCAATCAAGGTAGCCAAGGCCAACTGGAAAGTGTAAGTTGGCCAAACCTACGTTATCTTCCAGCTGCTTAATGGTGACATGTATGGCCCAACCTACTGGGCAGAAGAATTTTTGTTTTGGTTGCTATCCAGGATATAGATTTTCCTTCGGATAAAATTCATCCTTATTCTTTCATTGGTTCAACACGTTTTTATTTGAAAATCTATTATGAACAAGGCGGGGCTTCCCAGGTGGCACTAGTGGAAAAGAATCCACCTGCCAACGCAGGAAACACAACAGACATGGGTTCAGTCCCTGGGTCAGGAAGATCCCCCAGAGAAGGAAATGGCAGCCCACTCCGGTATTCTTGCCTGGGAAGTCCCGTGGGCAGAGAAGCCTGGCGGGCAGAGTTCAGACACGACTGAGCGACTGAGTGCACAGACACATGTGAACGAGGCACTAAACTAGTTGCTACGGGTGCAACAGTAAGCAAACACAGAACCAACGCTCGCCCTCCAACAAAAATACTGTCACTATGTTCTTTTAAATTTTTTCCTGTTTTCTTCCATTGTGAAATTCTCCCTGACCAATAAATCACTGTTTGCAAACAAGGACCATGTGCTATATTCGCCTTTGCAAGGCAAATATGAGGTCCTGTACCTCATTTCCAACTGCTGCTTCAGTCATTCCCTTGGGGATAAGAGATGGTGGTATACAAGGCAGTTGAGTCTGTCAACCGATCTCGTAGCAGGTAAAAAGTGACACCACAGGTCCAGTTTCAGGGGCTGACAGGAGGGCTTCGGAATGCTCCAAGAGGGATTCTCTGCTACAGGCTTTAAAGGGGATACACGCCTTCCTATCCACTTGAATTAAATTTTTGGTTTCAAGCAGTGTTTTCACGTGCTATTTATAAACTTGTGTCAAGGTTCATGCTTGGAGATTTTGAAGAAGAGAAGGAAAAAATAAAATGCCAGTAACACACGAGTTTCAGGAACAAACTGATCACTGAGATATATGTCCTGAAGAAATAATTCAACTGAAAAAAAAAGCCTATGCATATGAATGCTTGTAAATCTCTATAAAAAGTAAATCTCTACTAAAAAGTAGGAAATGGTACAAATGTCCAATGATAAGGTTAGAGGAGCCTGGTGGGCTATAGTCCATGGGGTTGCCAAGAGTCAGACACAACTGAAGCGACTTAGCACACACTCACGCAAGGGAAAAGAGGCACCACTGAACAGGAATCCTGCTGCTGCTAGGTCGCTTCAGTCGTGTCTGACTCTGTGCGACCCCAAAGATAGCAGCCCATCAGGCTCCCCATCCCTGGGATTCTCCAGGCAAGAACACTGGAGTGGGTTGCCATTTCCTTCTCCAATGCATGAAAGTGAAAAGTGAAAGTGAAGTTGTTCAGTTGTGTCCGACTCTTAGCAACCCCATGGACTACAGCCTACCAGGCTCCTCCGTCCATGGGATTTTCCAGGCAACAATACTGGAGTGGGCTGCCATTGCCTTCTCCAAAGCATAAGGAATCAACCTGCCAATGGAGGAGATGCAAGAGACTTGGGTTCAATCCTTGGATTGGGAAGATTCCCTGGAGGAGGGCATTCTAATTGGTTTTGAAAAATTACTGTGATAAGGAAGATAGGATTATCCTGATTGGCTGAGACCAATAAAGACCCACTCCTGTTCTCCAAAGAAGACACATAGATGGCAAAGAGGTGCATGAAAAGATGCTCAACATTACTAATTATTAGAGAAATGCAATTCAAAACTATAATGAGATATCACCTCACCCCGGTCAGAATGGCCACCATCAAAAAGTCTACAAACAATAAATGCTGGAGTGAGTGTGGAGAAAAAGGAATGCTCTTACACTGTGGGCGAGAATGTAAATTGGTTCTGCCACTATGGGGAACAGTATGGAGGTTCCACCAAAAAACCAAAACTAGGGCTACCATGTGATCCAGAAACTCCACTCCTGGGCATATATCCAGAGAAAACCACGGTTTGAAAGGATACATGCAACCCAATGTTCACTGTGGCACATTGTTTACAACAGAAAAGACACGGAAGCAACCTAAATGTCTAGTGATGCTCAGCATCGCTAGAAACCAGCCATTTGTAATTAAGAGCCCAGCACAGCAATTGAGCACACTGATTCTTTAGCCCAATGGCCTGGGTTTGAATCATGGCTCTCATACATTTTAACTCTATGGCTTGATGGGAAATTGTTTAACTTCTCTAGGCCTCCATTTCCTCATCTATAAAAGTGGTATAATAATAATAATACTTAATTCATAGTATGAGAGCTTGCACCTTGGAAGAAAAGCTATGACCAACCTAGACAGCATATTAAAAAGCAGAGACATTACTTTGCCAACAAAGGTCCATCTAGTCAAAGCTATGGTTTTTCCAGTCGTCATGTATGGATGTGAGAACTGGACTATAAAGAAAGCTGAGTGCTGAAGAATTGATGCTTTTGAACTGTGGTGTTGGAGAAGACTCTTGAGAGTCCCTTGGACTGCAAGGAGATCCAACCAGTCCATCCTAAAGGAGATCAGTCCTGAATATTCATTGGAAGGACTGATGCTGAGGCTGAAACTCCAATACTTTGGCCACCTGATGCAAAGAACTGACTCATTGGAAAAGACCCTGATGCTGGGAAAGATTGAAGGTAAGAGCAGAAGGGGACGACAGAGGATGAGATGGTTGGATGGCATCATTGACTCAATGGACATGAGTTTCAGCAAGCTCCAGGAGTTGGTGATGGACTCCTGAACTTCCACAGGAAAGCCAGACATGCTGCAGTCCATGGGGGTTGCAAAGAGTCGGGACACGGCTGAGCAACTGAACTATCTCATAGAGTTACTATAAAAAGTAAATGATAAATATTTAAAAACTTTAAACTACTTAGAACAGCACCTGGAACATAGTAAGTGCTGAATAAGTGTGTGGTGAACAAATAAATAAAATGCCATTTCACTCATCAGAATGTATACATTAAAGGAGCTGATCTGGGAATTCCCTGGTGGCCCACTGCTATGGCCTGGGTTAAGGGTTCAATTCCTGGTCGGGGAACTAAGATTCCACAAGCATTGTGGCGTGGCCAAACCAACAAACAAAAAGGACCTGATCTCTCAAATGTTTGCAAGGGTTTGGATAAACAGGCTCTTTCAGACATTTGAAGTGGAAGAGCAATTCAATACTATTTATTGAAACTAAAAAACTCATGGGGTTGCAAAGAGTTGGACACAACTTAGTAACTGAACAACAACAACAATGACAACAATGTCTATATATTCTGGGGCCTAGGAATTCTACTTCCTGTAGCTGTCCTAAAAAACATACCTACTTGTGTGTAATGAACTTCATGAAGGTATTTTCACTGCAACACAGTTTCCAATAGCAAAACCTGAAATTGACCTAAATGTTTAATAATAGGACCATTACATTTAAGGTTGCAAATTGATGGCCCTTAGGCTAAGTTTGTCCTGCACCTATGTTGTGCTTAGCCTGAATACTGTTTCATAATCTTGAATTAGTTGCCAATATTAAAAAATTAGATTTATGTCATAAAGATCCGGGTTTTCAAATATTCTTAAAACACTGGCATTCAAGTTAACAATCCTTTGGTCTGTGTAGCTACTTCTGCTTAGAACAAAACACACCTGCTCCACTTTGTCACCTTATTGAATTGTTATTTGCATATCCCCTGTAGGCAACAGAGTCTGAGACTTTGGCAGATATATTATGACTCCGGCAAATAATGAATTGTACATGTGAGGTAAATACAATATAGCAGATGATTATGTAGTGGTGTGAAGGATCACCAAGACATACTTTGGGGTTAAAAAAAAAAAAAAGAGCAAGCAAGAGGTAGAACCATTATGTATACAATAATGCTATTTTGGTAAACAAAAAATTATATATTTGTATGTACACACTACAATGTAAACTATAAAGCTCAGGGATCTTTCCATTTTATTGTTACGTTCCCAGTGCCTAAAACAGTCCCTGGCATATACTGGGTTCTTAATACATAGTTTTAAAATTTTATTTTGGCTGCACTGGGTCTTCGTTGCAGCACGCAGGCTTTCTCCAGTTGTGGTGCACTGGCCTTCTCTTATTGCAAATGGAGTACAGGCTCAGTTGACCTGCAGCATGTTGGATCTCAGTTCCCCTACCAGGGACGGAACCCACATCCTCTGCGTTGGAAGGTAGATTCTCAACCGTTGGACCACCTGGGATGTCTCTCAATTTGTCGTTGTTTAGTTGCTAAGCCATGTCCAACTCTTTCTGAGACCTGCCAGAACTGTAGCCTGCCAGGCTCTTCCCCCTCCATGGGAATTCCCAGGCAAGAATACTGGAGTGGGTTGCCGTTTCCTTCTCCAGGGGATCTTCCCGACCCAGGAATAGAACTCACATCTCTTGTTTCCTGCTTGGCAGGCAGATTTTTACCACTGAACCACCTGGGCTTCCCAGTCCCTCAATACATTATTTGTTTAATAAGTACATAGAAGAGGGAGTCAGAGGATGAAATGGCTGGATGGCATCATTGATGCAATGGACATGAACTTGGGCAAACTTCAGGAGATGGTGAGGGACAGAGAGGCCTGGCGTGCTGCAGTCTATGGGGTTGCGAAAAGTCGGACATGACTGGGTGACTAAACAACAATGTATAAATGTATAAAGAGTTGTGGAAGATACACACTAAATAAGTGATTAATTCTGTCAAAGTACTGAGATTTGGGAGGGGTGGTGGTCAAGGGAAGTTTTAGTTCTGTATAGTTTGACTCTTTTACAAGGAGAACACAATATAGTATTACTTGCATAAATTTTAAAAAATTAAAGAAAAGCAGTCCAGCACAATATACCCAAGTAATCAAACCAAGATTTAAAGTGAGGCCCAACTGAAACCATCGAAAGAAAAATGAATGAGGTTAAAAATAAAACTCGGTGCTTATGAGTGATGAAAGCTAATCAAAATACTTAGCTACCAGCTCAGAATTAACCAGCAGGGTGATGAGTCCGCAAAAAACACTGATGAAATCCGGCCACTCCGCATACTTGATGAGGCTCCATCCATAACCACAGTCCTTCCTGTTGCTATCATATTTTCTGATTTTGGGGTTTTGTTTCTCGATTCTGTGTCCTCAAGTTCATGAATGCCTTTCACATAATGTATCAGAAAGTGACCAGCTTGGGAAGTTTTTTAAAAAGGAAAAAAAAAAAAAAAAAAGAATTAATAAGCTGGGGGTAGATAGCAAAGACAGGCAAAGAGAAGCGCTTTAATGTCAATGTTTGGAGATCACAGACATTTTCCCTCAAAGGGAGGATAGGCCTGGCTCATGTTTTCAGAGGCATCGAGAATAGACCAGTCTCAGCGGATTCTGAGGTGTCAGGGCAAAGGAACCACCCCACGGGGGCCTTCTCAATGCTATGTTTGGAAGCAGCTTTTCTCTCTCCAGGTTCAACTATCATTAAACAACCTTCCTTCTTGTCGTCCATATTTGGAGTCAAACAATCCTCAACCACCCAGGGGCAGGATGTTCAGAGCTGTTCCGACACAGCAGGAGCAAAGCCAGTGGAAAGGTTCAGACGAGTCCAAACGGTGCAATAGGCAGAAAGCAAAGCAAATTCTGTTCATCACGAAGACAGTGTACGAGCGCGAAGGTGTGCCTGTCCTGGGCTGCCCCGGCCCCTGCACGGCTGGGAGCCCGGCCCTGACTGGGCTCTACTCAGGTCAGCGGGTGGCTGTTTGCTTCACAACACCGGCGTCCTCAGCCGCACCAGGCCTGGGACAGTCTTTTGTAAGATTTTTGGCAACGGCTCTCCAAAACTGGACCTCCAGCCGTCGGTCTGGAAGTGCCCAATCGGGAAACTAAAGACACCTCAGAGGGAGCAGAACGCACAGACAGCCCCGCCCCCGCGGCCTTCCACAAGCACTTCCGCCGGAAGTCGAGCGGACCAATAATAGCGTCGCGTGTTGACGTCACGTGTCCGCCGGAAGTCTGGGGACGCGCCCTGGGGGCGCCGGCCACGGAGCAGCTGGTTGGTGGCAGATCCTGGCGGTAAGTCAGCCTCCGCTGGGGTGTTAGGTACCCGGGCTGGCGCAGGGTCGTATGTCTCCCCATCTGACCAGTCCTTTCCCGTTGTGTGTGGGGCTGCCCGGCGCCCAGACACCCTCCGTGTTCCCTCCGATCTTTCTAACCCCGCCCCCCAGCCCTGCTTTGGCTCCCGGGGAAATGGCCGGAGCTGCTGGGATCTTCGGACGGAGTGTAGCCTCGGGAGTGCCCTTCTGTTGGGTCCCCAGTGTGGGCTTCTTAAGTATAGGGATAAACACCGAGATCCACGTCTCTTGGATTATTTCTTCCCGATTAGCTTTTTTGCCCTCTCGAAATTGTAAAGGGGGCACAGTATCCTCTGACTTTCCATTCTTTCCCACAGTAGAGTCCGCCCCCGACTCCTAGTCTGTCATATCGTGTGTGTTGAATTGGTGTCTCTGCAGCCAGATCCAGCCTCCTAGGGGGACCATGTCTTCTGCAGCTTTGGATGCCACTCGTTGCGTCAGGCGCACGCCGCTGCGCAAGAGGAGATGCCGTTTGAGTTCTCCGTGAATGTTCGGAGGAGGAAAGCCAGAGCTGTCGGCTGAAAGCTATCCAGACAAAAGAAATATGTAGGCTGGGGACCCCGAATCACCTCGTGAGAATTACTGCTCTTTATTTCTTCTGTCTTATCTCGTGGAGAGTTTCCAGTTTGGTTATCTCATTTGGAAGTTCTGCCCAGAATCATATCTGCCGAGGCCCAGAGTAACCGTTTCCAGTTTCTTAATACTGACTCTGGTCCCCAGGGGTGGTCCCTGATTGTTGGGGTTACTGTCCTGGAGGGTTGCTTCATAAGACGCCATTACTGATCCTGGCCCCTGACCTCCTCTGCTGGACCCTCTTTCCAATAGTATTGCCAGCAGATTCACTTGGGTACATTTCATTTCAGTGTGCTATTTGAGGGAAGACGGATGCTTTCTGCATATTCTTCCCCACTGATTTTGGGATTTGCAGGCAGGAAATGCCATAAGGCAGACCACAGTGGTTTGATTGGGAAACTCTTGAAGGGTGACCAGGTGAGTAGCCCCACTGAGAGGCAGTTCGTGGTTGAAGGCTGAAGAATTCTGTTTGAGGAGCCACTTAGGGAATCAGTGTCTGTGAATATGCGTTGGAATATATCCCTCAGTAGCAGTCACACTCTTTCTGTTCTTTTGTAGCCCCAGGATGGACTTTCTGGTTCTCTTCTTGCTCTACCTGGCTTTGGTGCTGCTTGGTTTTGTGGTGATCTGCATAGGCTCAAAAATCCATTACTTGCAAGGCCTGATCAACAGAGGGGCACAGGTAACAGTGATGCTTGGAGACCACTTGGATACCACCAGTCTGAAAGGCTTGGGCTTCTTGAGTGGTGCTAGTGGTAAAGAATCTGCCTGCCAGTGCAGGAGATAAAAGAGACGTAGGTTCAACCCCTGGGTCAGGAAGATCCCTTGGAGGAGGGCATGGCAACCCTCTCCAGTGTTCTTGCCTGGAGAATCCCATGGACAGAGAAGCCTGATGGGCTACAGTTCACGTGGTCACAGAGTTGAACACGACGGAGCACACACACACACACACACACACACACACACACACACACGAAAGGCTCACCAGTTTTCCATCAGAATGAAAAGGTGATGCCATTTTTATTTGTTCGTTCACTTGCTCTTTCACTTACGGCAGTTGTGGTATATTCCAAAGCTATCATTCTCAAGACTGGCTGTTTTTCTCTGGATTTGATGCCTGTAATTGGGTATGGATGTGAGAAGTGTATGCCTGGAGGGCCCTGATGGGTGAAACTGGGGCTTGTGTGAACAGAAAGCTGAACATCAGGCTGCCCACACTCCTCCAGGGATCCGAGTGAGCAGAATTGTGGTGAAACGCCTTGGGAGGGAGTTGGCTGGGAGGGACCCGGGCTAATTCCCAGTGGACTTTGGGACTTAGGATTGAATGCAGCGCAGGGAAAGGTTTTGTTAGCAGTTCACATTGGCATCACCTGATCCAGCCCCTCTGCTCACTTCCCTTTGCCTGAAGACCCCCAGTTGGTGCCTTGTGTGAGGTCAGGGTAGAAACAGAGGAGTGGGCATCAAAGAAAGGCCTGCTGCAGGAAGCCCTCCTCTGTTCTCACTTAGATCAGTTCTCTGCTCATAAGCAGAAACACGCCTTAGTATTACCAATATTGCCGGGTGAAACTGAAGCATCTAATTTGTTTAGGAGTTGGGGGCAGGTAATGAGAAATGAAACTGAACCTTTCTCTTTTGTTTTAGATATTTTCATATATAATTCCAGAATGTCTTCAGAGAGCCATGCTAAGAGTGCTTCATTACCTCTTCCATACAAGGTATTTCTATTTCAGAGTTTTAAGTATTAGTAGTATCTTCTATCGGAGAAGGCAATGGCATCCCACTCCAGTGTTCTTGTTTGGAGAATCCCAGGGATGGGGGAGCCTGGTGGGCTGCCATCTATGGGGTTGCAGAGTCGGACACAACTGAAGTGACTTAGCAGCAGCAGTAGCAGTATCTACTGTTCTGTTTAGTTTGTTAGCTGTTGCTGTCCTCTGGCTTCAGGAGGTTCCTTGTTCGTTTCCAGCGTGTTACAGGGCACGATGCTGGAGGGATCAAGAGTCCTGGGTTCAGACCCTCTACTCATGGATAATCTGCCTTATATCTTTGGGGTTTCAACATACCTAATTTTAAATAGGAATATTTAAAGAATGAGAAAATATTGACACGGATTTCTATAAAAAGAAATGTATCTAATACTGAGACCTCAATTCCCAACAAAGATGATGACGATAATTGATAACATTTATTGAATACTTACTGTGTGGTAGGCAGTAGGTGAAAGGTTTCACATGATTACTTTTATCTCAAGCCCAAAAGAAGTGGTGTCCTTTGGTTCACTTTCCATAGCATCAGTTCAGTTCAGTCGCTCAGTTGTGTCCCACTCTGCGACCCCATGGACTGCAGCACGCCAGGCTTCCCTGTCTGTCACCAACTCCCATAGCTTGCTCAAACTCATGTCCATCGAGTTGGTGATGCCATCCAACCGTCTCATCCTGTCGTCAGCTTCTCCTCCTGCCCTCAATTTTTCCCAGCATCAGGGTCTTTTCCAATGAGTCACTTCTTTGCATCAGGTGGCCAAAGTATTGGTTTCAGCTTCAGCAGCAGTCCTTCCAATGAATATTCAGGACTGATCTTTAGGATGGACTGGTTGGATCTCCTTGCAATCCAAGGGACTCTCAAGAGTCTTCTCCAGCACCACAGTTCAAAAGCATCAGTTCTTCGGCACTCAGCTTTTATGGTCCAACTCTCACATCCATACGTGACTACTGGAAAAAACATAGCTTTAATTAGATGGACCTTTGTTGGCAAAGTAATGTCTCTGCTTTTTAATATGCTGTCCAGGTTGGTCATAGCTTTTCTTCCAAGGAGTAAGCGTCTTTTAAATCCATAGCATGCTACAAGTTTTTCACAGAGAAGCCCCCGTGAACAAGTCGTCTACCTATTTCTTCCAGAAACTACACGTTCGTTATCCTGCATCTCATCTTGCAAGGGATGGTTTATACGGAATACACCTGGGAAATATTCGGCCTCTGTCAACAGCTGGAGTTCTCTTTGTATTACCTTTTTTTGCCGTATCTGCTGCTGATTGTAAACCTGGTTTTTTTCACCCTGAGTTGTGTAACCGACCCTGGTAAGTTGAGGCTCTTAGTATAGAAACTGGTGACTGCTCAAGTGTCCGACTCGTTGACAGTGTTACAAACAAGTAGTGATCCCTCTAAGGGCTTTGCAGAAGATTTGCTATGTAAGGTGTGCCTGAACGTTCAGGTTTGTTTGTTGTAAATTTTACTTATTTATTTATGGCAGCGCGGAGTCTTTGGCGTGACTCGGGCTTTGCTCTCGCTGTGACAAGTGAGGATGCCTCTTCGTTGTGGTGCGTGGGCTTCTCTTGTTGCTGAGCACAGGCTCTAGGGCCTGTGGGCGTCAGTGGTTGCGGTTCCCGGGCTCTAGAGCATGCGCTCAATAGTTGTGGTGCACGGGCTTCGTTGCCTTTGAGGCATGTGGGATCTTCCCGGGCCAGGAGTCGGACCCGTGTCTCCTACACTGGCAGGCATATTCTTTACTGAGTTGCCAGGGAAGCCTGACCTTCCGTTTTGAGTGTTTTCTAATTTTATTTTTGTCCTTCTTCACGCACACAGGTGTACTTTCTTTTAACTTTATTTTTTGCTTCTTTGCCTCACAGATTATTTAAAACTATTTAAAGATTGCCATACACTTTTATTTTTTGATACTTTCACTTAATTGTATTATCTACAGAGCTTTCAGTCTGTATGATACATTTTCTTTTAAATGGTTAGTGATATTTGCATTATGTCCAGGTATGTGGTCAGTTTCTATAAATAATCGATGTGTTCTTAAAGAGTATGTATCATCTAGTTCTTAGATACAGGCAACTGTATAAGTCCATTAGATGAAGATGTTAGTTATGTTGAGATCTTTTAATATTCATACTAAGTTTTTTTGATTGATTACTCAGAGTATGTGATTTCATTCTAATGGTAGGTTTGACAGATTTTTTTCCTTCACATATTTTGAAGCTGTTAAATATTTATGTGTATAAAAGTTATACATACTCAGGAGTATTGAAGTTTAGAATTAGTATTATCTCTGGATTCTTTTTTCTAAATATAATGAGCCTCTCTGTTACTAGTAATGCACTGTTCTCAAGGCTCCTCTGTCTGATATTATTACACTGTGTTTTGCTGGATACTTGCTGGGTATTTTTTCCCCATTCTTTTATTTTAACTTCTATTTTTGAAAGACAAAATGTACACTTCCTAATGAATAGATAAAAAGAGATATACCTCTTCAGTGTAATGTTACTCAGCCATAAGGAGGAACAGGTACTTATACATGCTGTAACATGGAAGAACCTTGAAAACATGCTCAATGAAAGAAGCCAGGTAAAAAAAGACCACATATTGTATGATTCCATTTATAGGAAGTGTTCAAAAAAGGCAAATCCATAGAGACAGAAAATAGATTAGTGGTTGCCAGGGGCTGTGGGACTAGAGAGAAGTGAAGATTGACTGTTAAAGGATTTCTTGTTGGGGTGATGCAAATGTTCTAAAGCTGCTTGTGATGGCTGTACAACTCTGTGACTGTAAAAACCATTGAATTGCACACGGTAAACAAGTCAGTCGGTTTTATGAACTATATCTCAATAAAGCTGTTAATTTAAAAAATGAATTATTCGGAATACTAAACATAGCAATGTGAGTTGTATTTTGCAGGACAGATTGCTTGAACACCCAGTCGACTGGATAGCTCAAACTGACAACTTGCCCTTCCTTTTTTCAGGTACCATAACAAAAGCAAACGAATTACTGTTCCTTCAAGTTTATGAATTCGATGAAGTGATGTTCCCAAGGAACGTGAGGTGCCCTACTTGTGATTTAAGGAAACCAGCGCGGTCCAAGCACTGCAGTAAGTCTGGCCTTGGCGCCTCCAGCTCCGCCCTCACCCAGCAGACAAGTGGGTTCTGTCTGTCAGAGAATGTTACATATGTCTAGAAGGGGCCACTCCTGGTAGGGACCTGATCATGGTTTCTTTAACATACCTGGGAGCTGAAGCCTTGTGTTCTCATGAGCAGCCTTCAGCTCTGGGTCCAACAGCCTGTCCTTGGTGGCTGGGCTTGCTGCCCAAGAGATGCTTCTGTGGGATGTTGTGTTTGCTGACTTCAGTCCTGGCAGAGCCTACCCTCTTAGGGCACTCCCGAGATACTGGATCACTGCTGTCCAACAGAAGTGTCCTGTGAGCCGCGTAGGGGATTTTAAAGTTTCCAGTAGCTGCACTGCAAAAGTAAACAAGAAATAGACAAAATTAATATTATATGTTTCATTTAACCTAACATACCTAAAATACCATCTTAACGTGTAATCAATATAAAACATAAAAATATCACTCATGGATTGTTTATGTTCTCTTTTCATATTAATTCCTTGGAATTCAGTGTGTTTTTTACATCACTGATACATCTCAGTCAGTAAACATCAATTTTTTATTGGACATTCTTGATGTGTATTTAGAGTTCATAAAGTTTATAGTTGGAAGAACTGATTCATACACCCAAGCTCTTCTAGACATTGGTAATAGTTTTTCAGTGACTGAGTCAGTACCAAAACATCCTTTTCCTTTAATATCCACATCTACATTGACATGATGGTTCATCTTTATCCAAAAAATTGATGTGGCTTTTAAGTGGAAGCATCAGTTTTAAAATTTTTACCCCGCGGTTCTGGTGGCGGCAGCTGCCGTTTGCCCCAGCCTTCAGTGCTCGTGTCCGTGTATCGCGTTCTCGGGAGGTGTGCCCGGTGTCCGCACCAAGGATCTATACAGGGTTGTGGCTCCCCTGTTGCTGTGCAGGTGTGTGCAACCGGTGTGTGCACCGGTTTGACCATCACTGTGTATGGGTGAACAACTGCGTCGGGGCCTGGAACACCCGGTACTTCCTCTCCTACCTCTTGACGCTGACGGCCTCGGCTGCCACCATGGCCGTGGTGAGCACCGTGTTCCTGGTCCGGCTGGTGGTGATGTCAGACGTGTACCTGCAGACCTACGTCGATGACCTCGGCCACCTGCAGATTGTCGACACTGTCTTTCTTGTTCAGGTAACTCCTGTTCAGGTAACTGAGTCACGGGCTGTTTGCAGAACAGCCACTGCAATCAAGGTGGTCTTCAGTCCGTCACTACAGACCCTCGGTGGTTCGCCTGATCCCCACAGCCTCTTCCCCACATCCCTAATGCCCAGCTCCCACCCATCTGTCCTCGCTATTGTTGTGTTATTTCGCGATTGCTACCTCCATGGAGCCCTACAGTAGCAGTTAGGGGTGGGTTTTCTCCACTCGCCACAGTTTCTTCGGGATCCATCCAGGTGGCTCCGCGTGTCAGTAGTTCATTCCTTCTTACTGCCACCCCATATTCTGTGGTGTGAATGGGTCAGTTTGTTTTATCAGTTACCCTTTGAGGGACATTTGGGTAATTTCCAGTTTTGGACTGTTACTGCTGAGGCTGCTATGAACTTCCATTTATAAGCTGCTGTATGAAAATAGGTATTCAGTATGATTGTGGATTATAGGATAAGTCCATTTGAGGGTGTTTTTGTGTGTGTGTGTTATGCCCTCTAATTATTTATCTGTTTGATACTAGGATAACACATTGTAACTATATGAGGTGACTGATGTGTTAACTGATGTTACTGTGATGATTTCAGTGTGTAATATAGATAATCATCGTGTTGTATATTACATTGTTACACCTTAAACTTTCAGAATTTTATTTGTCAGTTACATCTCTATAAAGCTGGGAGTGAAAAGAAAATTTGAACTATCTTGGACAAAAATAAAATATAAACTGGAAATTATTCCTCTCCCAACAATTTCACTCTCCAGAGGCAAACACCTTTATAGTTTGTTGTTTATTTCAGGCTTTTTTCCCCCTGTATCTGTTTTATATGGCCATACACCTTCACAGAGTTAGCTTTATTTTTACACAAACAGGATTCCATGGTGATTTTTCCACTTTGTCTTTCTCATTGGGCAATATATTACCAGCATCTTTTCCAAATTAATGCACAAACATTGACTTCACTTTAATGGCTCCTTATTGTTCCATAGCGTAACTATCCCAGAGTTTGGTTCTGCCTCCTGGATGGACATTTAACCTGTTTCTTTTGGGAGGAGGGGCTGATGCTACAGTGAATACCCTTGTACCTGTATTTCTGTGGTCATGTAGTTTTCAGGGAGAAACTGATCTTTTCTGTCTGTCTGGACTTTATGTTGATGTATGAACTAAGATCTGCATTTATTTTTGTTTATTTTCTGCATAGCCACCTGGCATAACACCATTTCCTGAGCGTCCTTCCCCTTTTCCCTCAATGTACGCACCCCGTTTATCCCATATGAAGTTCTTACACACACCAGGATTTCCTCCTGGGCTGTTTGTCTATGCCCTCTGTGTTTCTGATTGTCCTCAGTGGGTCAGAGATGGGGGAGCCGGGGAGGCAGCTCTGCCATGTGTGTGGACAAGACCCTGGCTGGTGGGGGTGACCCTGACTTAGGTCACAGCCTGGCTAACATGCTGCTTCTTCTTTGTCCCCAGTACCTGTTCCTGACCTTCCCAAGGATCGTCTTCCTGGTGGGCTTTGTCGTGGTGCTGAGCTTCCTCCTGGGGGGCTACCTGTGCTTCTGTCTGTACCTGGCTGCCATCAACCAGACCACTAACGAGTGGTACAAAGGCAGCCGAGCCTGGTGCCAGCACTGTCCTCACATGGCCAGGCCCCCAGCAGCAGAGCCCCAGGCCTACAGGAACATCCACTCGCATGGGCTTTGGAGCAACCTTCGGGAGATCTTTCTACCTGCTACTGCACGTTATGAGAGAAAGAAGAAATAGGGGTGGGAAGAGTGCTGCTGCCTTTTAAATATAGTATACGTTTATTTATACATATGGATACGATCTAAGCATTGGTTTATTTGTTTTCTGGTTTCTGCTGTGTTTATGAGTTGGCTTTCAGTGCCTAAGGAGAGGAGGGGAAATTAGTATTTGCTGGGTGTCTAATCCTTGCCAGGTACCCTGCTAATAAACCCTTTTATCCTCTGTTCATTCAGCTGGCTGAACAGAGCATCTCTGAAGTCCTGGTGCCAAAGGACTCAAAGGTGACTTCTCAGAGGTTCCTCTTGACCTTGGTCTCTGGCTGGGGACCTAGATGGGAGGGGCCTCATGGCTGTGTCCACCGATGTGCAGGAGGGTCCCTGTGATTTGGAATTGTCCCTGGATGCACCCTCTTTGATGTCCTTTCCATCTTCCCCAGGGAAAGACCATGGCTTTTTTTTTTTTTTTTCTGTCCTGACCCACATCCAGCATCCTCACCTTGACCCACCTGCAGGCCAGGATGGGCCTTTTACAGGAAGCACATCCCTGCGGCCTCTTGCCTGCCCTCCACTGGCCTCTGTGGCCACACTCAAGTCATTTCTGCCCTATTTTTAAAACCCCAAACTAAGCCCCAGTTAATTCATTGCAGAAAGATGAACACAAGGAAAAAGAGATTCACAGAAAGTGCTGAGGGCTTTTAGATTTTCAGATCTTGGTCTTCAGGAGCAGGATACCTGTTTCCTGCGGCCCTCCCAGGCTGGCCGGGCCGCTCCAGAGGGCCCTGGGGAATAGGAACTGCGGCATAGGAGCTATCCTTCCGCGTCACTGCAGCCCCGAGAGCTAAGACTAGATTCTATCTTCAAAGTGAATGAATGGCTGAGGCCTGAGCCAGGGCCCTGCACCACCACCCTGTCCTTGGAAAAGCTCAGTGACATCAGACGTGCAAGCTTTGAACGCCGCGTGGAGAAAGTGAGGGGAGCTCCGGGGGGTGTCTCTGGGGCGTGGGTGGGGGGCACCAGGCCCTGGGAGCCTTCGCCGGGGGTGGGGGGTGTGGCTCCCCTCGGCAGGGGCGGGGTCAGGGTGGGCGGAGCCGCCGCTTCCGTTCCCGCGGGCCGGGCCGCCAGGGGGCGCGCCCCCTGAGGGCGGGCCCTTGCCGCCGCCCGGGCTTGGCCCTTGCGGGCCGCCGTCGCCGCGCTCAGACTCTGCAGCGCGGCCCGGCGGCGTCTGGTTCACAGGGCTGTCGGTGGCGCTGTCGACGCGCAGCTGGGGCGCCCGCCGGCTGCTGGCGGGGGGCAGCGATGGCCCCCTGAGCGGGCCCGAGCGGGCGGCGGCGGCGGGCGGGCGGGTGTCGCGGCGCAGGGCCGGAGTCGACGGGCGGAGCCCCGGCCGCGGCCTCTTTGTCTCGGCGGCGGCGGCGGCGGCTGTCGCGTCCGCGGGGCCCCGGAGCGGAAGTCCGTCGGTGCTCCCGGCGACCCGGCCGCCGGGGCCGCACCATGAGTGACATCCGCCACTCGCTGCTGCGCCGCGACGCGCTGAGCGCCGCCAAGGAGGTGCTGTACCACCTGGACATCTATTTCAGCAGCCAGCTGCAGAGCGCGCCGCTGCCCATCGTGGACAAGGGCCCCGTGGAGCTGCTCGAGGAGTTCGTGTTCCAGGTGCCCAAGGAGCGCGGCGCGCAGCCCAAGGTGCGCCGGGCGGCCGGCAGTTCCCCCGCCCCGATCCGTGAACCCCGGCTCCCTTCTTCCCTTCCTGGTGACAAGCGTAGATCACACCGCGAGCTCCCTTCGGAGCAGCGGCTCTGCCCTAGCCCTTGGCCTGGTTCTTTCAGCAGCGGCCAATTTGCCCGTTTTACGGGGTGTGTGACCCCCACGTCTCCAAGGTTTTGTTAAAGGAAGAGACCGTAGGTCACCGTGAATCCCACAGGGTGATGCATAATGACGCAGAGGGACATTTCCCTACATTTAACAATCGAGTTCTACTCCGTGCGACCCGGGCTTTAGGGAGGTGAAAAGTTCCCTGAGGGAATATAGTGTGTTTTCTTACCGTGTGAATTAATTAATACACTTCATTTCTCCCCGATTCTCCCGGATTTGTTTTACAGAGATTAAATTCACTGCAGGAGCTCCAACTTCTTGAAATCATGTGCAATTATTTCCAGGAGCAAACCAAGGACTCTGTCCGGCAGATTATTTTTTCATCCCTTTTCAGTCCCCAAGGGAACAAAGCGGATGACAGCCGGATGAGCTTGTTGGGAAAACTTGTCTCTATGGCAGTGGCTGTGTGTCGAATCCCAGTGTTGGAGTGTGCAGCGTCCTGGCTCCAGGTACTTCGGCAAGTCTCTGAAGATGTTTCTCTCATAGCTCAGTTGGTAAAGAATCTGCCTGCAATACAGGAAACCCCGGTTCGATTCCTGGGTCGGGAAGATCCCCTGTAGAAGGGATAGGCCACCCACTCCAGTATTCTCCGGCCTCCCTGGTGGCTCAGCTGGTAAAGAATCCGCCCGCGATGCAGGAGACCAAATCGGCTTGATCCCTGGGTTTGGAAGATCTCCTGGAGAAAGGAAGGGCTACCCACTCCAATAGTCTGGCCTGGAGAATTCCAGGGACTATACGGTCCATGGGGTTGCAAAGAGTCAGATGTGACTGAGTGACTTTCACTTTGGTTTCTAGAGAATTTTTTCCCCTATGTTAAAGAATCCACAGAAAACAACAAAATTCTGTACATTAATTATCCTTCAATAAAAACAAAAAAAATCCACCTGCTTGTACAGGAGATGCAGGAAACACCTTTGATCCCGGGGTGGGGAGGATCCCCCGGAGAACGCAGCGGTAACCCACTCCAGTGTTCTTGTTTTTTATAGTTAGATCGGTAAGCCCATGAGTTGTTCCAGAGTGCCACTTCTAAGTTGATTGCTCTTCTAATGGATATGGACATAGAAGCCTTCTAGAGTATTTTTAAATATCTATGGGGAAATAAGGTAAACCCGCCTGCAGATGCAGGAGACATAAGAGACATGGGCTCGATCCCTGGGTTGGGAAGATTCCCCTGATGGAGGAAATGGCAGCCCACTGCAGAATTCTTGCCTGGAGAATCCAATGGACAGAGGAGCCTGGGGGCTACAGTCCATGGGGCCACGCAGAGTCGGATACAACTGAAGCCAACTTCACACACACACACACAGTAGATTGTGTTAGGTAGTTTTTTGGAAGATCTATTTTGTTTTGGTTTTTTGTTACTCAAAGTTGTTGAAAAATTCCTAATCCATTTAGAGTATTGTTAACTCAAAATTTTTATTAATGTGGTCCTCAGCAATGGCAACCCACTCCAGTACTCTTGCCTGGAAAATCCCATGGATGGAGGAGCCTGGTAGGCTGCAGTCCATGGGGTCGCACAGAGTCAGACAGGACTGAGCGACTTAGCAGCAGCAGCAGCAGCAGCAGCCACGTTAACAGAATTTACCACATTCAGTTTCTCAAACTTGTTTCATTCCCAAGGACTTGACAACATTTGTGTTTTTAAAAAATTTATCTCAATGTTTTTTCCTGTGATCTTATTAGTCTTTAACATTTGGCTAGTAAAAATACGTATTGTTCTCCGTAGCACACCGGTAAATCTTAGTGAAATGTACATTAATTGTTACTATTCTGATTTCTGGGGCCCCTGAACTCATCTCTTGTGTTGTCTTTAACCTCTAGATAACCTCTGTCCCTTGGCAACCTAGCTTAAGTCAAGTTTAGCGCCTTGAAATTCAGCCTGTGAGTTTGCGTTTATTTCTTGTGGTGCTGTTGTACTGGCGTTCTAGCGAAGTGAAAGCAGACGTTAACAACGGGAAAGGGTCTTGTGGCTTGAATCAGGGTTTGACACCCAGTGGCATGCGCTGCAGCTTCCTCCGAGGAAAGGTGTAAGAGATGGCTGACTTAGTGCCTGAATGAACAGCCTGGTCTGACACCCTGCCAGCACCCTGATACCCAGGCCCTGTTTCAGCCCTGGAACTGGCATCCTGAGCAACTGCTGAATGTGGCTACAGGTTGGCATCTGACCAGGAGGGAAAAAAGCCTGGAGGGTGGTGATGTAGGAACCTGTACTAGGAGAAGCTTGTAAGAAAAATTGATTCAGTGCTGCTGTAAGTCACACGACAGTTCACAGACTCTCCTAAAGCACATCAAAGTGATACCAACTGTTAATTTTTACCTTTAGAGTCTTACCTGTAGGGTTACAAAAACGGTCATTTCCCCACTTGAAGTCAAGAATGATTTTTTCCAAGTAGACTTCAAAGCAGGGGTCAGCAGGCCTTTCAGGTAAAGGGCAAGACAGTCAACCTCCTAGGCTTTGCGGGTCCTGTGATCTCTCACCCCTACTCAGCTCTGCCCTTGTGGTGCAGGAGCAGGGCTGTGTTTGAATAAAACAAAAGCAGGTGGCAGGAAGGATTTGGTCTGCAGGCTTTCACTTGCAGTCCCTGCTTCTGAGTAAGCTGGTCATATCTTCCCTTCCTGGGAGGGGTCCTGCCGGCTCTGATCCTCACTGCATGTTTATGGTTACTGGTCTGCCGGCACTCCGCACCTCTAGTTACATGGATTGTGGCTTCTTTCCAGCGGACGCCTGTGGTCTATTGTGTGCGGTTAGCCCGGGCCCTCGTGGACGACTACTGCTGTCTGGTGCCAGGATCGGTTCAGACGCTGAAGCAGATATTCAGCGCCAGCCCTCGCTTCTGCTGCCAGTTCATCACCTCCGTCACCGCACTGTATGACTTGTCATCAGGTAAACTTTAAACAGGTTGTCGCTCTCAAAACGGCTTCAGCTGATTGCCAGTGGTATGTACACTGACCACCCAGCCAGCAAATGCTTTGTCCTTTTATTTTTCCCTCTGCAGTGTGTATTTTATTTCAGGCTAAAAGCTAAAGGCACGGTTACTTAGATCTCCGGGATTTCCTAATGGGGAACTCTCCTTAGTGAATCCCATCTGGCTGACTCTGAACAGTCCAAGTGGCAGAGAGCCCAGCAAGCTAGGGTCTGGTGTCTGGGATGGGTGGCTGGACTTGCTGGCACCGCGCCATGGCAGGGCACCTTTCCTGGCCCTCTCCAGAGAGGCGTCCCAAGAGCGCTTAGCAGCTGGCAACAGTGTTCAGGTCCTTTGTCTTCTCATAGGAAAGATTTAGGTAAAGCAAGTTCACAGCATCACAGTTGCCCTTTCATCAGTTACTCCAGGGCAACAAGAACAGAAATTGGTTTTAACATTGGATTAATAAATGGATTAATTAACGTGTGGAGAAGGAAAGAGTGTTCACAGAAGACCACTCGTGCTCGAACGGACGTGAGACGGTATTTTTCTCTTAGGTCAGCTTGCCAGTCTGATATGTCAGTGATGTCTGTTTTCTTTTTTAAACCGCTGCCAAGGTGTGATTGGCACACAGGAAGCTCTCTGTGTTTGTATGTGTGTACCACGATGAGTTTGGAGCCACGGAAATCATGGGCCGCAGGGCGGTGGCCCAGAGGGTGGGCATGGAGTCCGCCAGCAGCACAGTGGTTGCCGCGGCCAGCGCTCGGGTAACGGGAAGGCCTGCCTGGGGCGTTGCCGCCTCCAAAACCCCAAAATGGAAGGAGCTCACCTAACCAAACAGAACACCCTCCTGCCCGATGGGTGCAGAGAACTCGGGTCTCCCCGAAGCAAGATTGTGGAGATGGGCTCCTCAGGTACACACACGTGTGTACACAGAGCACATGTGTACACATACTGCCTTCAGGCTCTGGAGATGCCTCAGCTGAGATGTGTGCGGGGCTGGGGAGGGTCTGGGTTGCTGGAAAAGTGGGCCTGAGACTTGGCATTTCCCAGACGGACACATCTTGGGAAGTCAAGGGGACAGACTCAGAGTCACCAGTGTTTACCTTGCCAAGTCCAACTCATAGACAGCTGCTGCTTCCTGATACCGTCATTTCATAGCAGCAGGGAATGGGCGGTTCATTCACAAAAGAGCAGATAATCTTAGGGGAGAGGCCAGTGGCCCCTGTGAAAGAGCATCTAGGGAGCTGACACCGATGTGGGGCTCACTCCCCCCAGCTCTCCGCTCTCAGGCGTGGCCCTGGACCACAGCAGCCTGGTAGGGGCTCCGTCAGTCTTAGCTTTGTCACAAGCTGAAGGCTGCACAGCCCCAGGGCCCAGAGGCTGGGGGTCTGCTGCTGTGCACACAGACAGCCCAGGGGCAGTGTGCGGCCATCCAGGATAGGTGGTGTCGCCTCGCAGTTAAAAGACCCCTGGGGTCAGGTCTGGGCCCACCATGTACTTTTTTTTTTTTTTTTTTGCCACACCATGTGGCATGTGGGATCTTCCCTGACCAGGGATTCAATCTGGGCCCCCTGCACTGGGAGGGAGGAGTCTTAATCCCTGGACTGCTGGAGAAGTCGCCCCACCATGTACTTTTAGTGAGTCTGGAGGAAATGACTTCACATCTCGGTGTCTCAGCTTCCTTATCCTTTGTATAATAGTTGTTTGAGGGTTGAGTTAATCCGTGTGAAGGAGACCGGTGCCTGGCACGTGGTTAACTCAGAGTGAGTGTCAGCATTTGTCATTATAATTCCTCTGTTTTGCTGTGGAATGTCCCAGATCTTGGGGATCACAGGAGGCCAGGCTTAGCTTAGACAGGGGCTGGCAGCTGACATTAGCAGCGGACAGATCACTGTCTGGACTCTGAGCTGCTCCCCAAAGGCCACCATAACGGTCACCGAACCTATTTGGTGACAGCGGCGATGAACTGGCGGCAGAAGCGAGGGCTGGCGCTGAATGTCTGCTTCAGCATCTGGATGGATTCTGGCGCCAGACAGCAGGAGTCGTCCACGAGGGCCCGGGCTGACCACACGTGACAGACCACAGGGGACACCAAACCCGGATGAAACCTACTCCCAGGGGAGGGAGGAAGTGCGGCAGCGGTTTTAGATACAGATTGTTATTATCGTTCAGCCGCTCAGTCATGTCCGACTCTTTGTGACCCCATGGACTGCAGCACACCAGGCTTCCCTGTCCATCACCATCTCCCAGAGTCTGCTCAAACTCATGTCCATTGAGTTGGTGACACCATCCAACCATCTCATCCTCTGTTGGCCCCATCTCCTCCTGCCTGCAATCTTTCTCAGCATCAGGGTCTTTTCCAATGGAATAAACCCCCGCCTAGATACAGAGAGTGGATTTTTATTTAAATTTTGACACGTGGGATTTTCAAGCCGTAATGGAGTTCTTGGGAATTTTCAACTTAGCACGTTTCTTTAGCCCTGCCGTGGCCAGGCTGGGGGTCCCAGGATGCTGAGTCAGGTGAGAACCAGCCCTCAGGAGGGGTTGTTCCAGGAGAGGAGTCAGAGGTACACCATCTTCGAGAGAGGACAGAGGCACAGGGTGTTAGGTGGTGAGTCCTGTGAGCTGGGAGGTCCGTCTTCCCGTCTCCTCCTGTCCCCAAGGACCCTTCTGAATGAACGCATCTTTGTTGGCAGACGATCTCATCCCCCCGTTGGACCTGCTTGAGATGATCGTTAGCTGGATCTTGGAGGACCCCAGGTTGATCCTCATCACCTTCCTGAATACTCCAATTGCCGCCAACCTCCCGATAGGATTTTTAGAGCTCACGCCACTCACCGGATTGATCCGCTGGTGTGTGAAGGCCCCCCTGGCTCACAAAAGGAAGAAGAAGACCCCCTTAGCCAATGGCCACGTCGCCGCCACAGTCCCAAAGGACTCGGGCCTGCTGTACTCCAAGCTGCACCTGAGTGTGCTGCAGGTGCTCCTGACGCTGCAGGCGCACCTGACCGAGAAGAACCTGTACGGCCGCCTGGGGCTCATCCTCTTTGACCACATGGTCCCGCTGGTGGAGGAGGTGAACAGGCTGGCGGACGAACTGAACCCTCTCCACGCCTCCCAGGAGATCGAGCTCGCCCTGGACCGGCTCGCACAGGCTCTGCAGGTGGCCATGGCCTCCGGGGCCCTGCTGTGCACGAGAGGTGGGTGATGGCCGGCCGGGCCCCCTGGGTGGGGGCGCCACCCCCTCTGGGGAAGGAAGTAGGAGCTTCCCCCAAAAAAAACCTAAGAAAAGAATTGAAAAAAGAAAACAAACAGAAAATAGGGGCTCCTGGACAAGGACTTCTTTCCTCTGGTTTTAAAACGTCTTGCCTCTTGGTGACTGCAGGGAGGAGGGCAGAAGTCCCAGGACGCCTCCAGGTAGACCCCCACGGCGAGACATCCCGGTGTCTCCTGGCTGTTTTGCCGAGACCCGGGGCTCCTCCAGAGCGTGGATCATAACAGCTTCATGTCCTTCCTCCAAGGGAATCTTCTTTTCGTGCAGTTCTTTTCTATTGTGGCATAATTTATATGCAGTAGAACGCACGATCGAGTGCAGGAAGCATTCCCATCACCTGGTTAGAGGGTTCCTCAGTTCTCCTATGTTCAGTGCTGGAACTCGCCCGGGAGCATGACCTGGTGTTGATGACACGCCCGCCTTTGCTCTTTGACCGCCGGCTCCCAGCCCTTGACGGCAGCCCCACGGGTGACCCGTGTGCCTCATATCTGCCTCTTAGCCTTGATCCGCTTTCTTTGGGCCCTTCCTCACCGGTCTGACGGGTCCTCAGCAGAGCCACCCCCTTTCCTAAGTGATGTCTTCTTTTGGAGGCCTGGTGTGTTAAAGCAAATACGGAAGAAAAACGAGAACCCAGTTTCTGAGCAGTGATACATGAGAACGAGGCACTGTGACTTATCCTGCCGGCGGCCTTGAACATCTAGGAGCTTCTCCCCTTGTCGTCTGCCGGCTGTTCCTTAATTCTCTGTCCCTTTAATTTCAGACGACCTGAGAACCCTGTGCTCCAGGCTGCCTCATAATAAGTAAGTGCCCTCCCCAGACTTCTGGCTGGGCTGGCGTGGGGGTAGAGGCAGGGGTGGGGGGCATGCAGGGCAGGGTGGACCCCTTGTCCTAGCTTCCTTGGGTAGAGCTGGTCTGCAGCGTCTAGGGCTTCTGTGTGTAAGGGACCCCCCCCCCGCCAGGACCTGATGACCAGTGGGGGGAGGGGGCAGATGTGATAGCGTGACCCACAGGCGAGGAAGCCCCAGCAGAGCAGAGCGTCCATCAGAAGGGTGAGAAAAGCGGCGTCTTGCTGGGCGTCAGTGGAGAAGCTGGAGTGAGCTGGAGTGTCCTTTGATGTTGTTGTTTAGTCACTCAGTCGTGTCTGAGTCTCTGCGACCCCATGGACTGTGGCCCGCCGGGCTCCTCTGTCCATCGAACTCTCCAGGCAAGAGCACTGGGGTGGGCAGCCATTCCCTGCCCCCGGGGGTCTTCCCGGCCCAGGGCTGGAAGCTGCATCTCCCGCTCGTCTCCTGCCACGCAGGCAGAGGCTTTACCGTCTGAGTCACCAGGGAAGCTCCTGGGCGTCCTTCATCGCTGACAAAGTCAGTGTGGGTGTGCGTCATCGTGCTCTTGTGTCACCGTTGGTGACATTCCACCTACAGAGGCAGGACAGGGACACGGCCCTGGGCCGCAGCGGGTGGCACAGACCAGGTTCCGAGTGCGGTGCTGCCTGTGGTTTGCAGTGACGCTGGGCCGCCGTCACCTCCGTTCCCCTCCGCTGCTTTATATGCCTCCAGGGCCATGGTCGGGTTTAAACGGGGTGGCGTTTGCAGAGTTCCTTGTCCACGGTGCACAGCAGTCTCCCCTCAGTGGTGGTGGTTCTTTTCCTAATTTGGGGGAAGGCCGTGGTAAAAGTGGTGAGGAGCAGGAACCGTGTGGTCACACAGCTGCTGGGGAGAATTCCAGCCTTGCCACTTCCTATCTGCATGGCCTCAGGCACGTTCTCGCTCCCTCCGTTTTCTCTGTAAAATCAAGAAAACCATGGCGCCTGCCTCGGGGCTCCCCTACCTCCCGTACCCTGCTCCTGATCATGGCATTTTTGTGATGATTAATTGAGTGAACACACAGGAAGCAGGTTGCACAGCACTTGATAGGCAGGAAGCACCTAAGGAGCGTTCGCTGCTGTCCTGTCTCCTGTCACCTTGTAACCCAGGTGTGTCTCTGAATCAGGTTAATTTCATTGAATCCAAGAAGCAAAGAACTGTGTGTACAAAGCTGTTTCATGCAAAGGCAGTATCACTAGTAGCAAAGGAGCTGGAAGCAACCTCACCCTCCCATCCGTAGGGACACTTAGGAAATTGGTAACGTTACATCGGAAGCGTGGGTGCTGATCAGTTCGGTCACTCAGTCGCGTCCAGCTCTGCATCCCCACGGATGGCAGCACCCGCTCCCCTGTCCATCCCAACTCCCGGAGCTGGCTCGAACTAACGCCCATCAAGGCAGTGATGCCATCCAACATCTCATCCTCTGTCGTTCCCTTCTTCTCCTGTCTTCAGTCTTTCCCAGCATCAGGATCTCTTCTAATGAGTCAGTTCTTCGCATCAGGTGGCCAAAGTATTGTGTGTCTTTGCTAAAAACAGTAAATGTATATAGCTGAACGCAGCGTGCAGGTGGGCGGGTTTATAGGAATGAGAACGGCCAAGTTAAGTTAGTTGGATGATTAATCTTCTTTCCGAGGGTTTTTTAAGACGGAGGAATGTTCCTTCCCCTTGGTTTTTAACACAGATGGTGGGGCTCCAGGGCCATCGTTGGCAGGCAGTGAGGACAGAGGTGAGCGTGCCTGGCAGCCCCACTGCACTGCAGTGTGTGCCCAGCTGCCCAGGGCACGACCCACCAGCCCTGCCGGGGCCTGGGAGGGCAGGCAGGTGTGACCGGCTGAGCACAGGCTGAACTTGAGGCCAAAGGATGGGCCAGGGGCTATACCCCAGGCTGCTGGCGAGAGGGGCCAGGGGGGCTCCGGGCAGGCATCTGGGGGTGAAATAGAGAGGATGAAATGCATTGGTTCCTAGGGGAATGAAGTGGTCCCACTGGAGATACTCCAGCAGCGGAGCAGGGCCATGTGAGGGGATGGCGCGGCCCTGGGTGACAGGGACCCTGGGGGCATAGAGGGGGCCTGGCAGGCAGGATTCCCTGGCTGGGTGAGACAGTGGAGACCCTGGGGTGAGGCTGGGAGAGCAGAGGTCAGGGGAGCGGGGCTGGGGAGGAAGCCTGTGTCCCGAAGGAGGGGATTGGTTTTAGGCTGAGTCCCTGCGGCCCAGCTAGAGGTGGTGAGGAGGTTAAGACACCCTGCTGATTGTGCTGGGAGGGGAGGGCGGGTCGGAGAGGAAAAGAAGAAAGAGAGGAGACTCTCCCAGGGGGTCCAGAAGGGGCCAGCAGTGGAGGTGACATTGAATTCAGGAGGGAGGAGGACTTCCTGGAGGCAGAGGCTGTGGACGTCCTGAACTGCAGAGAGGAGGGTGCAGACCCAGGAGGAAGGAAGTTGAGGGGAGGACTAAGGCTCCTAGGGGTGGGAGTGGGACGGGAGGGGGCCCTGAGAGTGATTGAGGACTGGGTCCAGGCCTGGGCCACCTCTGAGGATGCTGGATGCCAGGGTCACGTCCAGGGCCAGCTGCCTGTGGCTGTGCTTGGCGTTTAGCTGGGACTCAGCCATTCAGAATGCCTCAGAGAGGCGTGGCCCTCCATCCTTTTGGCTGTGGCTCCTCCGTCACAACGACCCCCGTGGGTATGGATGGCTGAGGCCGAAACAGACACTGATCCGTGCTTGTCCCCGAACCACAGACGCCGAGGCTGTGTCTGGAGCGCCTGTGGACCGCAGGGCCCCTGCTCCCCGGCACTGGGGGCAGCATCCTGGCATTTGCTGCTGTGGCCTCTCCCTCTCCGGGCCCCCCCAGTCCACATCCCACCGCCTCCAGGTCACCCCCTCCGTCCTCCTGTGCACACAGCTGTCCTCACCCAGGGACCTGGTGCCGTCAGCCGCCGGCCGCCTCCCTGCAGTGGCCCTTGGCAGGAGGGTGGCACGGTTGGAGCTGGTGCACCCTAACACCTCTCCTTGTCTCCGCAGCCTGCTCCAGCTGGTGATCTCGGGCCCCGTGCAGCAATCGCCCCACACGGCGCTCCCCCCTGGGTTCTACCCCCACATCCACACGCCCCCACTGGGCTACGGGGCCGTGCCAGCCCACCCGGCTGCCCACCCCGCCCTGCCCACGCACCCCGGGCACACCTTCATCTCAGGCATGACCTTCCCGTTCAGGCCCATCCACTAGCCCGGCTCCGTGAACCACCGAGTTGGCACCGTGCCTTCCTTGCCTGGTTTGGAGGAAGCCTTCCCGGGAGAGGGTGGTGAGCGGAGAGGAGGCCGTGGGGGCAGCCAGGCGACCCCTCCTCGCCACAGGACCCGGTTGGTGCCAAAGTTCGGTGACATCAGCATCTAGGCACCTCCTCCTTGTCAACATCTGTAAAAGTCCAGATGCGACCAACGAAAGGAAAATCGTCTAGCCCTCCGCAGAGCCGCGCGGGCACCTTTAGAAGCTGCCAGGACCGTGAGCCTGTGGTGCAGCGTGTCGTTGCAGACGCGCACCCTGAACCTGTGCCAAGGGGCGTGGATGGGGGACCAGCGTCGCCGAGCCCACCTGCCTGGCTTTCCTCCCCGCCGGTGGGCTGCATCCCACCGAGACACAGGCCACGCCCACAGTTCAGGGAGCAAGGCTGAACCGCTGGCATCGCAAGCTTGCACCCAGCACTTGGTACAGGTCAGGGAATCCTGTGAGTGTGACCCCAGCACCGAGGAGAGGAACTTCTCTGTTTTATTGGGTTCCCTGAAGTTTCTTTTCATATGTTCAAATAAATTTTTTCTAAACCATCTCATAGACCATGATGGAATGTGTTTGAAAACTTATTGGCCGGGCCTCCGGCAGTGTCCTGCCCAGTCTGCCGAGATCCTGGTCAGAAGACGATACGATTCTAGCCGCTCCTGTTGCCAGAAGCGCCGCAGATGCTCCCCACCCTGTGCAGAGCGCCGGGGTCTGTCTGCTTCGGTCACAAGTCCTTTCTGCCCTCAGGGACAGGACTCAGGCCTCACTTACTGGTTTGGGGAGGAGGGATAGAGACTCAGTAACCCCTTCACTGGGCTCCCTGAGGCTGAAGGCGAAGTGTGAGAGGCGGTCACAGCGACAGTGAGTGCGGAGGACCAAGATCAACTCGTCGGGATGGCGGTTTACCCTGCTACTTCTGGCCGCAGACCAGACCCTGGAAGGCCAGATGAGACCAGGTCGTGTGTGTGTGTGAGACGTATAGGCCAGATGAGACCAGGTCGTGTGT
>NW_024070186.1:195176823-195180019 GCF_014754425.2 Oryx dammah
TGTGTGTGTGTGTGTGTGTGTGTGTGTGAGAGAGAGAGACGTCTGGAGTTTGAAACGTCCCTCAGGGTAACAGCTGCACTAGGGCCGGCCTTGGTCGCAAGTCCATGATGTGACTGTGACCACAAGTGCTGTCTCAGGGGCGTGAGCTCTAGGCCCTCGTGGGCCCCAGAAGTGCTCAGCCAGGCTCCCACCACCCCAGCCATGTGTAGGAGCTGGTCTGCAAGCAAGCAAAGCCTAGTAGGAACCTGCTTTTAAATTGCTTTTGAGACCCATGAACTAGAGAAGGAGATGTCCTTTCCTTTGATTTCATTATCCTCATGTTTTCTGTTTATGGACAAATCTGATGTCGAAGCAGGAGCCGAAGTCAAGTGTCTGCTTCCATCTCTCTGGGTGGGACACAGCCACGGGACTAAGATTAGCACTCACTGGTTCTTGGTGTCAACTCTGGTACCGAGTGTTTCTGTAAAGGGTGCAAAAGGGGCTCTCCTATCGCTTCCTGATTAGAGGGCCTCTGAACCTGGCTGTGTCCCAGCAGGTGGGCGGCACCGTTTATCTCCAGGGCTACATAGTTTCAGCTCCACTCAGACTTCAGGTGATTTTGCAAAAAAAAGAAAAAATGTAGGAAACAAAGCCACTAGCGCCACAGATTTCTTCTGTGGTATTTTTGGCAGTGTGTGGGCAATTAAAATGATGGACCTCCTGTTCAGTAACTATGTGTCAGGCACTTGCATAGTTTTATTTTTTTTACAATGGTGTTTTACATCCATTAAAAATTGATACATAAGAAAATATTAGGCAACAGGGGAAACAAACTATCTACACAGAATGTATAAGAAATTACCCACTGATCCAGAGACATTCCAATTTTTAAACTGAGTGAAGGAAATGAACAGAAAATTCATAGAAAAGAGGGGCTAACCTGGCGGTCCAGGGGTTAAGATGCCACGCTTCCACTGGATTGATCCCTGCATCAGTTCAAAGATCTGCCACAGCCAAATAAGTAAATAAAGCCTAATAAATAAGTATATTTTAAAAATGATATGTACTAAGCCAAAAACAGTGGAAACCTCTGGGGAAGATAATAGACATGGGATGATAGCCAAAGGAGGCCTTTCCTTGTCTACACAGTTTTAAAGTTTCAATTTTTATTTTTTAACTCAATTTAAAAAAATATTCTGAGTCGTAAGGAAGGACAAACCTGAATCAGTCCCTGACTCCTGTAAGTAAAAGAAGCCTGGGTCTGGCATACGTACCAGCCGATAACCGCACACAGGTTGTTTTTATAAGGACAGTGTATTCATATGTTACTTGTCTAATTACAAGTAAATTTTTAAAGTGCATTTTAGAACTTCTATTTCTGGTAGTGACGGGTTAGATTTTTCAGCCAGCCCTTCTGCTTTAATTAAAAACACTGGATAACATACAATGACCTACTGACGAACCAGCAGGTTATAAAGAACAGCCAGCTCAGGGCTTCCCTGGGGGGTCAGTAGTAAAGAATCCGCCTGCCAATGCAGGAGACACAGGTTCGATCCCTGGTCCGGGGGGACCCCACCTGCCGAGGAACAACTAAGTGCTAAGTGCTCTAGAGTCGAGGAACCGCAACTGCTGAGCTCATGCTCTGCAGCTACTGAAGGCCTGGCGCCTCGGGCCTGTGCTCCTCAACAAGAGAAGCCAGCGCAGTGTGAAGCCTGCCTGCTGAGACGAGGGGGTAGGCCCCGCTCGCCGCAACGAGTGAGAGTCCACGTGCAGCAACAAAGACTCAGCACAGCCAAAGACAAGCTATTTTTTAAAAAAGGACATCCAGGTCAGATGGTAAGTGAAAGCAGGTAAGGTGCACAAAGGCACTTGTGCCCCTGAGGGCCTCAAGGATGAAGGGTTCAAAGTGGGGATCTATTAGGAGACCCACGCTCCGTTTTGCCAGAACCCCTGGGATATACCTTGAAGAAGGACAGAAGATGGCAGGGAAGGTTGCCCTCACACTGAGCGGAGCCTGGGAAAAGCCAAAGGGAAGTCTGGTTCCTAAGAAGTGAGGGGCGGGGGCAAGTCCTCACCCCAGGTTGACAGCACTGGTTACCCCAGGACACTGCCTGCCGTGACCTCAGTCCTTAGGGGTTCCTGGACTTGCAGTCCTCCCTGGTGCCCGCGAGGAGCAAACACACATTCTCTGGAGGAAAGTCACTCATCCTGGCCTCAACTCACCAACTACTGTCCAAGGAGACCGACTGATGTCCAGTGAGAAATGAACAAGGCGCCAAGAGTGGGGACCAGCAGATGCAACTGACAGAAACAGGTTCAAAAAGTCTTCCAGTGTCACAGCTGCCAAGAGCTGGACTAAAACAGTCATGGTTAATGGCATAAAAGACAAGTGGGAAACTACAGGGGGAAATTACTAGGTAACTGAATTACTGAAGAAGGCAGTGGCACCCCTCTCCAGTACTCTTGCCTGGAAAATCCCATGGACAGAGGAGCCTGGTGGGCCGCAGTCCATGGGGTTGCTAAGAGTCGTTGACACGACTGAGCAACTTCACTTTCACTTTTCACTTTCATGCATTGGAGAAGGAAATGGCAACCCACTCCAGTGTTCTTGCCTGGAGAATCCCAGGGACGGGGAAGCCTGGTGGGCTGCCATCTATGCGGTTGGACAGAGTCAGACACGACTGAAGCGACTTAGCAGCAGCAGCAGTGTGAATTACCTAGAAGATGGGGGAAAAAAAGTTAGGTAGAACTTCTAGAAATGAAGAGTAGGGACTTCCCTGGTCATCCGGTGGCTAAGACTCCACACTCCCAGTGCAGGAGGCCCAGGTTCAATCCCTGGTCAGGAAACTAAAATCCTCCATGCCTCACGGGATGGCCTAAAAGTTAAAAAAAAAAACAGATAAAGTACAGTATTTTAATTATACCTATGCCTTCTTCAGGCCTTCCCAGGTAGTGCTAGTAGTAAAGAACCTGCCTCCCAATACAGGAGACATAATAGACAATTGAACCCAGGCTTCGATCCCTGGGTTGGGAAGATCCCCTGGAGGAGGAAATGGCATCCCACTCCAGAATTCTTGCCTGGAGAATCCCATGGACTGTAACCCCCCAGGCTCTTCTGTCCATGGGATTCCTGGCAAAGAATACTGGAAGGCAATGGCTAATAATTCTGCCACATACACTTGCTCCAGCTTCCCTGGTGGCTAGTGGTAAAGAATCC
>NW_024070186.1:195190019-195203593 GCF_014754425.2 Oryx dammah
ACGTGGTGCTGCAGGAGCTGATGGTGCTGCCAGCGGCCGTGTCGGCCCCCTCGATCGTGGCCGTCCCGGGCCCGCCGAGCGGCGCGGCCCTGACGCCGGCCCGGCCGCCGCGGCGGCGGCGGCGCGCCCGGGACCGGCCGACCATCTGCGGGGAGTGCGGCAAAGGCTTCAGCCGCAGCACGGACCTGGTGCGGCACCAGGCCACGCACACGGGCGAGCGGCCGCACCGCTGCGGCGAGTGCGGCAAGAGCTTCTCGCAGCACTCGAACCTGGTGACGCACCAGCGCATCCACACGGGCGAGAAGCCCTACGCGTGCCCGTACTGCGCCAAGCGCTTCAGCGAGAGCTCGGCGCTCGTGCAGCACCAGCGCACGCACACGGGCGAGCGGCCCTACGCCTGCGGCGACTGCGGCAAGCGCTTCAGCGTCTCGTCCAACCTGCTGCGCCACCGCCGCACGCACTCGGGCGAGCGGCCCTACGCCTGCGAGGACTGCGGCGAGCGTTTCCGCCACAAAGTTCAGATCCGCCGCCACGAGCGCCAGCTGCACGGCGCCGGCCGCTCCCGGGGCCTCGGGCTGCTCCGCGGTGCGCGCGCGGCCGCCGGGGGCGCCCCGCGCGCCGAGCCGGCGGCGGACAAGGCGCCCTGACCCGGGGTCGGGGCTGGGGACGAGGGCGCCGAGGTCGGGGAGGGCGCCGCTTCCGCCGCACCCGGGAAGCACCGCGCGCGCTTGGAAGTCTTGACCGCGGGACATCGCTGGCGTCCTTCTTCCGGGCCAACTGAGTGACGGACCGATTCACCCTCGGAAACACTCCACGGGAGGATATCGACGAGGCTAAAGCGGCACGGAGGTGGCACATTACTGCTCACAGCACGTGGTTCAGGGTCGTCTGCGGGTACCAATAGGTGAGAAGTTGGCCAGTTTCTCCCCCGGGGAAATTGGACTTGACTGGCGTTGAGAGCCACGGGGGGAAGCTCCCAACGGCAGGTCGAGACGGTGGGTGACAGTCGACAGAGCTCCAGCACTAACCAGGGAAGCCGACATACGTGGTATAACACACGTAAAAGGGTCCTGGTGAAAATTATTTCATGGGGGAAGAGGAAATTTATCTGCACACATAGAAAACTGATCAAGGCATTCAGTTATCCTCAGTGGCTTTTGCCTTCAGAATACTTCCGCGAATGAAAGTTCATCAGGGTGGATGAAATCCTGATGTAAATGTTTTGTGTTCGTGAACACAAGGTCCCAGCGTCCACTGGATCAATCTGCAAAGGCCAGGAAGTGCACTCTGGGCGAAGGTGAAACCTTCCCTCCAGGACCACACCCAAACAAGCCTCCGAGGCAGGGCTGGGGTATTCCCAGGCTCACAGACGGTCCCTAAATCCTCTTGAATAGAAGCCGGGGCGGAAGCAGAGGGCATCCTGTGAGTGCTGTCCAAGGTCCTAAGGGGTGGTCCCTCCATCGCTCCCAAAGACCTCCCCTTAGCTCCCACCTGCCTTGCCTTCTAAGAAGCCAGTGCACCCACTGCGGCTTGGGGACTGGGACCTTGAGATGCAGGGGCAGGTTCTCCCAGGCCAGGCTGCACAGGGGGCCGGCCCAAGTAGACGCTGCCTCGTCACTGGGGGTCAGAAGGAGAATGAGGGGGACAAGGACGGGAGGCAACAGAAATGCTCTTTATGGCGATTTTGTAAACGTCTGGGGGTCAGTCGGAGCAGCAGCAATCTCGATGTCTTGTGGGAGGGCAGGGTGATGTTGGGGACCTGATACCTCTGGTCCTTCCGGCCCTTCCTGCTCCTGACTCCCTCACGTGGCTCCTTAGATGCTGCCTGACTCCCCTTCCTGCTTCTCCTTTACTAACACAGCCTGCTCCGTTTTACCAACATGTTGGTAAGTGAGAAACAAAATAAAAATGAGGAAATACCTTGTCCTGTCTTTGTGTTTTCACTTCTGGATTTTATGGGGCCTCATTTCTCTGTCACATTTTGCCCATTGCTTTAGAAGCAGACAACCTCGTATTCAGAACCATTCTCAGCTCCGCACCCCAGACCCTTCCTTCCAGCCCGAGGTTCTTGGCCAGGGATGGGCTTATTCAGTAAAACTCTCCTGGGAGGGACGGGGACCAGAAAGTGGATGCTGGAGGAAGCCGGTTTGGGGCGTCTTCTCCAGACAACTTTTGAAGCGTCCAGTCCAACGGTGGTGTGGACTGCTGTGACATTGGCGAGTGCTGGGTCACCTGGAGGGGTGTCGTGAGGACTGAGCCCCCTCCCAGCCCCGAGAGTCCCTGGCTCTCAGACTCAACAGTCAAATGCTCTCAGATGCCTTTTTACCATCTTTGTCTCCCCTTGTCATCCAGCTTTTGCTTTCAACCGTCCCGCCCTCAGCTTTTCTTTGCTGGATGACCCTGGGGGCTGCTGAAGCCTCTTGACCCACCTGTGCGGAGAGCTGGATGTACCTGGCGATTGCCTCCCCCACGGTGGCTCCAGGCCAGTGAGAGACAGGTGAGGGAGGGCGCTGCGAGCCAAGTTCCTCCCCTTCCAGCCAGCACCCCCGGAGGCATGGATTATGGCCAAGCTTGTCTGTGGGATCCCATGCGAGCATCTCTGCAGGATTTGCCTTGAGACTCACCCTTCCTCTGCTTCTTTTCCTTTATGGTCTTATTTCCTTTACTCAGATACTCACTGGGAGCAGGGCCTTAATAAATCACTCATGCCTATAATGCTTGTTTCAGGGTCTACTTGTCAGGAGCCCACCTTAAGACTGATGGTGTTGATAGTGATCTTAGGAAGTGGAGTCTAAGGTGGGGACCGTGGGCTTGGCCCACTCTCCCATCGCAGCAACAGGCTCTCCCTGTTGTGACTCCTGGCTGCTATCCTGATGGACAGCACAGGATACCAGGTGAGAGGGGCTGCCCAGCTCATGTGGCATCTTGAGGACTTGGGAGATGCGAGAGAATGGTTACTCTAGGGACTGTGGGATCGGTTGGTTTTGCTGAGCACCACTGAAGCCATGATGCGGCTGAGAGAGAGGCTCGGCATCACAGTTACCAGCTGAAGGCCCAGAGGGTCAGTCAGGAGGCCTCCATGCCGTAAACAAACTCAGTTCCTCCTGCCGAGGACCGACTACCAAAGGCTGGGGACGGGTCCTGAGGCAAGAGGAATGAAACCTGGATAGGATTGGGGGTGTCCTTGAGCACACATGCCCCCCAACTCTATGGGCCTGTGAAAGGCCTGGTTTCCCTGGCTAAAGACACCAGCTGTGGGGGTTTGCCTGGCGGTCCAGCGGTTAGGAATCCACGTGGCAATGCAGAAGACCCAGGTTTGGTCCCTGGCCAGGTATTTTAAGATCCCCTATGCCATGGAGCAACTAAGCCTGCACGCTGCAACTCCTGAAGCCCAAGTGGGCTTCCAGAGAGTCTGCGAGCTGCCACGGAGGATCCTGCACGGCGCTGCAACAAAGACCTGACGTGGCAAAGAAAGAAAGGAAACGTAGTTTAAAAGCATCAGCTGCGCCGCTTACCTTGTCCAGAGACGGTTGAGGCAGGTGTTTTTCAAGACACTACTTGCCCTCCTTAAATTGAGGTCCTAGGCCCAGCATGGCTTGGCTGGGGTAGTGCTGGCTCTGCCAAGAGTGGGGAGGGGTTATTTGCCACAGGAGCTGCAAGTCCTGACTAACACCTCCCGGCAGGAACCAGGGACGTACACTCGGGAGTGGGTCTAGAAGGCGAGGGGCTGAGAGTGGGTGGCATTTTAGGCTGGAGATTAAGACATGCTTCTGGGGCTTCCCTGGTGGCTCAGTGGTAAAGAATCCGCCTGCCAATGGAGGGGACATGGGTTCGATCCCTGGGTCGGGAAGATCCGACATGCTGCACACGCCACAGTTAGTGAACCTGTGCTCCAGAGCCCGGGAGCCACAACTAGTGAGGCTAGAGGACCCTGAGCCCTCGCTCCCCAACGAGAGGAGCCCCCGCCACGAGAAGGCCGAGCAGGGCAGCTGGAGGAGCCCCCGCTCAGCACAACTAGAGGAAAGCCTGTGCAGCAACAAAGACCCAGCACGGCCAGAAATAAATGAAATAAAAATACATGCTTCTGTGTCCTCTCGGACCTGAGAAGGAGCCCCAGGAAATTTGCCTCATGGTCCTTACCTCTTCCTTCTGACTCGGTGACAAACTTCCAGAGGTGACGCAGGTGTATGCAGGACCGATACCACGTGTATGGTACCTTGGAACAAATTTTTAAATGTGTCCCTCTTCTCTGTGGAGATAGCCCATTCCAGGTCCACGGCTTTATAGCGGGGAGGCAGGCTCCTTCAGAGCCTTGGCCCTGGCGAGGGCTCCACCCCACCTCTTCCCGGCATTTTCAGCCACCAAATCGAGTGGTTCTTTGTCCTGAGTCAGCCTTTACCAGGTTCTGTCCTGAGCCCTAATACTAACCCTAAGTCACGGGGGAGCTCTGCTTTTCTGGTTTTATATCACACCTTGTCTGTTCTGTGCTGGCAGCCAGTTAGACATGACTGATTCATGTGTGTTGAGAGATATCAAGGGGAAATTAAAGACAAGAACATTAAGGAGTTTGACTTGGGGAATTTTGTAACGGAGTTCAGACCTTACAAGGCTGGCTCATCAAGTGAAAAAAAAAATACAGTGGGAAAAAATTAACCACCCCCCCAAATTACTGAGAGTATAATTAGTCTCAACTTTTCATATAATGATCACATCTGCAAGGGTTTGCCAAAGGTAGGGAGAGGGTTGTTTCTATGAGGGGGCTGGGAAAGGGCTCAAGGTTTTACCTATTTTGGGCACTGGTGTGAGACAGAGGAACCAAGTATGAAGTCCTTCCTGTCTCTTTGGGATGTGTTAGTCACATTAATGGCAGTAGGGAAAGCTGTCATTTTTCTTTCTTATCAGGTGAATATCTCTGGACTGACGCTGGGCAGTACTTATGCCATATCAGGGACTGGCTGGCTAAGCCCAGAAGTCTCTGGTAAAATGAAGACTCTCCAGGGAATAAGGTAAATTCAAATCTATAAAACAGAAAAGAGTTCAACCCTTAGTAGTGTCTTTGCTTCTTTCGAGTCAGCTTGGCATCTTTTAGAAACTAGCGATGGTCCTCTAGTGAGGACTTGGGAATTGGAATTCTGGCTACCAGTTACTACGTGACAACTTCCCTTACCTGTAACAAGGAAGCAGGAGTATCCATTGTTCCTGGTTGTTGTATGTCAAGCAGGTAAAATAATATATGCAAACGAACCTAACATACAGTAGGCACTTGGAATATATTTGTTGCATCTAAAGCAAGAAACCAACACATACTCTTTCCTCTGGTTGTATTTTCTATGAGATAAGGCTTTCTACTATCCCAAGGTTTAAAAGTTTAGACATTGTAGAAATGAGGACTTTGTGAGGCCCCTAGATGGTAGAAGGGCATAGTGATGCCCTTAGGATTCTCCCTTGCAGGTCGAGTCTGGTAGGGTTCCAGGTGACTCTATCCAAGGCGGTGACATCAGCCACCACGCAGCCACCATCTCCCCAAAGCTCTGAACCTGAGGACACATTAGTCTCCTAGACTTGGATGTTCCAAAGATCTAAGGCTCAGTAAGTCCACGTGGAGCACTCCACCCCTGATTTCTCCCTTCGGTGCTGGCAGCACCATTCAAATTCGCCTGAAAAAGAAGTAACTTTATTTAGTTTCTATGTTTGAGTGCACCGTGTGGTATGCAGAGATCTTAGTTCCCCAACCAGGGATTGAACCCATGCCCTCTGCCTTGGAAGCCTAGGTCCTAACCACTGGTGTGTGTGTGTGCTTATTTGCTCAGTCATGTTCAACTCTTTGTGACCCCATGGACTATAGCTCAACCAGGCTCCCCTCTCTATGGGATTCTCCAGGCAAGAATACTGGAGTGGGTTGCCATTCCTTTCTCCAGGGGATCTTCCCAACCCAAGGATCGAACCCAGGTCTCCTGCAATGCAGGCAGATTTCTTTACCACTGAACCACCAGGGAAGCCCCCTAACCACTGGACCACCAGGGAATTCCCAAGGAGTAACTTTTAAGCTCATCAAAATTAGATGTAAGAAATCAAATGGTTTCCAATAAACAAATCTTATACTTTTGCTTTAATAAAATTTCCACTCTTGTACGTCTGTAAACAGCTTGGGGGATGTATATGGAAATGCGTGCATGAAACAGAGTTCACGGCGGGAGTGGGGGTATCATCTGCCTAGTTCTTGCCTTGCCCTCCACGGGGCATGCTGGTGTTGAGGAGGCTGTCAGCCATCCAGTGCCTGTCGTGAAGTTCATTCTGGGTGTCACCCTTTCTGTGGTTCATCAGCAGGGACACGGGCATTTGGGAGTTACAAGACATTTGGGTGCATCAGGAATTCGTGAGATCCAGGATGGCTGTCTGAGCATATGGGCTTTGAGTAAGCCCCACCTCTGCACAGACTCATCCCCAGGTGCACACTGCCTTCAGGGGCTGGTTCCCCAGCTGGGCAGAGCTCAGTCACACTAGGCCTTGCTTAGCTGACACCTTCTACAGGAAGCCCCCCTGGATTCCTTCTGGGTTCTCATGCTGTGGGCTGGAAAGAGTCTGACACCGAGGAGTGCTGACCAATGTCTCCGCCCAGCCTCCACACGCCCTGCCCAAGGGAGAGGACAGTAATGCCACCGTCAGAGAGAACCAGAGCCAGACAGTGATCAAAGCAGTAAAAACAAAACCTAAGGCAACAGGAGAAAAGAGGGCTCAGAATAGAAGCGGACTCAATCCTGAACAGCACAAGGACAAGCGGAGATTCACAGCCAAGGTGCAAGGTAGGAGGAAGCTGCTGGATGGAAAATTACTAAGAGGAAAGGAACATCAGGGGCGGGGTGGGGGGAGTTCTGGTTAAACAGATCCGACAGGATTCTTGCTGAAGGCAGGCCAGGGTGTTCAGACATCACCTAGGGAATGGTGGGGGTGAGGACTCTGATCAGATATGACGGTGATCTGATATCCAGGGCAAGGATTCTGGCGAAACTGACTTTACAGGGTTTCTGCTAAAACTGGGCAATGCAGAGACAGACATGGGAACCCCAAGGTGGATGAGGCTCAGACTAAAAGTTTGGTGGAGGAGGGAGTCTTTTGCACACTTGGCTTGTGCCTCTTCTGTCTGCAATCCACACTCCACCCTTGCCTGTTCCTCTCTGCCTGGACTTGAACCTCTGCCCCTGATTGGCGGACATTTTTGTCATTTCTGTTGGTACCCAGGCTGTGGGTGTGTGTGGGGGCGCTGTTTGCTCTTCCTTTCTGCCCTCTGCCCTGTCCCCAGGCCCAGCATAACCATGCTTGCCCTGCACTTCTGGGTGAGGGGCTAGAATGGACTTGACCCCCAGGCAGGTGCAGGCATCTGACAGGGGGCTGGGGCAGGGAGGGGCTCCCTCTGCAAGAATGATGGGCAGAGTCCATCACAGCAGTGTCACAACTGCAGAACCAAGAGATGTTCCCAAAGTGATCAGGATCCCTCCCTATCGGCCATCCCCATTTCCATAGCTTAACTCTCATCTTGTGCCAGAGACTGAGTGTTTGGGTCTGCCCCTTACCCCCCACTCAAATTCACACGTTGAAGCCTAACCCCCGATGTAATATATGCCATCATTTTGGAGGAGGGGGACTGTGGAGTGTGAGTCCTCATGAAGGCTATTAGTGCCTTTATAAAGGGATCTCCAGAGAGATCACTCACCCTCCTCCCAACGTGAGGACTCAGCGATGAGGCCCTGGCTCTGAACCAGGAAGAAGGTTCTCATTGGATGCTGAATCTGCCAACACCTTGATCTGGGACTTTTCAACCTCCAGAACTGTGGGAAATAAATGTTTCAGCCCCTCCATCTATGATGACTTTGTTATAGCAGCCCAAATGGATTAAGATATTTTGTTACCTTGAAGCCCTGCCACTTTCCACCTGGGTCACCTCAACAGCCTTTGGACAGCACCCAGTCACCCACCTGGACCCCTGCCATTCCCACCCCCACCATCCATCTTAACAAGTATGACCCACCTCTGCCCGATGCCTTTGTGGGCTGCCAGCTGCCATGGGGCCCTGTCCCTCCCTAGACCTGCCTCAAGTCCCCCCACCTGTCCCCCCAACCAACACGTCTTGCTCAGGCCTGGTTTCCCCTGTCCTCACTGCGTCCCAGTCTCCAGCCATCTTTCAGGCTGGGCTGAAATGCCACCTGTCCCCTGAAGGCATGGGGACCTCCTCACCACGTCCCCACATGGCTCTCACGGTTAGGACTCCAGGACTTGCCGTCTTCTGGGTCGGGAGGCCCTGCACTCCTCCTTGCTGTGTTCCCCCTCCCCAGACCTGCAGGCACAGGAGGAGTTCACGCTGAGGCCAGCCCTTCCCCTTGCTGCTTCCCCTCTGCCTAGCCCACCTCCACCAGCCTCCCATCCTTTTAAAATGTTTATTTGGCTGCACTGGGTCTTAGATGCGGCACCGGGAATATCTGACCTTTGTTGCAGGTTGTGGGGTCTAGTTCCCTGATCAGGGATGGAACCTGGGGCCTTTGCATGGGGAGCGTGGAGTCTTAGCCTCTGGATCGCTGAGGAAGTCTCTCCGTCAGCCCCCTTTCAGCACCCCCAAGAGAAAGACCTCCAGCTCAAGGTTAGTGCTGGCTGGGCGAAGGGGCCACATCCAGTTTGGGTCTCTCTTTTTCTCATTCTTGCTGCTTCCTGCTCTCTCGGGCCGCACAGGCCCTGGCAGGCCCCGTCCGCCTCTCTCTCCTCCCTCTTTCCGGCTCACAAGCAGCAGGCTGGAGGGCGGACCAGCCCCAGTGCAGGGCCACTCACCCTCCTTTTCTCCCCAGATGGCCTCATGTTGGCAGAGGTCTTGAGTGCGACTGGGCCCCCTTCCTCGGATGGTCCTTGTGCTTCTGGCCCATCAGCCTCCCCTCGCAGAGCCAGGCGACTGGCAGCACTGGGTACATCTAGATTTTCTCATGGCCCCAAACGGCATCAAACTCTTGTCCATCTCCAGTCATCCACAGCGTGGATGGACGCCTCGTTTCCATTTCCAGTTGTGACCCCGGGGCTCTCCGACACTGCCAGGCAGGAGTGTAACGCTGAGTTCCGAGAGCCCCCAGTGTAAATCCAGGGCGTCCCAGTGGCTCAGGTGGGAAAGTGGAAGGCGCTCAGTCGTGTCTGACTCTTTGCAAGCCCATGGACTATACAGTCCATGAAATTCTCCAGGCCAGGATACTGGAGTGGGTCGCCTTTCCCTTTTCCAGGAGATCTTCCCAACTCAGGGATCGAACCCAGGTCTCCCGCACTGTGGGCGGATTCTTTACCAGCTGACCCACCTAGGGAAGACGAAGAATACTGGAGTGGGTAGCCTATCCCTTCTCCAGCAGACCTGCACGACCCAGGAATCGAACTGAGGTCTCCTGCATTGCAGGCAGATTCTTTACCAACTGAGCTATCCGGGAAGTCCCAGATAGTAAAGAATTTGTCTACAATGCAGGAGACATGGCTTTGATCCCTGAGTCGGGAAGATCCCCTGGAGAAGAAAATGGCTACCCACTCCAGTATTCTTGCCTGGAGAATTCCAAGGACAGAGGAGCCTGGTGGGCTACAGTCCATGGGATCAAAAAGAGTTGGACACAACTGAGCAACTAACGCTTTCAATGTAAATTCAGATGGTCCCAAAGCCGAGCCTGTCTGTGGCTGGGGCTGGCGCCTTAGCTGAGTCTAGACTCGGCAGTTTGGTCACCAGGTTCTCTTGGGAACACAGTGACTCCCACAGGCCTGGATTTTTCCGTTGCTGGTCTCAGCCCTGTGAGCCTCCCTCCCCCATCAGTTTTCACACCTCATCCTGCAGCCCTTCTGCCCCCAGAAGGTTCTCACACACTTCGACAAGATCCTTAGGGCTTGGTGAGCCACGGGGCCCCCATCTCCCCCACTCCCCATCAACTGGAGTGAGCACGGGGTCCCACATTCATCCGTGCATGATGCGTACAGGCCGAGTGTAAATGAGTGAACATACACCCAGATCAAAAACTCCCATTGAGAAAGAGGGACAAGCAGGGGTCGGGCGGCTGGCCTCAGAGGGCGCGAAGGACGCTGTTGAGAACCCACAGGAAGAGGTGGCCAGAGAGGCCAGTGGCCAGGACTGGTGAGTCCATGGAGCCCAAGCACAGGGCTGCACGACGTTTCGAGGAATATCACTGCAAGATGCAGGAAACAGGGAGGGGAGGAGGCGCATCAAGGCTGGAAGCTGGGTCTCTGGCTCCCCAGCACCCTGTGAAGACAGGCCCACCTGGCAGGGGTCCTGCTCCAGGGTCTGTGCCCACAGGCACCTTCGGGCAGCCAGCTGTGACCCCTGGCAGCTCGGGACTTAGGTCCTTGGCAGAGTCAAGGCCAAGTGACTTCAGATCATGTGAGGCCCAAGAGTGGTCCATTTGGGACAGCCCTGAGTAGGCACAAAGGTGATGCCAGGCCTATGGGGCAGGGATGGGGTCACCTGCAGAGGCTCAGCCAGTCTGAGGCTGCTGGCGAGGCCCATACATCCAATCCAGGTCCAGTGGAGCGTAGGAACGGAGTCTGGTGAGATCACAAGAGTGGGGAATTGTATTTGATTCCAAAACAAACACAGACACTAGGGAGCCTGGCAAGTGGCTCGGGTTTTATTCTTACAGAAGAGTGGGTGGACGCCCTGAGCACATGTGGCTCCCGCAGTCTTCACAGGCGTGAGGCAGAGGAGGACCGGAAGCCGCACTGCAACCTGTGACACGTTGAACACGGTGGGCTCCAGGACCTCCGTGTGGACCCTCACTCTGTCCTGCACAGGGCAAGCTTGGGGACTCTGCCTGTCACAGGGCAGGAGGAAGGAGAGGCTCTGGGGGTGGGTGCGTGGGGAGGAGACCCTCGGGGAGGGGAGGAAACCGCAGGGCCTAGGGCAGCAGCCTCTGCTTGGCCGAGAGGCTGGTGGTCAGCTGAGGGAGGAGACTCGGGTAGGGACTGGGTGCGGGGGGGTGCCGCCCAGTGGGCAGAGTTGGTGGACTCCACAGCTGGGAACATCTGCAGAGATCAGGGGAAGAAATTGGCTCTTAGGGGAGGGGTCAGGTGGGAACAGGCCAAGAGGACATGTGAGCAGACCCCGCGGTGCCAAGGGGTCCCTGCCCGACGAGGTGAAGGGTTTGAAGACAGGGATGACCTGGCAGTTCTCTGTTTCACCTGCCCCCTCCCCAATCTGGGCTTCCCAGCCCGTTAAGAATCCCGGTCAGTTAAAAATCTGCCTGCAACGCAGTAGACCCAGGCTGGATCCCTGGGCCGGGAAGATCCCCTGGTGAAGGAAACGGCAACCCACTCCAGAATGCTTGCCTGGAAAGTCCCATGGACAGAGGACCCTGGCGGCCTATAGTCCGTGGGGTCACAAGTGTCAGACGTGACTTAGCAACTAAATCACCACCACCCCCTCCCCCATTTGTTTCCTATCTGGTTCTGGGGCCTGACTCTGACTACGTCCCCTGCCCCCCACATTAGGAGTGGACTTGACCAGTGGGCAGCACTGGTAGGTGGGAAGGGGAGGACAGGCTGGGCCGGGGTGGGGGGCAGTTGCACCCCTCCTCCAGAACCCCAGCTCCCCCCCCCCCGGTGGCGCCGCCTCCCGCCTCCAGCCCCCTGCAGGCCCCACAGCCTCCTTCCCTGCCCGCCACTTCAGTCCAGGTGCCGGCCTCTGGGGCCTCCATCCCTATTGCTCCCCTTCTCCTGGCCCTGCCGCCCTCCTGAGCTATCCCCTCTTCAGAGCTTCTCAATGGGACCAGCTGAGGGGGAGGGGGGTGGGGAGAGGGTCCCGGAGTCCAAAGCACAGAGGCCCACAGGACCGGACGGGGAGGGCCATGGACAAGTGGGCCTGCAGAAAGGTGGGGGGTGGTGGGCATGGAGCACCTCAAGCCCAGTCTCATCCACAGGGCCTGCTCACTTCTCAGGGCCCGGAGCAGGACCCTGCAAACCACAGGCGTGTCACTGGCAGAACTTCTGATTTTTTCTGCCATCTTTTAATGAGACCTTCAATTTTTAAAGATTTTTTCTTTTGATGTGGACCATGTTTAAAGTCTTTATTGAATTTGTTACAGTATTGCTTCCATTTTATGTTCTGGCTTTTTGGGATCGAGGTGTATGGGATCTTACTTTCCTGACCACGGATCAAACCTCTCACCCTCTCCATTGGAAGGCAAAGTCCTAATCACTGGACTGCCAGGGAAACTATATATATATATATATGTGTGTGTATGTATCTTTTTTATTGAGATATAACTGCCATATAACATTGTATTCGTTTTAGGTGTTCAATGTAACGATTTGATGTGCACTGTGAAATGACTGCCACAGTAAGTTTAGTTAACCCTCATCACCACACACTGTTACATTTTCGGCCCCCTTGTGATGGAAATCCCTATGCAGGCAGGTCTGAGTCCTCGTGGTCTGAGCAGACCCACAGCCAGACGCCAAGGGTCTGGAGGGGAGAAGCTGTCACTTCAAGCAGGTATGAACCCTCTGAGAGCCCAGTCAGGCTGTGATGTTGATGTCCTGTCTTAAGGGGTGGGGGTAGGGGGGCATTAGTGAAAATAGAAGAAAAATGGTACCAGTGTGATGATAGCTGGGCAAGGCCCAGGCCCAACCTCCGTGGGTGCAAGATGTCACCCCAGCTGCGGCCCTGCGGGCAGGGGGCAGATGCAGGGAAGTTTTGGGGAGGGCTATGGGCATCCCCTGAGTCTCCCACCTCACCTTCTCACACCTCCTGGGCAGCCGTCTCCCCCTCCCGCCTCCCTCTGCTGGGAGAACACGTCCCTTCCTAGAAGCGGGCCCTCTTCCTGGTCACTTGGAAAGTTTCCAGATCTGAGGGCTTATTGCATTCATCCAGCGACCCCTGCCCAATGGCTGGCCCCCTCGGTCCGCGTCCTCCTCCATTCTGGGAACACCCCCCTACCCCCACCTTCCATCTAGTGTTGGCCCCGCGCGAGCCGTGGGCGTCCGGCCCACCTGCTCTTGTCCTGCTGGCCCCTGCCCGGCAGGGATCGGCCCTGCCCCGTCCGGATCTGAGGGCACGCGGGCCTGCACGACGCCTCCCCGAGGCCACTCATAGGGGTCACCGCCTCCCTCCACCAGCGCGGGGCCTGGGATGGAGCCAGCCGGCTCTGGTGCTCAGCAGAGATCCTGGAATCGCGGTTCAATGAGGAGGCTGCGCGGGTTCTGGGGAGCAAGCGGTCCTGCCCGGGACCCCGCGGGCGTCTCCAGGGCCAGGGCGGGGCGGGGGGGGGTCCCCGGAGGTGGGGTTGGGTCCTGGGAAAGCGCGGGGGAGGGTCGCCGCGGTCCCCAAGGCCAGGGTCCTGGTGCACACGAGCGCGCGGACCCAGGGCCGAGGGCGCCCTCGCGCGAGGGGCGCGTCCTCTCCCCCCACGCACGACCCTTTGAGGCCGCGCTGGACCCCGCGTGACCGGAAGTGCCCCCCCGTGGGCACTGGCGAGGCGGAGCCCGGCGGCGGCACTTCCGGTGCCCACGCGCCGCCGCCGCCGCGCAGCTCCGGGGCCGTCACTTTGTGTAGCGCG
>NW_024070186.1:195203993-195424342 GCF_014754425.2 Oryx dammah
GGGCGTGGGGTCGGGGTCGCGCCTCCCCTCGACGCCGGCGCGCGAGGCCGCGGTGAGATCGCGGCGCGCGGCGGGGTGGACCCGGCCTGGACCTGGGTTGGGGGCGCCCGGGGCGGCGCGCTGGCCTGGCCTTGGGCGGCCGCGCCCACGCTCAGTGCAGCCGGTGGACCCCCGCCCCGGCCTGCGCGATGGGGGCGGGCTCCGACCCCCGGGGTCGGTCCGGGTTGGCAGCGCGGAGTAGGCGGGCAGAGGAGGACACACGCGCGCGACTCCTGGGAGGTGCCCTCCCCGGTCTAGGCCGGAGGGGCGGGGGGTTGGGCCGCGGCCGCCCCCGGGACACACCCATCCAGGAGGGGCTGTCACGGCCTGGCCCCTACTTCCGCGGGAGGCGGGGGCCTGATCAGCCCCCTGAAGGGGTAGAGATGGCTGGGCTGGCGCCCCTGGCAAGCCTGCTTAGTGACCTTGGGGGCCTTGTCTGGGTCTTCCCTCTGCAAATGGAGGCTCCGGTGGGCAGCTTGGCCGAGTCTTGTACCGCCAGGAGGCAGGTTTCGGAGCTCACTCCTGGGATCGGATGGGGTCCTTCCTGGAGTCGGATGGGGTCTGGCCTGCCGCGTGTGGTCGCAGAGATGGGAGAAGGGCTGGCCTTTGGAGGAGGACCCAGTGGGCAGAGGAGAGGGGAGGTATGCAGGGTCAGGCCCTGCTGTGCCTGGATGGGGAGACGTTGGTGCTGGGTTTGGTTCAACAAGTGTCTGCAGGTCTGGGGCGCTGGCTGCCAGGTGAGGGGCTGCCTTTGGGCAGTGGGCACGGCCCGCGGATACACCTACACCAGGGCACACCAGGAGAGTAGAGGGGCCCAAATCGTGGACAAGCAATGAGGATCCTGGTAGTCAAGGAAGAAGATGGAAGCCTGGAAGGCCTTGAATAGCGGGTGTGGCCAGTGAGGCCACCAGAGGGTAGGAAGGGGCCCGGCTGCCTCTGCGCCCACCCATTCCTCCTGCTGCTCTCTGTAGGTTCCCTGGATGTGGGATTTCAGTGGAGAGTTGCTGAAAGTTTCCCAAGTTTGCCACTTGCTGTCCGTGGGGCAGGCATCTTGTCACCACCCCCCACCCCCAACCCTGTTCTAAATTCTGCAGCATGGTACCCTAGGGTGCAGCCCCGCCCCACCTCCCAGGCAATAATGGCCTGGGATGACCTGCGGGGTTATGTTGATCAGGTTGCTTACCTGGCTTACCTGAGCGGGATGCCAGGAGGTGAGTGTCTGGTGGTCTGCCAGGCTGGAAAGAGGAGAGGAGAGTGTGCAGCACATACCTGGCCTGGGGAGGCAGAAGGAACCTGGCACCCAAGTTAGTTACTTTTTCAGAACCGTTCTGTTCCAGATGCTGGGTCAGGATGGAGGGATGTCTAGCTGGGCTGTCGGCAGGGTGACTGCCCATCTCCATGGCAGCCGGGTCTTTCCTTCCCTGGTCACCAGCAGGTGCACCTCTTAGGAGAAGAGCCCTTGGGGCCTGACCTCCTTAGACGCACCACCAGTGGGTTCCAGGGTGAAGGACCCTCAATAGCAGTTAGTCTGTTCCGGAAGTGGGGCCAGAATACTGAGTCTTAGAAAGCTTATGTTTATGCATTGACCACTGACTTTAGAATCACTCCTTTCGTAAATATCTGAGCGCTCACTCTGTCTGGCACAGAAGAGATTTGAGAGGAGCAGAGGGAGCTTCTGCCTGCCTGGAGTTCACTGTGTGCTTGGGGAGACAAGCAATATCAGACAATTCAATAAGTGTATTAAAATGTAGGTGCTGAGAGCGCAGAGTCCTGGGAACTGTGCATGTCATAGGAGCCCAGGGGGGCTGCCTCCAAAGGCCCAGTGAAGAGGGAAGGAGAGTGCCAGGGAGTGGGAGCGACATGTGCAAAAGTCTTGAGGTGGAACGAGCACGGGATCACTTTATTGCAAAGCCACGAGTCCTCAGGTGCAGGCCCGGCTTGGGGGCGCCTGCTGTGGGAGAGAGCTAGGCAGGAGGGGCTCTGCTGGGCTTGGCATGGCATCTGGGCTCAACCTGAATTTTCAGCCTGAGGCCTGGATGAGAAGAGCCTCCCTCTGGGCCTGAGGTGGGTGGCTATTGGGAAACCTCTGCCGAGCGTTTCTGACACGCCAAGTGCTGAGTAGGGCTCTGGCCTTCCGCAGGCGGCCAAGGTGACACACGCACGTGTTTCTACAGCTCAGGCCCCTTCACGTGGCCAGAGAGCCGCGGAGCCCGAGGACACGGGCTCTGTGAGCGACTGGGGCGGAGGTGGTCCTCCTGGGTGTAGCGCCCACGACCGCCACCTCCGGTCCAGGGATACGGGACCGAGAATGGGGTCGGCGTGAGAGTCAGGACAGAGGTGGCTTCTGGGTGCCGGTGTGCCCCTGGACTTGGGTCCTGGTCTCTGGGAGGAGCTGTGCGAATGCTCAGAGTTCCCTCCCAATTACAGTGTGGATTTTAAAGTGGCAGCTCAGAGCACTTGAGAAAAATGAGCGCACGCTGCCTTATTAACAGAGACGTGATGAGTTGTGGTAAGAGCTAATCAGTGAGCACTTCTCCTAGGAGGTGCCCAGTGGTCTGGACTGTTCTTATGACTGGGGGGCACCTTTCTGTGCAGGCCCTATCCCGGTTTAGGGGTTCTGCGGTGGACGCCATGTGCTGATAGAGCTGGCTGAGCTGGGGTGGGCCCTGGTATCTTCTGATCCTCCCGGGTTCCCACTCTCTGCCCAGGATCCTGGGGTCGCTGTGTTTGTAGTAGGCTTGGCTCACTTTGGAAGTGACCCCATTCGGGTCTGAGAGACTGATGAGCCACGCTGGCTGATGGCCCTTAGCCTCTGCGCTTTGCACTCAAAGCCCTGCCTCTGTCTTGTCCCCAGCGCTCCATTGGGGTTGGTGAAGGATGCGCAGGTGGAAGAGAGGAGTTGTCCCAGGGCTCCTGGTATCCCGTCCGTCTTGGGTCCACAGCCCCAGGCTCTGTGCCCCAGGCAGTGTGGCTGTGTCCCGGCCCCCCGCCCCCCAAGTGCCTGGCTGAGCCGTCAGCGACATCCACGGGAGTTTCAGGTGCTGTGAGTCACTGGAGCTTTGATGACTCGACACTTAGGGTTCTCGGATCCCTAAACGTGAACAGGGTTACCAGGTGTTTTATTTCACCTTTGCTGGTCCAGCAATGAACCAGATCTCCATGACCTGCTGAGCTTTTTCCAGGGGCCCTAGACATCACGAGGGGCGAGGGCTGTGCCGTATGCCTGCTCCCGAAGGGGCCTGACCTGCTGGCTTGGCAGAGCAGGTGTTCCCGGCAGGGTGGTCTCACCTTCCCCGCCCAGGGCTGTGGCCCGCACGCTCAGACTTTGGCTCCCATACTCCCTGCTGCCAGGGTTGTGTGTCCAGAGCTGGGAGAGCATCTCCTCCACTCATATATCGGGTGGGCTGTTCCTCACAGGCTGTGTGCACCCCTTTCACTTAATCTTAGCCAAAAGGCCGAGAAGTGATTGTGCGCGCCCCTTTCAGCTAAAGACAGGCTGGACCACCCTCTGGCACGTTGCCTGGACTTTATGCTTCCACATCCTTGTGGATAAAAAATGCAGGATTAATCCCCAATTTACTCCAAGAAAGCACGGTGGTTCACAGCAAGCCTGTCCTGCTCCCAGGAAAGAGCCGCGGCCAAGTAACGGGTCTCACAGTAAGGGGCTCTTTGGCAGCATTTCTGGGGACAGAATCTAGATTGTGCCCCCCTGAGATCATGGAAAGAGCTCCTATCCTGGTGCCCAGTGCCCTGCCCCTCAGGGCAGAGCAACCCCGCCTCCCCAGGAGGGCTGAAGGGCCCCGGAGCAGACGCGCGGGGGCGGCGCGTCACCGTCACCGTCTGTGTTTCAGGCCGAGTTGAGGCTCCTGGCAGAGGCGATGGCAGCCCCTCGAACGACTCCAGACTCGCCCGCCGCCCAGCTGGAGAGGCTGGACGGATCGGAGTGTGGTCCTGACCAGGAGGAAGACGAGGAGGAAGGAAAGGGGGAGGAGGTGGAGGCGCTGGAGGAGCGGCTGGTGGAGGTGGTGGTGGACGCGGATGTGGAGGTGGTGGTGGACGTGGATGTGGAGGTGGACGGCACGGTGGAGGCGGCGCTGGCAGAAGAGCAGAGTCCAGCGTCGGGGGCCCAGGAGTGCCCCCGCGGTGGCAGGGACACCGAGTCGCCGGGCCTTCAGGAAAAGGGTAAGAGAAAGGAGCTGACCCCTGGGGAGGAAGTTTCGGGGGGCTCTAGGGGCAGCCGGAAAGAGCTCTTGGACAGGGTGGAGCTGGGGCTGCGGGATCAGAGCCCCGCACTTGAAAAGGGGGCGTGGCCAGGAGCTGCCCATCCTGGCTGGATGGACACGTGTCCGTCCGAGGCTAAAGCCCGGCCCTCAAGAGTCTCTCCGCTCAGCCCTGCAGGCCTCCTGGGCTCCAGCCACGCCGGGGGATGAGGACCTGGAGCGGGAGGGGGAGGGGGACGAAGAGGAGGAGGACGAGGACGAGGCTGACTCCCTGACGTCTGGGTCTCAGGTGAGCTGCCCCCTGGTTTGGAGCTCAGTTAACCAGGCAGGGGTTCCGGGGCGGGGGGAGGGCGCTGGGATCCGCACCTCCTGTTGCGGAAACCCCCTGCTGGCAGGGCAGCCCCAGCTGTGAGCCGGGTCAGGGCCGCCGGAAGCAGTTGGCCGTCTCTAGTCCGAAGCCCAGGGGTTATGGTTCTGCTCTCTTGGGCCTGACCCTTCCCAGGCCACTGTCCTGATTGGGCGCCAGTGCCCACACTCTGCTGGTGCCAGTTGTCCACCCCGGCCTGAGCTCTCACACCGCTGATGTGACCCCTGGCTCGAGGCAGATAGTGACGCGGGAGGGGTGAGGTGGCCATGCAGCACAGCCCAGGGGTCCTGGGCATCGTGGTCCTGGGACTTCGGCGTGAGACCCTATGCCGCCCCACCTGAGCTGAGTGATCTCCCTCTCTGAGCCTGAGGTCCTGATTGCTGAATGAGACTGGCCTGGGCGAGGCCTGGGAGCCCCTAGTTCCATTGGGCGTCTGTAGGCTTGCCAGTGATGGGGTGCTGGGCTGTGTCCCCGTGAGCCCCACATTGCAGGGCGAGCCCACTTCCCATTGAAGTGATCTCCTGTCCTGTTTTCATGGGGGTTCGCCCCTGCCTCTCACCAGGTCAGGGAAGGACAGTGGCCAGGGTGCTTTGTTTCCCAGGGGCTGGTGACCTTTGAAGACGTGGCTGTGTACTTCTCCCTGGAGGAGTGGGAAAGGCTGGACACAGACCAGCGGGAGCTCTACAAGGAGGTCATGCGGGAAAACTATGGGATCCTGGTGTCCTTGGGTGAGCAGAGCCCTCCATCCGCAGGAGGCATGCTAGCCTGACGGCCGCCTGGGGCTTGGCTGTCTGAGGGTGGTTTGTGGAGCCCGAGGATCCTGGAGAAGGGGGTGCTGGTGCCACCTCACCTCCCAGGGAAGCCCTGGGGACCAGCCTGGCTTCCGGCAAGGGTGTGTGGTGGGGGACTCACTGTGGTGGGGGGCTCACTGTGGCCCGGCAGCACCGTGGCCCAGGTTCCACGTACTGGGGAGCGGCTGGTCCTGTGCTGGTCTCTGTGCTCCCCTTAGAGGCCTTGAGCGTGGAGGAGTCCGGAGGCAGAGGAGAGGGGTGGGGCCTGCTGTGGAGGGCAGTGTGTGGAGGGGGCTTGGCAGGGGAGCTGGGGGTGTGGGGGTTCCAGCGGGGAGGTTGGAGGCAGGTTCTGGAAGGGATGGGACAGGAGTGGTGGAGGCAGGGCTGTGCGGGTCGGGGTGCGAGTACAGTCCAGCAGCTGCCACCTGTTCTCTTTGGGCCAGGATACCCAGTCCCCAAGCCAGATCTGATCTTCCGGCTGGAGCAAGGAGAGGAGCCGTGGGTCCCGGACAGCCCCCGTCCCGAGGAGGGAGACATCGTCACTGGCGTCTACACAGGTGAGTGTTACAGAGTCTCGCAGGTTTTCTGGCAGACTTCAGCCTGCACCTTTGCTGCAGCCCCAGAGAGGGGCCTGGTGCTGCTGGTCTGTGCTATTGGGGGGCTCCATGGGGACCGCACAGCGCTAGGGGCTTATCCCTGCCTTTGAGGGTTGGCTTCTCTTGGTTCCAGTCTGCAGAGGCCTAAGGGCTGGGAAGTCTGTAGCAAACATCGAGGCTCCTGTTACAAGTCTTTAAAAATAATGCTCTCTCCTTGCCCTGCCCTCTGGCAGGTTTTGTGTGCCTGAGGGTCAGCTCTCGTGGCTTCCCCACCCATTCGGCCATTTCTCGCTGGGAGGCCTGGGACCGGGGGCCAGCGTTCCAGAGGGCAGTGTTCAGGGTGGTGGATTTCTCCTGAGACCCCGGACCCGGCTCTGTTGCTCCAACTTTCTGGGCCTCATTTTGTAGTCCTGTGGAGAATAAAGAGTTTGAAGGAAACCGGTAGTTTCCTGCCCCGAGGCTGTCGGATTGTTGGTTCTATGGAGGTGTCCCGCGGGGTCTGTGAGCTGTTCTGGGAGGTCGGGAGGTTCAGTGGAGGCCCGGGCACAGTGCGTGTGTTTGGCTTTAGTCTTGGGTGATGCTGGCCTTGTGCGGGCTCCGGACATTTCATGCCACTCATGTACCTGGAGCAGCGTGTAGGTGTTTTAAATAAAATACAGGAAGACACAAACAGGACTGTGCCTACACGTGTACTCTTCAGAGTATTTCCTCGTATACTGTTTATTCTCATAACAGCTCTGTGAAATAGCAGGGGAGGAGCAATTGGTCTCACTTGACTGTGGAAGAAATCAACTTTTAAAGTAGTGATTCAGTCCCTCGCCCATGGTGGGCTCAGGCCGTGGGCCTTACGTTCCACTGTGCTGTGGGTTGGCCTTCCTGCCCTGGATCCCCGAGTTCTCTGGGTCCCTGTGGGAATGTCTCCTGGCCTTCAGAATTGGGGGGCGGGCCTCTGGCTGGTAAGAAATGCTGCTGCTGCCTCCAGGCTGAGACTGGGATGTAGGTGATGTTTCTCAGAGGGTCTTAGCAGGTGTGCCCTGTTTCAGGGGTCCAGCTCTGAAATGCCACCTGGGGACAGAGAGACTGCAGGTCTCCCCGGGCTGGTCTCTGAACACGTGGTTGGGTGTGTCCCCCTTCTCCACATGTCTCGGGGAGAAGTATGGGCAGGTTGTCAGGCTTGGAACATGGCCCGGCTGAGGTAGTCCTCACCTGGTGTCAGAGTCCTCAGGCGTGGGAGTGTCAGGGAGATGAGGTGCCAGGCTCCCTTCCCCAGGGTGCACCTGTCCACTCCCGACGTGGGTTCTGGAAGAGGCAGTGGAGAAAGCCCCAAGCCCTTTGTTAGAGCACCTCCTCCACCCCGGCTCCAGCCTCACCAGTAGACCTGATGGGTCCTCACTCGGATCCCAAACAGGCTTGCATCTGGGAACGGTGGGGAGCGCTGTCCCCACCACAACCTGGAGTGATCCTTCCAGGTGCTGGAATTCTGAGGTGGACTGCATGGTGCGTGGCCGTGGCGGACAGACGCAGGCAGAGGGCACCCGAGGAAGGTGGCACACAGGTGCTCTGAGCACCGGGGGTGCTGCGGGCCAGGTTCCTTGTGTGACATAGCGCCTGCTCTGTAAATACCACTTCTCTCTTGGGTGTATCGTGACTGCAGGCATATCACCCCGTTTATAAACCAATTCTGTGTCCGCACTGTTCACTGAAGGGTGAGATCAGGAAACTGCTGGTGGAGGAGGGGTGGGATTGTAGGGTCCTGGGGTGGGTCCTCGGCCTTCTGTGATGGGAAGATGTTTGCAGTTCATGCAGTCTTAGTCAGTTTGGGACCATTTCTCAAGTGCACAACGGCTCAGAAGAAAAACAAACAGGCTTCAGGGAGGCTCGTCTCTGCCCGCAGAATAGCCAGAGCGTAGTTAGGGTGAGTGCAGAGAGCTGAGGCCTCCAGGCCCTTTAGGTCCTTGGCTCAGGGCAGCCTTTCTTGGTTCTGCCCTGGGGGTGGGAGCCTGAGGCTGGGCGAGAGGGACCCAGAGCCGGAGAGACGCTGAGCAAAGCTTAGGTGCTCACAAAGTCAAGTCCTCTGTGACCCCGCCGTGCTGGGGCTGGGGTCTTGGCTGCCTTGGGCCAAGCAGGCCAGGAGGTGGGGTTCTCCAGGAGAGAGGGGGCTTTGGGAAAAACAGAGCAGGCATCTCAATCTATTTTTCTGGCCTGTGGTCAAACAGGAGCCCCCAGGCAACGTCACCCACTTTGTAGGTGTCCCTGTTCTTCAGTGAGGTGGCAAGCCTGGAGGGAGCTGGAGGTGTGGAAAAGGGATTAGTTGAGGCCATGTGAGGCAAGTTCGAAAAGGGAAGGAACACCAGCCTTCCTAGGAGGGATAGAGAAATCTCCTGTCTGCAGAGTTCCTCCTACCTGGGGTAGGGACGGAGGCATCCTGAATTCGGCCTGGTGCTCTGGGAGCCTGGTGTCCTGCAGAAACAGCTCCTTGCAGGAGCCGGTAAGGGGCTGCTGGCACGGTCTTCTCACCTCTCCTGTGGTCTTCTCGTCGCCTTCAGGGGCCTGGTTCTGGACTGATGACATAGAGGACCATGAGGAGGACGACGACGAAGACTTCCTGGCAGAGGTGGCAGAGGAGGAGAACGAGCCCCCGGGGCTGTGGTCGGCGGCCTACGGAGTGGGCGATGTGCCTGGGACCTGGGGCCCTGATGACTCAGATTCTGCGCAGACTTCGGAGGGCTGGGGTCTGGACCCCGGCGGGCTCGGGGTCCTGGCCCCGGGGTCTGAGTCGAAGCCCTTTCTGCCGGACCGGGAGCCAGGTGCGAGCCTCCTGGCGCCCTGGGCGTTCCCAGCCACAGTGGCCGCGCCAGCCGGGCGCCCGGAGACGACCTGCGACGTGTGCGGCAAGGTGTTCCCACACCGGTCCAGGCTGGCAAAGCACCAGCGCTACCACGCGGCGGTCAAGCCCTTCGGCTGTGACGAGTGCGGCAAGGGCTTCGTGTACCGCTCACATCTGGCCATCCACCAGCGCACGCACACCGGCGAGAAGCCCTTCCCGTGCCCAGACTGCGGAAAGCGCTTCGTGTACAAGTCGCACCTGGTCACGCACCGTCGCATCCACACGGGCGAGCGGCCTTACCGCTGCGCCTTCTGCGGCGCGGGCTTTGGGCGCCGCTCCTATCTGGTCACGCACCAGCGCACGCACACGGGGGAGCGGCCCTACCCCTGCCCACACTGCGGCCGCAGCTTTAGCCAGAGCTCGGCGCTTGCGCGGCACCAGGCGGTGCACACGGCCGACCGGCCCCACTGCTGCCCTGACTGCGGCCAGGCCTTCCGCCTCCGCGCCGACTTCCAGCGCCATCGACGGGGTGGTGGCTGTGCGGAGCCCGGCGGCGAGGGCCCTCGGCGGGAGCCCTGCAGTGAGACGGGGCCCGCAGCGGGGCCGGAGGAGGCCGAGGCAGGGCCGGAGGGGCTGGAGGGGCCCGAGATCGATGAGGCGGACGGAGAGACTGAGGGAGAAGCCGAGGTGAGAGAGGCGGCGGTGGAGGTGCCCACCCCGCGGAGCAAGGACGACCCTGAACCGGACAGGCGGTTTCTGGGGCTGGGCAACGGCCTGGGGGAGGGCGAAGGTCCTTCCTCGCACCCGCTCGGCTTCCACTTTCCCATTCACCCCAAATCTTGGCTCCACCCGGATGGCTTTCCGATCCTGGGCCTCCCGGACTTCGGGGAGCGGCTGCCGGCCGACGGGCGCCCCCTGCCCGGAGCCCTGGGGGCCCGGCTCTCCCTGGTGGAGGGGGCCGGGCTGGCCTGCGACCCTTTTGGCGGCGGTGTCGGGCCTGGAGGCGCCAGCGGCCTGCGCGCGTTCGGGCCTGCTGTCGGGGGGCTGCTGGCGGAGCCGGCACCCGCCGCGCTAGCCGAGGAGGAGAGTCCGTGGATCTGTTCCGACTGCGGCAAGACGTTCGGGCGCCGCGCGGCTCTGGCCAAGCACCAGCGCTACCACGCGGGCGAGCGGCCACACCGCTGCGCCGACTGCGGCAAGAGCTTCGTGTACGGTTCGCACTTGGCGCGCCACCGCCGCACGCACACCGGCGAGCGGCCCTTCCCGTGCCCGGAGTGCGGTGCGCGCTTCGCCCGTGGCTCGCACCTGGCGGCGCACGTGCGCGGCCACACGGGGGAGAAGCCCTTCGTCTGCGGCGTGTGCGGCGCGGGCTTCAGCCGGCGCGCGCACCTGACGGCGCACGGGCGCGCGCACACGGGCGAGCGGCCCTACGCGTGCGGCGAGTGCGGCCGCCGCTTCGGGCAGAGCGCGGCGCTGACGCGGCACCAGTGGGCGCACGCCGAGGAGAAGCCGCACCGCTGCCCCGACTGCGGCAAAGGCTTTGGCCACAGCTCGGACTTCAAGCGGCACCGGCGCACGCACACGGGCGAGAAGCCCTTCCGCTGCACCGACTGCGGCCGCGGCTTCGCGCAGCGCTCCAATCTGGCCAAGCACCGGCGCGGCCACACGGGCGAGCGGCCCTTCCCGTGCCCCGAGTGCGGCAAGCGCTTCTCGCAGCGCTCGGTGCTCGTGACGCACCAGCGCACGCACACGGGCGAGCGGCCCTACGCCTGCGCCAACTGCGGCCGCCGCTTCTCGCAGAGCTCGCACCTGCTCACTCACATGAAGACGCACCGCGGCGCGGCGGGCGCACCAGTCCAGGCGCCCGCGGCGCCCCTGCCCAAGGCCGAGGCGCCCTCCAAGGGGCTGCCGAGCGCGGGCGCAGGGACCGGGCCCGAGGAGCACGGCAGTACCCTGCTGGAGTTCGCGGGCGGAACGAGCTTTGGCTCCGAGCCGACGGCCGCCTTTGCGGGGCCTTCAGGCGTCTACGAGGAGACCATCCTGTGAGGGCCTGTGACGGAGGCGCAGGCCGCTAGGCCGCCGGCCCTTTGCTCCTCTGGCCGCGGGGGATGCTGAGGGCCCCAGCCCTGGTGCGGTGCCTTACCCTCAGCCCCGGTGCACCGGCCTCAGGCTTCCCTCCTGCTCGGCCCTAGAGAACCGGCCCCCGAGCTCGCATGGCCGTGCGGGGGGCGCGGGGGGCGAGGCGAGCCGCGTGCGGAGCCGATGGGGCAGGGGCGGCCACCCCGATGGGAGACTGCAACATCCCTGGATCGATGCGGTGAGGCCACGCGGTGGGGACGGCCGGCGATGTTATTTATTTTACCCGGGTTCGATTTGGGTGGTCCAGGGGAGAGGTGGCATGTGAGTGAGTAACGGGGGTTTAACGTAAGGGCGAGGGAGGGGAAGGCCTTGCGTCAAGGGAGGGTGGGGTGGTCGAGGGGTTTGGCTGACGACGACTTCCCATTCCTCAGCGGGAGACTTCAGGGATCTCCTGGTCCTTCAGAGTATGTCCAGGAAGCGTTAAGGACTGTGCGTGGCGAGGGGAGACCTCGAGGGTTTTCAGAGGACGGTGTTCCTCCCTAATGCAGGGCGGGGGAAGCAGAGATGCACCGGGGAAAGCTTTTGTTCTGTGACCGCGGATGTTTATTTCCACTGCTTGTATGGCCTGAAGAATCTGGAAGGAGGAGAAAAAAGCCAGAAACCAAACCGAGGCCCCGTGCAAGGTGGGGAAGGATCGGGTAGTAGGTGTCCCCAGGGTCCCCAGGGACCTTGAAGCCTTACTCTCCAGGGTCCTCAGTCTGCTCACCCCACTTGAGCGCCGAGATTCAGCCTGGTGGCGTGGGGTTTAGTCTTAACTCCCCCTTGGAATCCTTTGGTGCCCTTACCCTGGGCAGCTGGAGGCACGCACTCAGAGATTCCCCCACAGCGCTGCCTTCGGCTCCCCGGCTCCTCTGCCCGCACGGGGGCGGGACATACAGGGCCCTGCTCTTCTGAGCCCGTGGCTCACTTAGATCCCATAACACAGGTAAAGTGACAGAGGTCGGTAGCAAGGTCGTTTCTTAGCATCCCATGATTAGGGCTATGACCGCCCAGCTCCCTCACCCCCAGGCTCCTTTCACTCTGCCTCTGTTGTCCTTCTACACTAGAAGCCAGCAGTGTTTCTGTTTAGATTCCCATTTCACAGAGTGGGTGGTAAGCCGTCCACCTTGGGGGCTTCCGACCTGAGCCCGGTGGCTCAGTGACTGACCAAGAATCCAACTATGCAAGGCCCGCGGCCAGCGCCCACCTTCCAGGCCGGCCGTTTGAAGCCACCAGGTCACCTGCAAGACACCTGCCCCACCCCGCTTGATGTTTTTTTTGGCCAATATGAGTGGGGCCAGAAAACCAAAATTTTGAAGCAACCATATTCCCTTCTAGACCTAGTTCCTTCTGTGTTAGTGTAGATGTGGCCGTGGGGCCTGAGAGCCGGCAGCCAGACTGCTAGAGGCTGGGCGGTAGGAGGCAGTGTAGTCACCGTAGTCGGCGGGTGGGAGGAGGGCCTGGACTGCCGGATGGTGGTGGTGAGAATTAGCCTGGCCGATGGGGGTGGAGTGGGTGGGGTGGGGGGTGAGGAGGACAGGGGTTCCCAGGGAGGCACCAGCGGTGTTGGCTGGTGCCCTCTGTCCCTGGCCTCTCTCCCGCTGTGGGAAGGCGCCTCAGGAAGGGCCCAGGGCGAGGTGGGCCAGCCCTGCTTGGCCAGGGTCCGGTCCATGCCCATCCTGCGTGGCCCAGCCTTTGAGCACAGATCTGCAGCCCTGCCCCGCAGCTGTCGGCAGGAGGAAGGACCTAGCTTTAATAAAGAGTGGACAAACGAGCCTTGTGCCTGGACTCCGTGTTGTTGCCCCTTCTCTGGCCCCTCAGGGAGGCCCTGCAGGGCTTCAGGCCTGTCTTATTTCTGCAGATGATGTTAGGAGTGTCTCTTTTCAGAACCTAGAATTGGCCTGGGCGGAGTTGGCCCAAGAGAGCTTCGACCCCTGCCGCCCGTGTCCACCAGGCCTTTGCGGGAGTCCCCAGCGGGCCTCCACACTGCCACCTACTCCTTGTAACACGCACACCTGTGTTGGGATATAGCCTTGTTTAGGGTTATTTTGGCCAGGCCCCGTTCCTGGCGGTCCAGACCTCTCCTGAGGCCCCAGCACCGCACAGGTTTATCCAGGCTCACCTGCTCTGTGCAGGCCAGAGCTCACCTCCCTGCACCTCAGACGCCTTCCTTTGAAATGACTCATTTATTTCTCACCACACGATGTCCCCGCACCCAGACCTGACCCTCCCATCCTTTCCCCAGGGAATTGAAAAATATGAACTATGAAGTCAATTCTGTTTTAAAATGTGGTTTGGAAGCATCAGAACAGAACCCAGTATTTCAGTAGCAGATGGACATTAAGACCTAGTGTAAACTGGATGGCCCTGAGGAGCTTAACGGCTCTTCAGAAAAGTTATTCCCTGATAGAGCGTACAGTTGTCCAGCCAGATACTTGATTTTAGGGGGGAAATAAGGCAATCCTGATGGTTATATAAGAAAAGGTAGACTGCCTCCCTGGTTTTGAGAGGATTTCCAAATTTCTGGAGTCCTGATTCATTCCACAAATGTCAGTCTAGCATCTCGCATCATGGCCAAGGAGGATCGGAAGCCCCCAGGGCCCCATGACACATGGGCCATGACGGCGGCACTTTGAGAACTGTGAGGTCCTGAGCACCCTCTGGTCTCCACTTAACCTTTATTGCTTGAATCTTCCCATCGTCCTCCTCTTCTCCTGACACCCTTCCACGTAATCCCTTCAAACATTTCCTTATAACTTTTTTTTCTTTTCCTAATTGGCTACATATGGAATAAAAATATTTTGAAGTTTTGGATTATATTTATTAAATAAAGCTTTATGATCCTTGTTCATTATTTTAATTTTTCCCCCTGATTTCAAAACCCATGCTAGTTGTAAAATTTCCAACAGTACAAAAATGAGTTAAGTACACGCTCTTTCTGTAGTCCCACCACATCCAGCCATCAGACACCACGGTTGCTGCAGGCGTGGGAGCACATTTCTTCACATGGAAATGTTTTAAAACTCAGGACATGCTTTACATGCTCTATACCACTTGTTTTTTTCATCTAGCCACGATACACGCTTTCTTACCTGACAGTTTCCTCACTCTGAACTGCCCTATCATAGCATCTTCATTTTGTGGATGTACCATCATCACCTGTGGAGCTCCTCCATCAATGGCTGTTTGTTTCCAACTTCTCACTGTTGCAAACAGTGCTGCAGCATAGGTTCCTGTACGTGCATCTGTGCAGTTATGTAGATTTTTAAGGTACCAGTTGATATGAGATAAAACCCTGGAAGTGCTGATGCTGGGTCAAAGGGCATTCATACTTAAATTTTGAGATGCAGCTAAATGGCCGTGGAGGACAGCTTCCCTGGTGGCTCAGATGGTAAAGAATCTGCCTGCAATGTAGAGACTTGGGTTCGTAGGTCGGGAAGATCCCCTGGAGAAGGGAATAGCAACCCACTCCAGTATTCTTGCCTGGAGAATTCCATGGACGGAGGAGCCTGGATGGCTGCAGTCCGTGGGGTCACAAAGAGTCGGACACGACTGAGAAATTAACACGGCTAACTGCAGCCTGGTGCCATGTTCTCCCAGGGCAGCGAGAAAGTGCTGCCAGTCTGTGGCCGCTTCAACACATGCCATCAGCATTCCATTTAACTTGGTTCTGCATTTTACAGAGTGCTGAATGGCTTGCATCTATTTCTTTTAAACATATAAACAGGTTTTTGTAAAAGCAAAAACAAAACCTTGTGGCGTCTGCTAAGTATTTTCTGTGGCTGTGGATAGAAAGTATCTCTACCCAGACCGAGTTGGCTTCTCTTGGATTACGGCTCCTTCACCATTTGTGTTTGTGTCCCATGTTTCCTGCTACAGCCTTTCCTGTGTTTCCCAGAGGGCCCTGAAGCAGGGGGCCAATAGGAAGTCTCCTTTCTTTCTGTTCATTCATTCATTCATTCATTCAGCAGAATCCTTGAGCAGAACCCCCTACTGGGGGCTCCCTCTGGCTATGCTAGGGGCATGTTCAGTCTTCAAGCTCTTTAAAACATTCTACTTCGCTAACTCAGCACTTTGAAAACTGGATTCTAACCCACAGTGAGAAATCCCTCTTACGTAGTGCATATGTGCTTGCAAACACACACACATTTTAATGAGCCACTACTAAATCCTTGCATTTTTTTTATCCCACCATATTTATTTCATTAAACACACACACACACATACCTCACCCCATAATGAGTCATGACCTGCAGTGTGGAAACCACGGTTGGAATTCCCCTACACTCCAGCCCCCTTCTGAACTATGAGAGGGGGTGCTTTCCCAATGTCCAGGCAAGCAAAGACAAAAGACTGGGCTGGGACTCTGCAAGACTTCTGTTCACATTCACCTCCGTCTGAGCCCCTGTGTCTAAGGTCATGAGGGAACTTGGGTGGACCTTGGTAACCTAGGCAGTGGGTGGGGTGTGGGAAGCCAGGACAGTGTACCCTTTTGGAAGCCCAGAGCCCTTCTTTCCTCCCTTCTGTCCTCTTCCTCCTGTTCCCTCTCAGAGAGGGAGATGCCAGAGCTGGCTGGCGTAATAGCTGCTCACACCTCTACAGCCTCTGTGTCCTAGATGCTGTTCTGAGTGCTTTACGTGAATAAACTGGATACAACACATTATTTTTAGTCCCATTTTGCCCATGAGGAAATTGAGACACAGAAAAGTCTCCTGCCCAAGGTTTGCCACGATACAAGCCCAAGCAGTGGTTCTCCAGTGTGTGCCTGACACTTCTGGAAACTGGAGCTGATAGAAAAGCCACCTCCTTTTATGGAAAACATCTTTCTGGGGGCAACCCAACCCTCCCCACCCCATCCTGGGTGGGCTGACCCCATGGCAATGGCTCAGGGGAGAGCAGAGGGCCTGAGTAAGCAGTTAGCTTGGTTCCTTCATTGTTGTTGTTGTTCAGTTGCCAAGTTGTGTCCAACTCTTTGCGACCTCATGCTCTGCAGCACGCCAGGCTTTCCTGTCCTCCACTATCTTCCAGAGTTCACTCAAACTCATGTGCACTGAGTCAGTGATGCCATCCAACCATCTCATCTTCTCTCGGCCCCTCCTCTTGCCCTCAAATCTTTCCCGGCATCAGGGACTTTTCCAGTGAGTCGGCTCTTTGCATCATTCTTCATTGTAAAGGGGAAAGAAGTCCTCTTTCAAGTTAGAGGGGGTGTTGTTTGCTAGGTTGGTGGGATGTCCTTTGTGTTGCAAGCATATGCTGTGTTTGTCTTGTGGGGAGAGCCTGGCTTGGATTTGCAGAGAGAGAAGGCTGATGATACCCCTGGAGGGAGCTGTTACCCAAGTCCTAAAGGGATAATGTTTTGATCTAAGGACAGTTGGAGGTGGGTTTCCATAACCTGCAGCAGGTAGAGACCTGACCAGTATGGGGGAGCCTGGGAACTTTCAAAATTTTAGTAGAGGTTACAGAGATTAGATGCCCACCTTCCTGACTTCCCGCATTTGGAGGGCTCAAGCTCTCAGGGAGGCACGGGGCCCTGACTAGGACATCTATCCTGGACTGCATGGTTTGGCATCCCAGGGGGCCTACATGCCCTTCTGAAGGTGCCCTCGGAGGTGGCTGTGCAGAGACCAGGTTGCCGCACGTGTGATGGTCACAGGGCACCGGGCAACCAGAATGCATTCTTACTTGCTGCAGATACGTGGGTGGTCATGGAGAAGAGTAGAAGCTGTTTCCTGTCCAATGTTTTGATGACTTCTTCCGTGTCAAAAACAACCCCAGACTTAGTGATTTAACACAACCACCATTTGACCGTGTGCACGGGCTCTGTGGGTCAGGACTTCAGACAGGTGTAGTGGGGCTGGCTTTTCTCTGCTTCACGAGGTCTGGGACCTCTGCTCGGGCAGACTGGGCAGCTGGAATCGTACACCTGGACTTGGGCTAGCATGCTCCCCAGTGCCCTGTGTCCCCGTGTGGCCTGGTTGTCTTCAAATAACTGGATACCACAGGTCTGAGCACATTCTACACACAAGGCAGGATCTGTGTGGCCTTTTATGACCTCAGCTGAGAAGTCACATTGTGTCACTTCTACCGTACTCCATTGGCCAAAGCTGTTTTGAGGGGAGGGGCATAGAACCCCAATTCTCAGTAGCAGGGATGTCGGAGAATTTTATGGTCATTTTTAACAGCCACACGTATCCTCCCTCATATTGGGTGTTAGCCCCCCAGAATAAAGCCATCTTTATTTAGCTGTTTAGGAGACCCTCAGCAGGGTGGCTGCCCACCCCCTACTCTTCCTAAAGGGAAACTTGTCATGTATGAAACATTTGTGTATCTCCAGAAGTCCTTAGATGTGCAGAGATATTCCTGCATTTCTGTCAACATTATTCAAGCAAGAAGGGACAACCAAGGGCCACCAGACATTTGAAAGTATCCTGCCAGATGAAGCAAACCCAAGAGTCTCCACACCAAACTAGTAGAACTTCCATAAGGAAAGAAAAAAAGAAAAAGGTGACTGAACAAATTAGCAGAAATAACAGACAATACTTTCCTCGTGGTCACGGACCTGGGTCTTCAGAATGAAAGGGTACACCAAGTGCGAAGAAGAGGGCAGGGACTCTGCTGCTGGAGGCGTTCTTGCGAAAATCCAGGACAACAAATATAGACTTCTAAGAAATATAGATTTTAAAATTTTCTAGAGAGGAAGAAATTCAGTCCCCTGTAGAAAAACAGAAATACACTGACATACAGATTTCTCATTAACATAACTGAAGTAAATCCTGCAACCTTCTTCTGGGAATTACTCCTTTTATTTTGAGATTTATTATGGAAGATTTCAAATATATACAAAACTTGAAAGAACAGTATACTGAATGCATTGTGCCCATCACCTACCTTAAGTCATTGTTAACTTATGGCCAAACTTGCTTCACCTACACTCCTACTGACCACTCTCTCTTCCAGGGCCTTGATTGTCTTAAGACAAATTCTTGACATCTTACCATGTTGTGCTGCTGCTGCTGCTGCTTGGGAGTGAGTGCTAAGTCGCTTCAGTCGTGTGACTCTTTGCGACCCTATAGATTGTAGCCCACCAGGCTGCTCTGTCCATGGGATTCTCCAGGCAAGAATACTCAAATGGGATGCCGTCCCCTCAACCAGAGGATCTTCCCCACCCAGGGATCGAACCCATGTCTCTTACATCTCCTGCTTTAGTAGGTGGGTTCTTTACCACTCGTGCCACCTGGGATGCCACCTCATCATGTCATCTGCTAGCTATTTGAATATAGGTAAGGAAGGTAAGGTAAGGATTACCATAAATCAAAAAGGTAAGGATTCTTGAAGAAACACAAACCACAATACCATTTTAATGCCTAAAGTTGCTGACAATAATTGTTCCATATCATGCAGTGTTCAGATGTTGCTAATTGTCTTGTAAGTGTGTCTGTGGGTTTTAATCATTCGTCTGAGTCAGGATCCAGATACGGTTCATATATTGCAACTTGTTGATATGTTTCTTATGTCTCTCTTAATCTTTAGGGTCCCCCAATTTTATTTTTTTCCTCCTGGAATTTATTTGTCGGGAAGATTAGTTCTTTTGTCCTGTGGTGGTTCCCACAGTTTGGACTTTACTGCATGTGGATGTGTTGTGTCATTAATATGTTTATGCTACATTTTTGAAAATTAATCAGATTCATGTTCGTTACCATGCCCCATCCAAAGACTACTTCATTGGTGGTGTGTACTTCCACCAGGAAGCACACACAGGTCTGGATGTCTCTCCTAGTGTGACATTAGCACTATTGATGATTAGTGCTCAGATCTGATAATTCACTAGGGGTTACAATGGCAATGATTGACCACTTCTTTCTCATGTATCAGCTGCTTACTTCCTCAAATAGAAGCCCTCCTTCATCAACTATTTTGTAACTCGAGGAACAATTTGTGTAGGAAAGGCAGAAAAAAGAAAAAGCTTGACTCTTTCTTTTTAAAATAAGTTAATGCATTTTCATTTCCCCAGTTCCATTGAGATATAATTGACATATAACTTTGAGTAAGTTTACGGTGTACAGTGTGATCGTATGATACACATACATATTTGAAAATTGTTACCACAATAATGTTAACAATATTAACACATCAGTCACCTCACATAGTTACCATCATTATTTTTTGTGATGAAAACATGTAAGATCTACTCTTTTAGCAACTTTCCAGTCCACACTACAGTGCCGTTAACTACGATCACCATTTACACTTTAGATCCCCGGAACTTATAACTGAAAGTTTTTACCCTTTGGCCAATATCTCCCCATTTCCCCCTTCCCCATTTCTGGCAACCACTATTCTACTCTGTTTCTGAGTGGATTTTTTTCATGAGTTTTCAAAAAAAACTTGATTCTCTAGCATCCTCCACAGGTTTCAAAGAGATGATTTTTTTTGAGAATCTTTTTAATCCATTGCAGTTACTATTCTTTTTTTTTTTTTGAGTTATCTAAACTTTTGTAATTTTTTCATTTTTTACTGTTCTTATTAATGCTCAAATTGTTCCATCTATAGCTAACTGGAGCCTCTTGAAGTTGGCTCCAATGTCCTTTTTCTCAACAGTAACAATCACTAATAGCTTCCTTACTTCCTTATATGACAGGATGTCCCAGGCTTACCTTGAAAATTTCCTACCCAAAACCTCTAGTTAGCCTTTTCTCCAAAAGCCGATTCCTTTAGAGGGAAGTGATATTTAGGGACCACAGTTTGGGTGCTGGGGTGTTCAGCGCTACTAGGTTGATTTTTTCCCCTAAGGAAAAAATAATTTTCTACCTGGAATTCAATATCCAGACAAGCTCTTTTACTTATGAGGACAAATAATATTTTTTGACATGCAAGAATTCAGAAATTTTACCATGCATTCACTATGGTTGGGAACTGAAAGGCTGTTGCTGAGCTGTGAAAGACGCCAGGATTCTTGGCCTCCGGAGTAGAAGAATTCTATTTGGAGCCAGTGACAAGGCTTGATCACTCAGAGCTTTTGTGTAATAAAGTTTTATTAAAGTGTAAGAGAGATAGAGAAAGCTTCTGACATAGACATCAGAAGGTAGCAGAAAGAGTGCCTCCCTGCTAGTCTTTAGCTGGATGTTATATAGCTGCTAGCAGTCTGCTAATTAAAGAAAGGAAATGTCTCAAAACTCAAACTGGCATCAGGTCCCTCACCCACAACATACATTTTGAGATAACATTGGCACAAGGTGAGTTGTCCGGGGCCATAAAATGATTGACATGAATCTTGAAGAAAGGCAGGTTTCCAAGCAAATACAGTCTCACTAACATAGCTTAAGAGAAAATTTGCATGAGTAAAACATACTGATTTGTCAAGTCGGTTCTGAGTCTTAGACGAACAGACTTGAAGACAGAGTCTAGGGTAAATACATAGTTCATTAACATAGCTTAAGACAAACATTTCCATAAGAAAAATGCATTGGTTATCTCAGGGTTTGAGAAAAGTTAAGTTCAGGTAGAACCAGGTGTTGTCATCAGTTCAGTTCATCACTCAGTCACATCCGACTCTTTGTGACCCCGTGGACTGTAGTATGCCAGGCTTCCCTGTCCATCACCAACTCCTGGAGCTTACTCAAACTCATGTCCATTGAGTCGGTGATGCCATCTCAAGGTCTGAGAAAGTTAAGTTCAAGTGGAACCAAGTGTTGTCATGGCAACACAGAATTTTAAAAAGAAATCTCTTTTTAAGTTTGTATAGAGAAGGGGGGGAAAAATCTAACGCTAGTAGTTTGTTTCCTCCTGCCGCTTAAGAGAGAGAGAAAAAATGTCTGATACTTGCAGCCTATTTCCTCCATTTGGAGACCCCTGGCCTTCCTGCCTATTACCCTCTCAGAGCCACATTAGAAATGAAAAGAATCATTGAAGAATGAAAATGATTTGGAATGTAGGAAATAGCGGAGCCAGTCCATGAGAAAGAGCTCCCCAGACCAACAGCTACACACCAGTCTGATTTGAGCTAGAGGATGGATAGCTTCAGGAAGGAGGTTTCTGTGGAACAGGGGGAAACTGACAGAGTGGAAGTCATGACCAAGTAGTCAGGCATGGAAGAGCAGAGCCGGCGGGGAAAGGCAGGTCAGGATGTAAAAATGAGCACTGACTGGGAACAGACAACTTTAGGCACGAAGTGAATGGTCTTAAGGCACAAATTGGATCAGGGAGGAACCAGAATCTTGCTCCCACTTCGAGTGTGTTTCCCAGCACAGTGCTTGAAGCAATAGGAAGACCACTCCACTTTTTCCATCACCAAATTGCACACAAGCACATCTAACTGGTAGAGCCTAGCTTGAATCGAGAACCCTAGCAGCAAGGAAGTCTGAGAAATGAAGTTTTAGCTTTCCAGCCTCAGTGGTATGGAAAAACACACTAAACAGAGTGAGAAGGGGTACATATGCCCACTCACCATATCCTTAGCCTTGGTCGTCAGTGGGGAATCCCCTAGAAACTTGCTTGTGGATCCCAGAATTTGTGGGGTGTGACTGGTCCACAATGTTGAAATATGTCAGCCCTGCTGGGACCATGTGTGAAGTTCTATGCCAAAGACCAGCAAATACTGCAGTTTCCATACATAGAAGGTTCTGGATCTGTTTGTGTACCTGAGAGACTTGTAATATCTCTTCTGGGAGTGTCATTGGAAAACTAAGGAACCAAAGAGAGGTCAGAACACATCTATTCTTCTCCCACTGGACCATATTTACTTCATCCAGACCTTCTTCCTGACGTTCTGGACCCTTGCAGTAGAAACCACATGTAGATTCTTTCTTCTTCTTTTTTTGTGTTAATTGAGATAAAGTTTACATCACATTAACCGTTTCGAAGTGAAGAGCTCGGCAGCATTCAGCACGTTCACCATGTTGTGCATGGTCTTTATCACTTGGAAAGGAAACCTCATACCTGTTAAGTTGTCACTCCTGGCTCCCCCTCCCAAACCACGGCGATGACCAATCTACTCTCTCTCCATAGATTTGCCTATTCTGGATATTTAAATAGAATTTAATAACTGTTCAAATATTTAAATTAATTCCATATAAACGGAATTATACAACATGTGACCACAGTCACTTGGTCATGTCATTTAGTACAATGTTCTTAAAGCTCATCCCCATTGTAGTGTGTATCAGCACCTTCTTCCTTTCTGAGGCAGGGTAATATTCCATTGTGTGTATAGACCATACTTTAGTTATCCATTCATCCGTTGATGTGGACTGTTTCCACCTTTTGACTATTGTCAATAGTGCTGCTGTGGACACTCAAGTACAAGTATTTATGTGAGTCCCTGTTTCAGATCTTTTGGTTAAAGTCTAGGAGTGCAATTGCTGGGTCACAGTAACTCTGTTTAACTCGTCGCAGAACCACCAAACTATTCCAACACAGCTGCACTGCTTTACATTCCCACCAGCAACAGGTGCAGGTTCTAATTTCTCCATATTCTCACCAACACTTGTTCTTTTCCTTTAAAACCTATAGCTATCTTAGTAGGTGTGGGCAGATTCTTAATAAGCATTGATAAACAATGTAGGCACAAGAGTTTCCTGTCCACAAAGCAAAACAGATGAGGAAAATTTGACCTTGGTCATGAATCAGTCCACATTTTTTGGATACATTTCTCCATGGGACTAAACCGTATCCCACTGATCTGAAGATTATTACCTAAGACCTACCTCTGCCTTGATGCCAGTGTGACAAGGGAAAAAATGGTACACATTTTGGATGAAATGCCCAGTGAACTAATAGGCTTGTGACTAAGGGAAATAAGGATTTGATTTTTTTTCCTTCCCTAATTCTGACCAAGCAGAACCTTGCCCTTGCCAAAGGCTGGAACCCATCATTTAGATTAGAAGGCTTAAGAATTTTCTGAAACAGAACGTCTTCCCTAGTGCTTGTCAACCTGCTTGACTTAAACTATTTCTCCAAGATAGGAAACCCTTTGCTTTGGGTATATGAACTGGAAACAAGTCTGTTCACCATCCTGCTATAACTTAACACAGTGCTGGAGTTCCCACGCAAGGGAAAAGGTGATATAAGATTTGCAGTGGAAGAGATTAAAATGTCATTATTCTTAGATAACATGATCTGGAAAAATATAAGAACCCATTGATAAAATACTAGAACTTATAGAAGAGGTGACACAACCTACGAATATCAGCAGTGTTTCTCTGCAGTCGCATTTGTTATCGTAATCCGGCAATCCTAGTAAGTGGTATTTCAATGCACTTGGAAGGAATGGTGTCAATTCTCCCCAAATTCATCTGCAAATTCAATTCAATTTTAATAAAATTTTCAGCTGAGGTTTTTGAGAGCCTTGATAAATTTCTGTGGGAGAGGAAGAGTAAAGAGGGAGCAACTTACCTTACCAACAGAAGGAAAGCACAAACCATTCCGAAGATGATGTTAGGGCAATTGGCTGATGATACTGGATCCCTGCTTAACCTCATATCAAGAAGTGCATGCCAGATAATTAAAGACCTGAATATAAAAGTAAAGCCATAATTAGCAGAAGCCATATTAGCAGAACAGAATGTAGGTGATATCTTTGTGACCTCAGGGTAGGAAATAACAAAATTCCAATATCATAGCCATGAGACAAAAAAAAAAAAAAAAACAGATGAATTTGATTGCTTCAAAATTTATAAATTTGTATTATGAAGCATTCTAGAGATAAACAGATATCAGAGGGGAAAAATATTTGCAATATCTAAAATACTTGAGGAACTCCTGCAAATAATAATAAAAAAGACAGTAGTCTAATGGGGAAGTGTGGATTTTGAAAATTTACGGAAACGATTTTGTTTTCTGGCTTGATGACACATTTCATAAAATCTGGAAAATTCTTAGACAATACTGTATAACTTTGCCTTTCCATCATTCTGTTTTGTTTTTCTGAATTCCTGCTAGTATCTTGGATTACATTGTATTTTGATCTATACCTCCCTCAAGGTACAAAAATCCACTCAAATAGATCATATATTTAATGTAAAACCTAAAACCATGAAGCTTCTGATAAAACATAGGATAAATTTTTCTTTTTGTTTCCTTTTTGGCCACAGCACAATGCACGCAGGATCTTAGTTCTCCAACCAGGAATAAAACCCGTGCCCCCTGCAGTGGAAGCACAGAGCTTTTCAACCACTGGACTGTCAGGGAAGTCCCCAGAGGAGAAAATTTTCTGAACAATTGGTTAGGCAAAGGTCTTTTTAGATAGAAGATCCATAAAAGAAAAAATGATAAATTAAGCTTTAGTAAAATCAAGAAATTCAAAAGACATTGTTAAGAGAATGATAAAACTGGGAGAAAATATTTACAAGTCACATATCTGATACAGGAGTTATATCCAGAAACATAGTTCAATTAAATAAAAAGTCTCAACAATAAAAATTATCTTGACAGCAGAATTATAATAAATATTTCAGTTCATAAATATATGAACTAATTAAATGTATTATACACCAAATACAGTCCTTTTCAATTTTTTTTTTTTATGGTGATCATGCACTGTCTACGTGCACGGAAATCAAGAGAGCCAATCCTTTTCAATTTAAATGATTGCAATTAATAAAAATGGAAATATTCAATTAACTCAGCAGCTGTTCTTTACTGTTTTGCATTATATTCACAGCCTGTAAGCGCTGAATTCTTCTGACTGTGTATATTCCAGTAGTGGATGTAAAGATTTACTGATTATCTCTAATAATTCAAATATGCATTTCAACTTCTAAAAAAAGAACTCAGAAACTTCAATAATAAGAAAACAAAGAACCTCAATTTTAAAAAATGGGCAAAAGATTTGGACACTTCACTCAAGCAGTTATACGAATGGTAATTAGTCACATGAATGTAATTAAGAAACTCAGCATTACCAATCATTAGGAAAATACAATTTTTTTCTGTTGGCTGTGCCCTGTTCCCCAACCAAGGACTGAATCTGTGACCCCCTCCTGCAATGCTATGAGCCTCCTCTGCAATGGAAGCATGGCATCTTAACCACTGAACTACCTGGGAGTTCCCAGGAAAATACAAATTTAACCCATTATAGGCTACTACTACACACCTACGAAAATGGCTATAACTAAACAAACTGACTATAGCCAATGCTGGCAAGCATGTGGACTACTTAAACTCTCACACATCAATGGCGGGAATGTAAAGCAGTCTGTTTCGCAGTTTCTTAAAATGTTAAATATATATCTACCATATAACTCAGTTCTTCAACTCCTAGGTATTTACATAAGATGAATGAACTGAAACCCACTCAAATGTCCAGTAACAGGTGGATGAGTAAACAAGGAATGGTTTGTTCATGTGGTGGAATACATCTTGGGAATAAAAATGGAATATAGTATTGATACATTCAACAACACTGATGGACCTTAAAATAATTCTGTTGCTTTCAAGAGGCCATTAAAAAAGGTATATGATTCCATTTATGTAAAATTCAAAAGTTCTAGAAATGCAGACTCATCTATAGCAACTGAAAGATTAATGATTGCTTGGGAATTTGTGGGGGGTGGTGGCTAGGGATAAGTAAGAAGTATGGATTATAAAGGAGCATGAGGAAACTTTGGGGGCTCTGATCTGTTCATTATTTTGATGTGATATTAGTGATAAATGAAAGCCGCTCAGATGTGTCCTACTCTTTGTGACCCCCATGGACTATACAGTCCATGGAATTCTCCAGGACAGAATACTGGAGTGGGTAGCCTTTCCCTTTCCCAAGGGATCTTCCCAACCCAGAGATCGAACCCGGTCTCCCGCACTGCAGGTGCATTCTTTACCCTCTGAGCCACAAGGGAAGCCCGAGAATACTGGAGTGGGGAGCCTATCCCTTCTCCAGCAGATCTTTCCAACCCAGGAATCGAAGCGGGGTCTATTGCATTGCAAGTGGATTCTTTCCCAACTGAGATATCTTGATGTGGTGATGGTTTTACAGGTATATCATGTGTCCAAACTTGTGAAATTGTATAGTTTGTACACATTCAATACACTGTATGTCACTTCTACCTCAATAAAACTGTACCTCTGTTGCCTGAACAGAATGGCTACACCCAGCTTTGTTGTTAGAATCAAATAAGTAGAAACTGTTATAACAGCTCTTGGCCTGCTAGTGGTAAAAGCTCAAAATGTGTTATTTCTTACTGTTGTTATCAATACAAACATGGAGGCTCAGAGGAAAGTTTTAAGGAAGGAATTTCTTACTAAGCAGGCAATATTACCACCTACATAGAAAGGGAAAAAAGTATAGGAGTCAAATGACTTGCAAGTAAAAGTAAAATTTCTTAGTTTTTCTGAAATCAGTTTTTTCTATTCTTTAAAAGTGAATTTTTATCTTAAAAAATACTCAAAGAATCCTATTGACAGCCAAGCCAACTCTAATTTCAGTGCTAAATAGGATGCTTGCATGATAATTTCTCCAAATTCCCTATAATTCCCATTTTGCATTGGTTTAAATTGCCTGGAGAATTCCATGGACAGAGGATCCTAGTGGGGTCACAAAGAGTTGGACATGACTGAGTTACTAACACGCTCACTTTCACCTTCAAATCCTTTGGAATCGCCTGAAAAATTTTCCCAGGAAAACAAGTTTGTGAGAGAGAGAGAACCAAGTAAGTAGCTTTTCTTGGCACAGAGGATATTACTGTTGAACGTTATTAATTGAGTACTTATATTTCCTTAGATAAGCTCATGTCTGAGCGATAACCCAATTCCTGCAACCCCAGAAAACACAGTACTTCCCACAAATCTTCAAGCCCCTTTACCATGTGGTAAAGTGTTAAATACCCTCAGTCTCAGGTTGGCTCTCTGACTCCTCATGATCCTTTAGAATTTTTTTCTTTATAGTAAAAATGTCAGAAATACACACACCTGACGGTTTATTGACTATGCTAAAACCTTTGACTTTGTGGATCACAATAAATTGTGGAAAATTCTGAAAGAGATGGGAATACCAGACCACCTGACCTGCCTCTTGAGAAAGCTCTATGCAGGTCAGGAAGCAACAGTTAGAACTGGACATGGAACAACAGACTGATTCCAAATAGGAAAAGGAGTACGTCAAGGCTGTATATTGTCACCCTGCTTATTTAACTTACATGCAGAGTACATCATGAGAAACGCTAGGCTGGATGAAGCACAAGCTGGAATCAAGATTGCCGGGAGAGATATCAATAACCTCAGATATGCAGATGACACCACCCTTATGGCAGAAAGTAACGAAGAACTAAAGAGCCTCTTGGTGAAAGTGGAGAGTGAAAAAGTTGGCTTAAAGCTCAACATTCAGAAAATGAAGATCATGGCATCTGGTCCCATCACTTCATGGCAAACAGATGGGGAAACAGTGAAGACAGTGGCTGACTTTATTTTTCTGGGCTCCAAAATCACTGCAGATGGTGATTGCAGCCATGAAATTAAAAGACACTACTCCTTGGAAGGAAAGTTATGACCAACCTAGACAGCATATTAAAAAGCAGAGACATTACTTTACCAAAAAAGGTCCATCTAGTCAAAGCTATGTCTTTTCCAGTAGTCATGTATGGATATGAGAGTTGGACTATAAAGAAAGCTTCAGTTCAGTTCAGTTGCTCAGTCGTGTCCAACTCTTTGCGACCCCATGAACTGCAGCACACCCGGCCTCCCTGTCCATCACCAGGTCCCAGAGTTCACTCAAACTCACGTCCATCAAGTCGGTGATGCCATCCAGCCATCTCATCCTGTCATCCCCTTCTCCTGCCTCCAATCGCTCCCAGCATCAGAGTCTTTTCCAATGAGCCAACTCTTTGCATGAGGTGGCCAAAGTATTGGAGTTTCAGCTTCAGCATCAGTCCTTCAATGAATATTCAGGACTGATTTCCTTTAGGACGGACTGGTTGGACCTCCTTGCAGTCCACGGACTCTCAAGAGTCTTCTCCAACACCACAGTTCAAAAGCATCAATTCTTCGGCGCTCAGCTTTCTTCACAGTCCAACTCTCACATCCATACACGACTACTGGAAAAATCATAGTGCAGAAGAATTGATGCTTTTGAACTGTGGTGTTGGAGACTCTTGAGAGTCCCTTGGACTGCCAGGAGATCCAACCAGTCCATCCTAAAGGAGATCAGTCCTGGGTGCTCATTGGAAGGACTGATGTTGAAGCTGAAACTCCAATACTTTGGCCACCTGATGCAAAGAGCCGACTCACTGGAAAAGACCCTGATGCTGGGAAAGATTGAGGGCAGGAGAAGGGGACGACAGAGGATGAGATGGTTGGATGGCATCACCGACACAATGGACATGGGTTTGGGTGGACTCCGGGAGTCGGTGATGGACAGAGAGCCTGGTGTGCTGGGGTCGCAGAGTCAGACACGACTGAGGGACTGAACTGGACTGAACGGTTCAGGACAGTCATCTCTGGAAGAATGTGTGAGATACTCTTTCCTCTACCTTCATTTGTGTGCATTTGTATTTACCTTCGATTTTCGTGTATTGCGTCTTAAAATTTGCCCCCTCCCTTTTTCATTCATGTTTTAAAAAATTGCTTGGCTGGGCTAATTTAACTTTTTCATCTGTGTTGTTAAATCTCTCCCTCGCTGGCGGCTGCGAGGAGGCCCCTCACCTCCAGGTGGGGCTGAAGGGTGACGCAGAGGAGTTGGGGCGGGGGCGATGCAGGGGGCGGTTAGAGGGGGAGGGGCGAGGTGAGGCGAGGAGGGGCGGCCGACGCGTGAGTGAGGGGATGTTGCGGGGGCGCGGGGCGGGCCGGGCGCCCACAGGCCCCGCCCACAACGGGCGGCGCCGCCCGAGGGCTTCCTGCTCGCGGCGTCGGGCTCTGCGCGCAAGCGCGCGTCGGTTCCGGGCGGGGTGTAGCTGTGGCCTCCCGCCTGTCCCCGTGCGGTCGCGCGTTGAGCTCCGCTACCTGGTGAGCGCGGGCGGCTGGAGGCCGCGAGAAGGGGCGCGGGGCGGGGGCAGAGGCACTGCCGCCTGGGATGCGTCCCTGACTCGGGAGACCCCCTGAGGGCCGCGTTCCGGGAAGAGGCCGCGCCGGCTGCGGCGTCTGCATCCTCCTAACCCCCGAGGCTGCCCGAGCGCGGTCCGGAGGACAGAGCGACTGACTCCCGGCCGGCCGCCGCATCCCGGAGAGGTGAGACGAGCTCCGACGCTGCCCGGCGTGGCCCCTTCGCGGCGCTCGTCCTTCAGGCCCAAATACGGATCCGGGTGCCCTAGACTGGAGGCGGCGGTGGTTTGAATCCCGGGTTTCCCTTGTCGTTCAGTCGCTAAGTCGTATCCGACTCTTTAGGATCCCACGAACTGCAGCACGCCAGGCGGTTTCCCTCGTTTTCTAAGATTTGTGGCCTATTGCCTCGCTGCGCTGTCCGGCGCAGCTGGCCGGGCCGGGGCACTCCAACCGCTGGTGGCCCGCCGTTGTAGAGGCGCGGTCGGAGCCTCCGGTAGCTACGTGTTCTCAGAGAGGCAGGCCCCGAGATAGCTTCCCGCTGAAGTGAATCAGTTTCCTAGGCTCTGCTGGAATAAGGCATCTCTTCCGAGGTCAGAAGGAGGGGTCTCCGGGAACCTCACCGGGAAAAACCCCCTGCCTTCCACCCTCGGACCCGAACCCCATCCGAGCTCCAGGAAAGCAGCGGCAGAAACCCAGAAAAGGAGTGTGTCGCTCAGGGGAAGAGAGAAGGAAGCTGGGGACAGGGACGGAAGGCATGAGAAATGTGACCGGTGTGGTGGGGTGCTGGGCGATTCTCCCCTCCCTTCATTCTCCACTACTCCTTTCCAGAAGCTGGTCAGCTTTGTCACCATGTCCGGCATCTGGAGTCGTTTTTCTGTTGCTCCTGTTCTTAGAAAAGTTGTTGCTTTTCTGTTGTTACTACTCTCAATCAAGAGTAGCAGTAGTTCCTGGAGGGTTTGCCGGGATTGGGTATTTTTGTGTCATTAGACAGAAGGGAAAAAAACTTGAAGGGGGAATTGACCGGTGAAGAATCAGTAAGAGGCACATGGAAGTCCTGCCTTGTGCTTTCCACGCGATCACACAGACACATGTTTCCTTAAAAAAAGAAAAAAATCCTTTTGAGTAACAGCAAGTTAGAAGAAAGGTTTTTTTTTTGTTTTTTAAACCAAACAAAACACCTACATTTAAGGGCCCTATCCCTTTTTTCAAAACTATGAGGATTCTCAGACTCAAGGGGTGAATATCTTGGTAGTAAAACACTTACACAAAACAGCCTTTAGGTTTTCTACCCTGCAATATCAGTTTTAATGAAGGCATCATATTTTGAGACACTATCATTTGCTCAATAATTCTGCTTTAGATGTTTCTGTGTTAGTGGGCAGGGTTGCAAGCAGTTAAAGCAGTAAGGGAACGTTGCAGATTTAAGAAATCACTAAGGGGCAGCTGTTAGCCTTCCTCTCCTCCAGGATCACAGTTACCCAGCTGGTGTGTGGAGCAATGAGGAGCTCTCATCATCCTGTTGCCTCTTCCTCCTCTTCCAGGAATGCCTTCCCAGGTTCGGACAGTCTTCCAAGAACAACAGAAAATGAGCAAATGCCAAGTGAAGTGTTTCTCTTCTCTGTTCCCTATTTTGTTTTCCAGTGGATTTCCTGGCGTTTTGTTAGTATGTTCATATAAAAAGCTACCAGAGTGGGGTTCATCCTGTCCTTCCTGCCCCTAACTTCATCCTGGGTGGCATCTAGACTCGACTACCTTTAAGATGTCATCATTTCTTTTTTAAAAATTTTATTTTTAAATATTTTATTCATGCATTTATTTTTGGCTGTGCTGGGTCTTCGTTGCTGCACAGGCTTTTTCTGCGGCAAGTGGGAGCTACTCTAGCCGAGGTGTGCATTACGGTGGCTTCTCTTGTTTCAGAGCATGGGCTCTAGGGCACGTGGGCTCAATAGTTGCAGCTTCTGGGCTCTAGAGCATAGACTCAATACTTGTGGTGCATGGGCTCAGCTGCTTCATGGTATGTGGGGTCCTCCCAGATTGGGGATCAAACCCATATCCTCTGCATTGGCAGGTGGACTCTCCACCTGTGAGCACCAAGGAAGCTCCTTGTTGCTGTTGAATGTAAATGTTACGGCTGTGACAGAGATTGCATGTGTGTCTTCACTGGCTCCTCCTCGTCTTCAGTGGCCACACCTCCCACCTGTGGAGGCACAAGATACCCCAGTGCTTTCTTCTCTGCTGGGAAGAAGACAGTAGACTGGTTACATTTAAACATTTAATGAAAGAAAGATAAGTTAAGCTTATCATTATTGTGTGGATTAAGAGAATGTATATATTACTTCCAGAGGAGGCAATGGCACCCCACTCCAGTACTCTTGCCTGGAAAATCCCATGGACGGAGGAGCCTGGAAGGCTGCAGTCCATGGGGTCGCTGAGGGTCAGACACGACTGAGTGACTTCACTTTCACTTTTCACTTTCATGCACTGGAGAAGGAAATATCAACCCACTCCAGTGTTCTTGCCTGGAGAATCCCAGGGATGGGGAAGCGTGGTGGGCTGCCGTCTCTGGGGTCGCAGAGTCGGACACGACTGAAGCGACTTAGCAGCAGCAGCAGCATATATTACTTCAATGCTAGAAGAGAAGGCAAAAGGAGAAGGGGGCGGCAGAGGATGAGATGGTTAGATAGCATCACCAATTCAGTGGACGTGAATTTGAGCAAATTCTGGGAGATAGTGGAGGACGGAGGAGCCTGGTGGGCTACAGACCATGGGGTGACAGAGTCGGACATGACTTAGTGACTGAACAACAACAACAGAAATACTTATTAAAAATAAATTGGGGGTGCTCAAAACTTGACACTCAGGGTGGTGATGAAGCATTCTGGAGAACTCTCAATTCCAGGGATGAGTCCAGAATTACTGCACAGTGTGTTCCCGAATACCTTTGCAGCTTTTCATCTTCTCATGGCCCTGCCCTGCTCCCGTTTCTGTCATACTGCTGTGCGTTTTTCATGTCTCTCTGACTCTGCATATGCAGTGGTACTACATTAATAAAGGTCTGCTATTCAGTGAAGCCTGGCCAGACAACACAAAACACTGATTTTTAGCATAGCTCTGACTGGAATGCAAAAGTAGGAAGTCAAGAAACACCTCAGATAACAGGCAAATTTGGCCTTGGAATATGGAATGAAGCAGAGCAAAGGCTAGTACAGTTTTGCCAAGAGAACCCACTGGTCATAGCAAACACCCTCTTCCAACAACACAAGAGAAGAGTCTACACATGGACGTCACCAGATGGTCAACATCAAAATCAGATTGATTATATTCTATGCAGCCAAAGATGGAGAAGCTCTATACATTCAGCAAAAACAACTCTGGGAGCTGATGTGGCTCAGATCATGAACTCCTTATGGCCAAATTCAGACTGAAATTGAAGAAAGCAGGGAAAACCACCAGATCATTCAGGTATGACCTAAGTCAAATTCCTTATGAAAAAGTTGGCTTAAAGCTCAACATTCAGAAAACAAAGATCATGGCATCGGTCCCATTGCTTCATGGGAAATGGACGGGGAAACAGTGTCAGACTTTATTTTTGGGGGCTCCAAAATCACTGCAGATGGTGACTGCAGCCATGAAATTAAAAGACGCTTACTCCTTGGAAGAAAAGTTATGACCAACCTAGATAGCATATTCAAAAGCAGAGACATTACTTTGCCGACTAAGGTTCATCTAGTCAAGGCTGTGGATTTTCCTGTGGTCATGTATGGATGTGAGAGTTGGACTGTGAAGAAGGCTGAGCGCCAAAGAATTGATGCTTTTGAACTGTGGTGTTGGAGAAGACTCTTGAGAGTCCCTTGGACTGCAAGGAGATCTAACCGGTCCATTCTGAAGGAGATCAGCCCTGGGATTTCTTTGGAAGGAATGATGCTGAAGCTGAAACTCCAGTACTTTGGCCACCTCATGTGAAGAGTTGACTCAATGGAAAAGACTCTGATGCTGGGAGGGATTGGGGTCAGGAGGAGAAGGGGACGACAGAGGATGAGATGGCTGGATGGCATGACGGACTTGATGGACATGAGTCTGAGTGAACTCCGGGAGATGGTGATGAACAGGGAGGCCTGGCGTGCTGCATTTCATGGGATCGTAAAGAGTTGGACACGACTGAGTGAACTGAACTGAACTGATCTGATACAGTGGAAGTGAGAAATAGATTTAAGGGACTAGATCTCTAGTGCCTGAAGAACTATAGACGGAGGTTTGTGACATTGTACAGGAGTCAGGGATCAAGACCATCCCCATAGAAAAGAAATGCAAAAAAAGCAAAATGGCTGTCTGGGGAGGCCACACAAATAGCTGTCAAAAGAAGAGAAGTGAAAAGCAAAAGAGAAAAGGAAAGATATAAGCATCTGAATGCAGAGTTCCAAAGAAAAGCAAGGAGAGATAAGAAAGCCTTCCTCAGTGATCAATGCAAAGAAATAGAGGCAAACAACAGAATGGGAAAGACTAGAGATCTCTTCAAGAAAATTAGAGATACCAAAGGAGCATTTCATGCAAAGATGGGCTCGATAAAGGACAGAAATGGTCTGGACCTAACAGAAGCAGAAGATATTAAGAAGAGGTGGCAAGAATACACAGAAGAACTGTACAAAAAAGATCTTCACGACCAAGATAATCACGATGGTATTATCACTCACCTAGAGCCAGACATCCTGGAATGTGAAGTCAAGTGGGCCTTAGAAAGCATCACTACAAACAAAGCTAGTGGAGGTGATGGAATTCAAGTGGAGCTATTTCAAATTCTGGAAGATGATGCTGTGAAAGTGCTGCACTCAATATGCCAGCAAATTTGGAAAACTCACCAGTGGCCACAGGACTGGAAAAGGTCAGTTTTCATTCCAATTCCAAAGAAAGGCAATGCCAAAGAATGCTCAAACTACCACACAATTGCACTCATCTCACATGCTAGTAAAGTAATGCTCAAAATTCTCTAAGCCAGGCTTCAGCAATATGTGAACCGTGAACTTCCAGATGTTCAAGCTGGTTTTAGAAAAGGCAGAGGAACCAGAGATCAAATTGCCAACATCCGCTGGATCATGGAAGAAGCAAGAGAGTTCCAGAAAAATATCTATTTCTGCTTTATTGACTATGCCAAAGCTTTTGACTATGTGGCTCACAATAAACTGTGGAAAATTCTGAAAGAGACGGGAATACCAGACCACCTGATCTACCTCTTGAGAAACCTATAGGCAGGTCAGGAAGCAACAGAACTGAACATGGAACAACAGACTGGTTCCAAATAGGAAAAGGAGTACGTCAATGCTGTATATTGTCACCCTGCTTATTTCACTTATATGCAGAGTACATCATGAGAAATGCTGGGCTGGAAGAAACACAAGCTGGAATCAAGATTGCCGGGAGAAATATCAATAACCTCTGATATGCAGATGCTGCTGCTGCCGAGTCGCTTCAGTCGTGTCTGACTCTGTGTGACCCCATAGACAGCAGCCCACCAGGCTCCGCCTTCCCTGGGATTCTCCAGGCAAGAACACTGGAGTGGGTTGCCATTTCCTTCTCCAGTGCATGAAAGTGAAACTTTAAAGTGAAGTCGCTGAGTCGTGTCCGACTTGTACCAGATGACACCACCCTTATGGCAGAAAGTGAAGAGGAACTCAAAAGCCTCTTGATCAAAATGAAAGAGAAGAGTGAAAAAGTTGGCTTAAAGCTCAACATTCAGAAAACAAAGATCATGGCATCTGGTCCCATCACTTCATGGGAAATAGATGGGGAAACAGTGGACACAGTGTCAGACTTTATTTTTTTGGGCTCCAAAATCACTGCAGATGGTGACTGCAGCCATGAAATTAAAAGATGCTTACTCCTTGGGAGGAAAGTTACCACCAACCTGGATAGCATATTGAAAAGCAGAGACATTAGTTTGCCAACAAAGGTCTGTCTAGTCAAGGCTATGGTTTTTCAAGTGGTCATGTATGGATGTGAGAGTTGGACTGTGAAGAAGGCTGAGCGCCGAAGAACTGACGCTTTTGAACTGTGGTGCTGGAGAAGACTCTTGAGAGTCCCTTGGACTGCAAGGAGATCCAACCAGTCCATTCTGAAGGAGATCAACCCTGGGATTTCTTTGGAAGGAATGATGCTGAAGCTGAAACTCCAGTATTTTGGCCACCTGATGCGAAGAGTTGACTCATTGGAAAAGACTCTGATGCTGGGAGGGATTGGGGGCAGGAGGAGAAGGGGACAACAGAGGATGAGATGGCTGGATGGCATCACTGACTCGATGGACGTGAGTCTGAGTGAACTCCGGGAGTTGGTGATGGGCAGGGAGGCCTGGCGTGCTGCAGTTCATGGGGTCGCAAAGAGTCAGACACGACTGAGTGACTGAACTGAACTGAATAATACCTTACTACAGGAAGAGTATTCATAGATATAATTTGTCTCCTTTAAGCTCCTTGAAGGCCAAACAAAAAGGACTGATTTAACTCAACAGTCTTGGCAAGCTGGGACAATTTCAGATGCATGGTACGAACTTCACAGTTTTTGTTGGAATTAAGTTAATACACCATGTGGATTTTCCTATCACAATACCACTTCTATCTATAAAGTAAACCACAAAACAATGTGTAGATTGGCAGCCTGTATAATATTTATGGTAAACTTAAACATATTAAGAATTATTTTGCATATCTTTCATGTCACTCAGTACTGATCTCTTTGGTTTGAATAGAAGTGTGCTGGCCAAGGACCCATGTCATTCAAGGACATGACTGTGGAATTCACTGGAATGAGTGGTGACAACTGAGGTATCAGAGGACCCTATACTGGGATGTGATGCTGGAGAGCTATAGCCACCTGGTCTCTGTGGGTGAGATGTCTTCTCTGTGTAATGCCTCACTATTTTTCTTTCATTAGCTGCCAAACTTATGAGCCCTTGGTGAAGCCTTATGATGTTAGTGCATTCATCTTATGGGTCAGACGTGTTTGCTTGGGCACAGAAAGCTTGCTGTTCTCACCTTCCAAAAGAAAGGTTCAAATGGGCACCTTTATCACGTGACTCCTGAACCTGCACCTTCCTCATCCTTCAGGGGCTCTGATGTCCAAGAGGCTTGTCAGAAGTCTTACCCCATGTCTTACTCGCAGGGTACTGCATTGCCAAACCAGAGGTGATCATCAAGCTGGAGCAAGAAGAGCTGTGGCCATTAAAATTTCCAGGCTGGAGTGGTCCTGGTGAGTTAACCATTATCAGGTGGAAAAAAAGAAGCCAGTGGAAATGTGGACCAGGTAGCTTGGTTCAGAAACTGGGACCTTTGGTCTCTGTGTCAGTAATACTCTTCAGGGGCCTCAGACCTTTGAAAGTAACTGAATGGCAAGCCAGCCTGCCTCAGATAACCCAAACTGTACTTCTGTCCACCACTCTTTTAAAACACCAGTGCTTTCCTTTCCTGCCTGACTTTTAAGGAAGATGACCATTCTTGTTCCCAGCATTGATTGGCTGCCTGCCTCTTCTTAGACCTTTGTTCTTGGTTTCTCCTTCTCTAGTATTCATTTCCCTCCAATTTCATGGACTATTTTCTTTTCAGTTCCTGCCCCTGCCCAGGCATTTGTTTATTCATTCTGCAAATATTCCTATCCCATGCCACCCGTGCTCTTGGAGTTGGAGATACACTGATAAACCAACACTTTCCCTGAGCTCCTGGAGCTTACACACTTTTCTCAAATAGAAATTTAAACAAGGCATTTTACCTTACTCTACTTAATTTCTATTTACTTCCACTAGGATATAAATATAAATTACATGGGAATTTAGAAATGTAAATAGAAACTTCATGGGAACAGGGTCTTTTTTCTTTCATGTCTGTTTCCACTGTCTCATATAGTGCGTTTAGCATTTAATAAAAGTTTTTCAAATAATAAATTCCTACCATTCATAAGAAAAAGTCCAACAGCCCAAGAGAGAAGTGAATAAGATACGTGAAAAGGAGACACAAATGGGAAACAAAAACACAAATGATAGATAAGAATATCTACAACTTCTTTGGTAATCAGAGAGAGAAAAAGTATCACAGTGAAATAGCATTTTCTATCCTCAAATTTGCCGAAAATTATGATGTCGTAATTAAGATGTTTTAGCCAACAGTTCTGATCATTTGATCACTCTGTCTCCTGGGAAGTTTGTTAAGAACTAGGCTTCCAATGTCCCTTCCCTTTAACGCTTCTTCAGTGCTCATCTGTTACTCAAGAGTTAAGATTTTTGCTTTGCCCAGTGACTGAAAAATTCCACCTCCTCCATCTCAGCCTTATCTGCCCTCTATGCTGCATTTTACTTGAGGTGTTACAGTTCTTTCATTGTCAGTATGGCAGAGACTAACCTTGAAATCTTTTCTTCCAAAATGTAAATCTCACATTTCTTGTTTCCACTTACTTAGGCTCTTTTTCTGCTCCTGTATCTGACAACCACAAAAAGCACATGTAACACTGATCTCTCCCTAGTTTCTCTTACTTTAAAATTTTCTTTTGAAAACTGTCTCCTATACCTTTTATTCTTACCTTCCAGTGACCTCACTCAAAACCAGAACCTTATTCTCTGAGGCCTTATTTCATTCCTAATTCTAAGTATATATTTTAAAATCTAAAGCATCTGTTTTGTCTTATTGGTGGCCTTATATAAACCTAGGGCTGCCCTCTATAAACTCCTCTTCTTAAACACATCAAGGCATATTCATCCTTTTTTGTTGATGTTGCCCAAACACTTACGGTTAAGTTCCAAACTGCTCATACATATGTCTTACCCACACCTGCACCTGTTTTTGAGGTTTGCCTTTCCAGACCCTGAAGAAAGGATTTAAGACAGTGCGTGCTGTGTAGTTAACGCTTGTGTGTTTTATACTATTTGATGTTTGAGCTCAAGTTCACACCTGTTTTGAAGTGCTCTGTACTCTCTCCCCTCTTAGAATTCACATTTCAGTTAGTGGCTGAGCCACAAGGACTCAGACCTCACATGCACTGTGACACCAGAGAGCATGTGGGGCCTTTTTTTTTTTTTAAACTTTTCCTTCATTTGATGGGTAATATATGAGATATGCTCACCTATTAATATTCATAGGTTTGACTATCTATTCAGAAAGCATTTCCTAAGTATACAGGCCTACATCACTTACTTGCAGACTCTGATTCATAAGGCATATAGATTGACACCAGGCTATGACAGTTTACCTTCCATGTTTTGAATAAAAATTTCCAGGTAAATCTGGGGTGGGGAAGGGATAATTTAGGAGGTTGGGATTAATATACACACAGTACTGTATGTAAATTAGATAACCAACAAGGACCTACTATATAGTACAGGGAATTCTGCTCAATACTCTGTAACAGCCTATATGGAGAAAGACTTTGAAAAAGAACAGATATTTGTTTATGTATAGCTGAATCACTTTGTTATCTGCCTGAAACTGATGCCACATTGTAAGTCAACTATACTGCAGTATGAAATAGGTAATTCTGATACTATTTGAGAGCTGCCAACTATACATCTACTCAGAGGGACTCAAAGGCAAGTATAGATAGAATAAAACCTGCTAGGAGCATACGATGTAATTGGGAGAGAAGAACAAAATCATGTGATATATATTGAAATTCAGTGTTATCAAGTACTATTGGATAAAGTTAGTCCTTTCCATAGTGTGTTAATAAAAAAAAATAGGCAGTAACTACTTCAGTGTTGGAGAAAATGGAGTTTAAGAGGCATCATTTTTTCAAAGTATGTGAGGAAAGGAGTTGGGAGAGAGAGAAGCAGAGGGGGAGGGAAAGGGAGATACATTTCCTGAAGGACTTCTAAATTTTTGTGGAAGCAAAGCTGAAAAGCAGACTACTGAGTGTAAAAACCTGTCAGACTGTGACTTGTGAGTGGGGTGAATATTTAAAAAAATATTTTATCATGTATTTTTGTAAGGATATCTTGAACAAGTACTATGTCTTATTTTCCCATTGGCTTATAGGTAGTGGGCTGTATCTGAATACATATAATGTTTTATCCCATACCTGAGATTTCCTCTGCTATGTCTTCTGACATCCATGTACACTCATATTCCTTGTTCTACTTCCTATTCATGTTTTTTGTTGGGGTAATCACCCAGTTATCTGTGTGTTTCCCTCAGCTTTAGTTTCTTCTTTTAAGTTCTGATGGTCTTCTTTGCAAAACAGCAAATCTATGTGTGTTCATTATAGTTTTATGCTCCCTTTTCCAATATAGCAAATGTTTTCTTTTTTTCCTTTTTCTGATCAAAAGAGAAAATATATGCTCAGGATTTCATCATAGCAGCTTGGGACTAAAAAGTGAGAAACACTGATGTAATAAATTATATTTACATAAGAAATGTGTTAGCTTTTTTCAAGTACACCTAACTTTCTTATTTATGACCTTATAGACAAAGGCCGCTCAGTCGTGACCAGCTGTTTGCAACCCCGCTGAGATAGCCTGCCAGACTCCTCTATCCATGAGATTCTCCAGGCAAGAATTCTGGAGTGGATAGCTATAACATTCTCCAGAGGATCTTCCCAACCAAGGGATTGAACCCTGATATCCTGCACTGCAGACAGTTTCTTTACCATTTGAGCTACAGGAAAGTGCTAAATCTCATCCCACCATCCCTGGGTGGACAGAATGATCTCTGTTTGCTTCCAAGGCAAACCATTCAATATCACATGAATCCAAGTCTATGCCCCAACCAATAATGCTGAAGAAGCTGAATCTGAACAGGTCTATGAAGACCTACAAGACCTTTTAGAACTAACACCCAAAAAAGATGTCCTTTTCATTATAGGGGACTGGAATGCAAAAGTAGGAAATCAAGAGATACCTGGAATAACAGTCAAATTTGGCTTTGGAATACAGAATGAAGCAGGGCAAAGGCTAACTGAGTTTTGTGAAGAGAACTCACTAGTCATAGCAAACACCCTCTTCCAAAAACACAAGAGAAGACTCCACATCACCAGATGGTGAATACCAAAATCAGACTGATTATATTCTTGGCAGCCAAAGATGAAGATCTATACAGTCAGCAAAAACAAGACTGGGAGCTGACTGTGGCTCAGATCATGAACTCCTTATTGCCAAATTCAGACTTAAATTGAAGAAAGTAGGGAAAATCACTAGACCATTCAGGTATGACCTAAATCAAATCCCTTATGATTATACAGTGGAAGTGAGAAATAGATTCAAGGGATTAGATCTGATAAACAGAGTGCCTGATGAACTATGGACAGAGGTTCGTGACATTGTACAGGAGGTAGGGATCAAGACCATCCCCAAGAAAAAGAAATGCAAAAAGGCAAAATGGCTGTCTGAGGAGGCCTTACAAATAGCTGAGAAAAGAAGAGAAGCAAAAGGCAAAGGAGAAAAGGAAAGATATACCTGTTTGAATGCAGAGCTCCAAAGAATAGCAAGGAGAGATAAGAAAGCCTTCCTCAGTGATCAATGCAAAGAAATAAGAGGAAAAAATAGAACAGAAAAGGCTAGAGGTCTCTTCAAGAAAATTAGAGATATCAAAGGAACATTTCATGCAAAGATGGGCAAAATAAAAGACAGAAATGGTATGGACCTAAAAGAAACAGAAGATGTTAAGAGGTGGCAAGAACACATAAGAACTATACAAAAAAGATCTTCATGACCCAGATAACCACAGTGGTGTGATCATTCACCTAGAGTCAGACATCCTGGAATGCACAATGGGCCTTAGGAAGCATCACTACGAAAAAGCTAGTGGAGGGGATGGAATTCCAGTTGGGCTATTTCAAATCCTAAAAGATGATGCTGCGAAAGTGCTGCACTCAATATGCCAGCAAATTTGGAAAACTCAGCAGTGGTCACAGGACTGGAAAAGGTCAGTTTTCATTCCAATCCCAAAGAAAGGCAGTGCCAAAGAATGTTCAAATGATCGCACAACTGCACTCATCTCACACACTAGCAAGGTAATGCTCAAAATGCTCCAAGCCAGGCGTCAACAATATGTGAACTGTGAACTTCCAGATGTTCAAGCTGGATTTAGAAAAGGCAGAGGAACCAGAGATCAAATTGCCAGCATCTGTTGGATTATCGAAAAAGCAAGAGAGTTCCAGAAAAACATCTGCTTTATTGACTACACCAAAGCCTTTGACTGTGTGGATCACAACAAACTGTGGAAAATTCTTAAAGAGATGGGAATATTAGAGCTCCTAAACTGCCTCCTGAGAAATCTGTGTGCAGGTCAAGAAGCAACAGTTAGAATTGGACATGGAACAACAGACTGATTTCGAAATCGGGAAAGGAGTACATCAAGGCTGTATATTGTCACCCTGCTTATTTAACTTATATGCGGAGTACATCGTACAAAATGCTGGGCTGGATGAAGCACAAGCTAGAATCAAGATTGCTGGGAGAAATATCAATAACCTCAAATATGTAGATGACACCACCCTTATGGCAGAAAGTGAAGAAGAACTAAAGAGCCTCTTGATGAAAATGAAAGAGGAGAGTGAAAAAGTTGGCTTAAAACTCAACATTCAGAAAACTAGGATCATGGCATCCAGTCCCATCACTTCATGGCAAATAGATGGGGAAACAATGGAAACAGTGTGAGACTTTAATTTTGGGGGCTCAATAATCACTGCAGATGGTGACTGCAGCCATGAAATTAAAAGACACTTGCTCCTTGGAAGAAAAGCTATGACCAACCTAGAGAGCATATTAAATTAAAGCAGAGACATTTCTTTGCTGACAAAGGTCCATCTACTCAAAGCTATGGTTTTTTCAGTAGTCATGTATGGATAGGAGAGTTGAATTATAAAAAAAGCTGAATGCCAAAGAGTTGATGCTTTTCAACTGTGGTGTTGGAGAAGACTCTTCAGAGCCCCTTGGACTGCAAGGGGATCCAACCAGTCACTCCTAAAGATCAGTCCTGAATATTCTTTGGAAGGACTGATGTGGAGACTGAAGCTCCAATACTTTGGCCACCTGATGTGAAGAGCTGACTCATTGGAAAAGAGCCTGATGCTGGGAAAGACTGAGGCCAGGAGGACAAGGGAACGAAGAGCATGAGATGGTTGGATGGCATCACTGACTCTATGGACATGAGTTTGAGTAAGCTCCGGGAGTTGGTGAATGACAGGGAAGCCTGGCATGATAATGTTTCAGATAAGAACTCTGATTAAATTAATACATGTGGGAAGTTGCTTCTTGGTAATAATCAAGAGGATACTCATCCTGGGAAGCATCCAACAACCATAACCAAGATGGGAGACCCCTGAGTCATAATGAGGACCCTTGTGGGCAACAGAAGATTTGGCCTTTGGGACCACCTGTTGAAGGTCATGAGTGCAGAGCAGCCACCTCCAGTGAGGCAGCCACCATCCCACCACAGAAGACTCAAACAGAATAGAGTACCCAGGATTATGAGGAACAGGGAGGGGCAAGATACCAGTGACAAGTCAGCTCTCCAAATCCAGCAGGAAATGCACAAGGGAGAATCACTCTGAAGTTAATGAGCATGAGACATCAACCCTCTTTCAACATCAGGAAACTAATGTAGAGAAAACCCACAAATCTCATGGAAATGAGAATTTCAGCAAGAAATCTCATCTTACTTTAACCTCATAAAACTCACGAGAGAGAAAATATTTGAATGTAGTCACTGCAAGAAATCTTTTTACCAGGAGTCCCACCTCACTGAACATCAGAAAATACACAAGAGGAGGAGCCATGTGACAATAATAAATGTGGGAAAACCTTCCAAACAGCACAAGACACCATTCAGCAAAGAACTGATGCAGGAAAGAAAACCTGTGAATGTGACAAAGCCCCTGGGAAGTCAGCCATTACCAACCAGCAAAAGAAGCTTCATGTGTGTGATGAGTGCAAGAAATCTTTCCATGAGATCTCAGCCCTAAAGCTGAGCCAGAGTAGTCACACATGAGAGAAGCCCTACCAGTGTAAAGATTGTGGGAAATCCTACACAAAATCAAAATTCAACCATCACCAGAAAACTCCCACAGGGGAAAAAACAGGAGTGTAAGGATTGTGGGAAATTTTTCTGTGTGAAATCAAATCTAATTAAACATCAGAAGATGCATACAGGGGCGAAACCTTTCAAATGCAATGACATGGGAAAACTTACTCACAGAGGTCACAATTTGCTGATCACCAGAGTGCACACACAGGGGAGAAGCCCTGCAAATCTGATGAATGTGGAAAATCCTTCTATTCTGTGTACATCAGCATTGCACCTCCACCAGGGGAAACATACAAAGAAACCCTATAAAAGTACGGAATGTGGGACATCCTTCTACTCTAAGTCAGGCCTAATTATTCATCAAGTCTCTCATACAGCAAAGTAACCTTATGACTAATGAATGGGGAAAAACCTTCTGTGTGCAGTCTAATCTCACTAAACATCAAAAAATTCACTCAGGGTTGAAACCATATGAATGTAGTGAGTGTGGCAAATCCTTCTTGATGAATTTGACCCTCACTGTCCATCAAAGAACTCATACTGGGGAGAGACCCCATGGGTGCAGTGAATGTGAGAACTCCTACAAAAAGTCAGACCTCACAAAACATCAGAAAACACACAGGGGAGAAATCACACAAATATAATGAATGTGGGAAAGCCTTCTGTATGAAATCAACCCTCATACACCAGAGGACTCACACTGGGGCGAAATCCTTTAAATGCAGTGAATGCGAGAAGTCATTCTATGTGAAGTTGCTTCTTAATAGTCATCAGAGAAATCACACAGGAAAGAAATCCCATGTGTATAAAGTATGTGGGAAAGCCTTCTCTGAAGTCAAGCCTAACTGGTTTATCAGATGACACACTCAGAAGAGAAATACTTTGTAATAAATGTGAGAAGTCAACCCTCAGCACCAGAGAATACACATGGGAGAAACCTTAAAAATGTAAAGAATGTAGTAAAACTTTCTTTCAGAAGTCACACCACACTTAACATCAGTGAACACACACAGGGAGAAACGTTATCAATGTGAAGAATGTGGGAAAAATTTCCTCCAGAAATCACATCTCATTGAACATCAGAGCACACACACTGGAAAGAAACCCCATGGGTGTAGTAAATGTGTTAAATGTTTCTGTTTTAAGTCAGCCCTAACCATGCATCAAAGGACTCACACAGAAAAGAAGGCTTATAAATGTAGTGAATGTGAGAAACCTTTCTGAAATCACACCTCACTGTGCATCAGAGAACTCACACAGGGAAGAACCCCTTCAAATGTAATGAATGTGGAAAAAGGTTTTATGTGAAGTCAAACCTCATTAATCATCAGAGAATCCACACAGGGGAGAAGCCCTATGAATGTAAGAGATGCGGGAAGTCCTTCTGTATGAAGTCAACCCTCACAGTATACCAGCAAACACCACAGGGGAGAAGCCTTATGAATATAACAAATATGGGAAATCCTTCTACAAGTCAACTCTAAATATGAAGTGATTCACACACGAGAGATATCCTGAATGACAACAGATGTGAAAGTAATTCCTGTGTAGAGTCTTCTGTGTCATACCTTTGAGAATTCATGGGAGGAAACTTGAGCTCATGTACATCAGAGAGCTCATTAGGAGAGAGGGTCTCTGAGAATGTTATTTGTAGAGAGGGGGTGGAAGCAAGGTTTCTTTAATTTTACCTTTTTATGAATTTTTAAACTTTGAACAAATGAGTGATTTACATATTCAAAAGTAAAAAGATTCTGAAATTGAAATCAACTTAATACCAAATTAGCAACTTGACCACACAAAAGAAGTAATTCTTTGAAGAAATATTGCACTCTATGTTATGATTATACATCCTTAAATGAAAGTGTTTAAGGACAAAAATGCCAGCCAAAAATTATAAAATCACTTATCAGTTTTCTTCCTGATAATATTGCTGTTTATTTGAATCTGTTTTGTGTACATTGTAGGAGAAAGCTAAAAGAAATTGTAAAAGTTACTAGGAATCAAAACTTCCAGTTTAAGAGATAAGACAACCATAGAAATCAAAGAATTCATGTGACCTGCCTATGATGATAAATATGAATCAAAAAATATTATTCATTTTTAAAATTACATATTTCATAGCTCTGTCCACTGAGTAATACCCCCCAGAGTGGTGAGCAAAGTCAGTTCCCAACATTGGCCCCTGCAAGGAACTCCTTGGAGAAAGAGCTCAGTCTAGGTCACGCCCAGGGTGTGCAAGGTGAGCCTGGGCCTCCCTGGTCAAAAACGAAGAAAGCACTAATCAATGGGAATGTGTCAGAGGTCAAATGTGAGTCAAACATGAGGCAATGTGAAGGCACTCCCCTAGTTTTGCAGGCTCGCTCTGTGTTGGGTACGCCTTTAGTGCTTGACCAGGCTGGTTCCACTCTGCCTTAGTCTTCACTTCCAGCTTACAGAGTTGCTAGGTGAGTGCACAGGGACTTTCCACATCTTTTCTGAGTCATGTCCCACCCTGCACAGATACAATGTGCACATGGAAGCTTTTAAAAGCTCTTATCCCCACACACATCAGTTTTCCAACCTCTTCCTTCCATGGCTTCTCAGTATGTCTGCTGCTCACCTTGACTGTTATCCTGCCCAGGTTGCTGCCCCCAGTACTTGTGCCTTTAAATGCCTTTGGCACCAGCCATCTGGGAAGACTGCTCTGAGCCCAGGAGACAACAAAGGGAAGCCCTGCTCCCTTCTTACAGACAGTGGCCAACAGGTGAGATATACAGCTCAGTTCCATGGGAATGAAGCCTGAATCTTGCCTGCCTCAGCAGCCTGTACCTGGAGCACCAGTTGTCACCCACTGGCTGCTGACCTGAGGTGTGGGGGGATGTTGCCTGGGCAGCTCTGCCAGAAAAGGCACAGGTATCATTTAGGCAACTGAGCCATAAAATTCTGGTTAAAACTGAACAGAATAAAACATTGAGGATTTTAAGTGTGGGTCTTTAATTTTCCTGTGTGTATGTCTTCAGTATTTCTGGAGGAGTCCTGGGCACAATGTTAACTGTACTACTCAGCTCAAAACATATATTATCAGTGTTGGTATCTGTGTGGACCCATTCTTTTTTCATGCCAAACCCCAGTTCCATCCCTTCCCCAACAGGCACTCACTGATAAAGGTAGGACTTTTAGCACTCACCATTGTAACTTCTGTAAGGGTGTGTGTAACTTTAATTGATGTAAGTATTGTTTATTTGTATGAAATCTCATTCCATCAATTTTTTCCATTCATATCTAAAAGTGCTAACTGGATGTGCTACATGCAAGTAGAACACACACTTCTGATTGCTAGACACCATCCCAATGCATGATCCACCTTGTACCCACCTCTTCTAGTGATGGTCACCTAGGATACCTCAAAATCTTGCTGTGGTGAAACTCCCTGTATACACATTCTCTTGTGTATAGAACTTCTCAGGGGTTTATAAACACAGGGACTACTGCACAATACAGCATTAAATTTAAAATGTATGTCCAGGTCGGTATCATTTTATACACTTCTGTAGGATACAAACATTACCAGTCACTGCAGTGGAATAAAGAAGAGAGGGTCACTCCATGGTCTTGGAATATTGCCCTGGTGTTAACAATGGTCTTCATTTTGACCTGTTTGAGAGGCCAACCAATGAACCACCATTTCACTGACATTAGAATGACTGGGGCCGGGGTGCGGGGAGTGGGTGAAAACCTTGGAGAATCTCTCACCTGTAGGTGCCGGCAGGGGTCAACCCCTGGCTTAGCCCCTGGAAATCCACTGGGAGTTCCTAATCTGCTCACGCTCCACAGGATGAAGTCACTGTGCATATAAAGAGCAAGCATTTGCGCTCTGCCCCAATTCCACATTCACTCCTGCTGCCGGATGGGTGAGTGGGCCATCTCCCATGGTGCCTTCTTTCGTGAATGCAGGTCTTGCCAGGAATAGTTTAAAACTTTTCAAATATTGCATTCCATCCATCAAATATAAGACAAACCATTATTTTTAAGTACCTCTAAGGAAGAAAAAACACCAGTTAAGTTAGAATGTGTTAACACTATTTGAGAGATGTAATAGTATGAAAACACTGGTGTCTCTGAAACAATAGAGAAATTCTACAACCGTATTACTGAAGAGGCAGTTGAGGGCCACATACACATGTATAGGGCCCTTTGGTATCAGGCACTTTGTAACAGAAAAAGAACGTGGTAAATCACTTATAAGCTTTCCAAATATTTTACTTAAAATGCATACTGGGTACTTAAGCTACTGCCCATTAGTGTGGGAAAGCTTCAACAAGTATACTATGAATATATACTTCCTACATAAAACTATACACTGTACCAGAATCTTAGTACCTGTTACATAGCACACTCAAGATCATCTAGACAAATCTGATGGAAAAGTGATGAGCAAGAAAAAGGGAGCCATGAGTGACAGAAACACATGAGAAACATAGCATCTCATCTCTACAGAAAGGGGTGGATGACTCAAATAATACAGACTATCAGGCTAATCACTGGAAAAGAAACAAAAGTGAGTCCTTACCTTACGCCAAATATCATCAGCAACACGGTAGCAATGACCCATGAATAACAAATTAACCTAAACAAAATTTATGTCATGCATTAGGGAAAGAAAGATATACCTGACATCATATCAGGCTCCAAAAGTTCTTAGGTCAGTAATGTAAAAACTGAGGAAAACATACACATTGAATTGTTTCAAGTTTTCTAATACTCAAATATTTGAGCAATATTTACACCAAAATTTACAGAAAATAAGGTCATCTCTATGTCAACACCTCAAAAAAAGTGATTTACCTAAAGCCCACTTGTCCATTACATAACTCCTACAAGCTCTATATCATTAGTTATCACTGGAAGCAACCTAAATCAATCTACAATTCAGTTTTTCACAAAAGAAACAGTCCAGAGATAGAGTGGCTACAAGGCTGGCTGGTTCGGTAGCTCAAGAGCATCATCCAGGTCCCAGGTTCTTCCAGTCTTTCTGCTCTGCCATGCAGAAATTATAACCATCGCTGAAAGACACAGCCAGGTAAGGAAACGTTGAACAGGATCCCACTTCACCTGGCATGATTCCTTGAAGCTTTGAAGAAACCTTTTCCAGAAATAACCTGCTCAAGATATTTCCTTTACCTGTCTAGAATGGGGTCCTCCAAATACTCTAAACCAATTACTGGCTGTGAGAAAGGGATTATCATTATTGGTTGAAACTAATCAGGATTTATCCCCTGTTCCATCAAGAGGAATGGATACCCAGATTCAGGCAGCCAAAAACAAGGAATGAGTGACTAGGTTGGTCACTCAGCAACACCAGCTACAACCCGTACGAACCTGGTCTCTCAATCCATTCAGGAAGGAACAAACCATGGTCCTTAAAAACACCACCGTACCAAATAAAAATACAGTTAATTTCTAGATTACATAGTACATATGCTCTGCACACTTACACTTACAAAGGCATCTAAATATAAAACAGTAAGTGAAAAAAAATAGATTAAAATGAGACTATTTTAAGTACATTTTTTAAACCATACTGATTGCAATGAGTCCTACAGCTGTCCCTTACTACAGAGACTTGTGGCATTAACCATTTTAAATTATCTACGCAATTTTCTACTTTATGCACAGATTTTTATCTCTTGCTGATTCAGATACAGTTAAAACACTATTAAAAACATTGGTTTTCTTATGGAAGACTTAATTCATTAACAATGATAAAATCCATTTATAAATGCCAGGGAAGAGCACAAAGAGAAGTATACTTCATATCTTTCAAATATTAGTTCATTATCTATACATATTTAGATGCTAGCATAGTGGTGCTATTTAAAATACCTTAGAAATTATTCTAATAAGGATACAATGCCTTTTCAAACATGATTCAAGCCGAACATACAACTCCTGTAATGCAGCATCCTAAAAATCAAACAGAAACACCCAAACACCCTCAGGATCGACTCATGTGTGAGCTTAATGTTGCCGTGCTGCCATCTTAATTAGCTACCCAGCGATTTTACAGCATCTATGTACATAAGGAGCATGTTTATTCAAAACAACCATCCTCTGTGGTTTCTTTTTTTTACAAAAGCTTGACATTTTATCAGAAACAAATTTTAGTTTCATAATTTCCAACAGAATGTTTTCCACGTTCCTTGAGAGATATCTCCTTGGTCTGAATTCCCTGATATGTAAAAGTTTGAATTCATAGTGAAACTATGTCCAATTTAAATACTGATAGATTTTTACTCCTGTCAGCATGTCATGTGGCCTAGTTACAGCTGTGGTTTCCAACCTGAAAACTTTCAGGTTCCAAGTCTGACAAATACTCACAGGTTTGTTCACACCCACCTGTATGAACTCTCCAACTCGGGACGGTAGGAGTTACTTATTCATTATATGGAGAGGGTTCTGCGACGTTATAAGAGATCTGACTTCAGAGAAGCCTTCCCACATCAAGCACATTCCTGTTCCCTCTCCTGTGAATTCTCTGATGGCTGTTGAAGGCTGATTTGTGGTAGAATTTTTTCCCACATTCAGTACATTCATATGGCTTCTCTCCTGAGTGAGTTCTGTAATGTACAGTGAGGTATGACATCCGAGAGAAGGCTTTTCCACATTCGTTACATTCAAAAGGTTTCTCTCCTGAATGAATTCGATGATGTATAGTGAGATACGACATCTGAGAGAAGAATTTGCCACATTCGTAACACTCATAGGCTTTCTCTCCTGTGTGTGTCCTCTGGTGTCTGTTAAGGGCTGAATTCTGGCAGAAGGTTTTCCCACATTCGTTACATTCGTAGGGCTTCTCACCTGAATGAATTCTGTGATGTATTGTGAGGTATGACATTTGCGAGAAGAACTTCCCACATATGTAACATTCATAGGGCTTCTCTCCTTTATGTATCCTCCGGTGTCTACAAAGGGCAGAATTCTGGTAGAAGGTCTTCCCACATTCATTACATTCGTAGGGCTTCACTCCTGAGTGAGTTCTGTGATGTATGGTGAGGTACGACAACTGGGAGAATAACTTTCCACACTCATTGCACTCATAGGGCTTCTCTCCTGTGTGGACTCTCTGGTGTCTCATGAGGGCTGAGTTAAGGTAGAAGGTTTTCCCACACTCGTTACATTCATAGGGCTTCTCTCCTGAATGAGTTCTGTAATGCACAGTGAGATATGACAGCCGAGAGAAGAACTTCCCACACTCGTTGCACTCATAGGGCTTCTCTCCTGTGTGTGTCCTCTGGTGTGTGGTGAGGGTAGACTTGCGGCAGAAGCACTTCCCACACTCGTTGCACTTGTAGAGTTTCACGCCTGTGTGAATTTTCTGGTGGTCATTAAGGGCTGACTTCTGGGAGAAGGTTTTTCCACAGTCATGACAAACGTAGGGTCTCTCTCCCGAATGTGTTCTCTGGTGCTGTGTGAGGTGTGTCTTCTGGCAAAAGGCTTTTCCACAGTAGCTACATTCATAGGGCTTCTCTCCTGAGTGAGTTCTCTGGTGTTGAATGAGGTGTAACTTCTGGTAGAAGGTTTTCCCACATTCAGTACATTCATAGGGCTTCTCCCCTGTGTGTGTTCGCTGATGGACAGTGAGGGTGCCCTTCTGGCAGAAGGATTTCCCACACTGATTACATTCATAAGGTTTCTCTCCTGTGTGAGTCCTCTGGTGGATAATAAACTTGGACTTTTTACAGAAGGATTTCCCACATGCATTGCACTCATAGGGTTTCATTTCCAAATGAGTTGTTGGGTGCACACTGAGGTTTGACATTTGGAGAAAGGCTATTTCAGATTCGTTCCACTTGTAGGGCTTCTCCTCTATATGGTTAACAAACACTGTATCCTTCTGAAAGGCTTTCTGGCATTTGATATATTCAAAGGGTTTCTCCAAAATGTGAATGTTCTGATAAATACTTTCTCCATTTAGAGCATAAGCCTCCCCGTTTTGGTTAAATTCATAAGGTTTATCTCCGAGATGAGTCTTTTCAAGCTTCACATGGAGAAGTGATCTCCCACAAGCACTACATTCATCAGGTTTCATTCTTGCATAGCTGCCATCACTACTAATATATTCTGAAATAGACTTTAAACTCTTTTCACATGAATCACACTGATAGGATCTTTTTCTTGAAGGAACAGGGCTTGTTTCCACATTACAAGTCTTACCAAGACCGTTACCACTCCCTTCAGGCAGGGTTTTGATGTTAATGGATTCAGTTTGCCTTGAATGTTTGTCTTCAGTTTCCTGGCTTCCTTCCATCAGATCATGAACTTTCCAGACTTCTAAAAAGAGGCAAGATTAACCAATTTTTATGCAACTTCCTAGGTAAGAAATGACATGTGACTTGTACACAAGCATTTCATTGTGGCACAGGTGCTAGGTTCTTGGACAGGTGAAAACCATTCCAAGTGTATTTTCCCCCCTTATTTTGGTTTGGAATAAACTTGCACATGCACACACACAAGCTCCATGATCTCCAGTGGTGAAGAAAGCTGATAAAAACAAGTGATAAAGAATCCACCTGCAGTGCAGGAAATACAGGTCTGATCCCTGGGTCAGGAAGATGCCCTGGAGGAGGAAATGGCAACCCACTCCAGTACACTTACCTGGGAAATGCCATGGACAAAGGAGCCTGGTAGGCTACAGTCCATGGGGTTGCAAAGAGTCAGACATGACTGAGTACATGCACACATTAATATTTCAAAATTTTGTTCAAAACTGGGTACAGAAGGTAAAAACGTGGAGCAATGATCTGAAGATAGAGGATGCTGGATAAATGCCTGATTCTTAGATATGAAAGGGCTCACAGCAAACAGTTCAACTGACAGGGGAGCAATGAGTTTAGCTGCTGCACAACGACCAGGAGGACTGTGCAAGAGGTCTCCATTTCACACCAAGTCACTTCATATTGCGGGGAGATACAGAGAAGAGTCCAAGGTGCTACCACTTACACTGAGATGGTTTGGTACCAATATGCCCCAGCTTATATTCACTTGCAAGTCTCTGCTCCTGTTGTTTTACTAAATTTGCCTTTTCCAGCCTTTGATCTACTCAAAATCTATCTTTCCTGAGACAAAAACCTGAGAAAAGATAGGTTTCCTCAGAATCTATCAAAACTTGAGGAGGGTGAATGGAGAAGCCCAAGTAAAAAACACAGTCAACAGACTTCTTGATCAGACCTAGATTTTTTTCCTAAAGCATCACCTTGAGATGGAGTCAAAGCCGAGGGAAGGAAGAGACTGGTATTAGAGCTGAAAGGGAAAACTTGAGTTCAGACTTAAAGAATGTGTAATCTGGACAAATAACCCACAGCTCAGTGAAACAGAAGGGACTTTAGAAGTGTGGACCAAATGAAGTTTAGCCAGAGTTTCAAGAAACAATACAAAATTAAAATTTCTGGGCAACACAGGGACAATCATTGCATGATTCTGAAAGGGAGAGGAATTTAAACTGCCTTTAGGAATCAACAGGGACTGGCTGTAGGCTCACCCTGTGAGACTATTGATAAGATGGATTCAAAAGTCAGGGGAACACATCTTGCAAATCCAATGAGAATGGAGGAGCACCTACAGCTCTCTCAGGAAACAATGAACCAGGAACAGGTAGACAGAGCAGCATGAAACACATAAAAGCCTTAAATACCTGAGATTATAAATACTTAAATACCTTAAATAAATATCTTATATAAATACCTTAAATACTCTTCAGACCTTCTGAAGAGCTTGGGGAATAAACCACCAGAGGGTGAGGCAGACCCTTCAGGGATGTTTCTGCAGGGGGCAGGGTGGGGGTGGTAAATGAATCAGGACTCATTTCTCTGTCTCCTACTTGACGGCGCACCTGCTCAGACACAACATGATTCAAGATACTGCCGACAGAACAGAAAGTAAGAGACAAGATGAAAGTGAGCATCTGACGGAATAGGGAGACCCTGTGATGCTGTCACCAAACTCCAGCAGGAATGACCAGTGCCTGTGATCAGGACAGCACAGGTGAACTAAGTTCACTGGTTTATGCACAGGAGGGGGCTGTGAACTCTGACCTCAAAGAAAGAGAAGTGAGAAGTGAAGCCAGGGACAGAAACAGGCCTGAGGCATTTCATGGGAAAGAAGAAGGAAACTAATGAGAACATGGAGAGTCAGGAGTTATTCTCTAGTGACAGACTATATATATGCCTGCCAACAAAATGCCATAAGAAGTTCTGAGGTTTAAGAGGAGGAAGGAAGCAAGCAGGTTTTGATTCAGAGCAGAAGCCAGAGTGGGAAGCTCTACCAACACAAGCTGCTGTGGGGAAGGAAAAAGCCTTAGGGAGTAAGATTCGAGTTGCCGGAGTGCAAGAACAACTCTCTTCAGTCGCTTCTCAGGTTTGGCACCATTAAAAATCTCCAGCGAAAAACATTCCTGAGTTATCACCCTCCTTACTGCCACCCCCCCCACACACACACCTGGGTGACTCTGAAGCAGGAATTCTCCTTCCATCACCCACGGCTCTTCTCCTTGCTCCAATTTGGTGATGACTTCAGGTTTGATAATGTGACACCCTGTTAACAGATACAAGAGAGAACTTGAACTTGGCTGCTGGGCTTCCAGATCTGTCATGTAAGCAAAAGGCTGGCTTACGAGCTACAGGAGAGAAGTGCCATTGGTGCTGTGCCAGAATCAGAACCTACCCAGAGGTAGAGACCACATGCCCTACTTGGTACCCCAGATGATTCTAGTTGTTCTGTCAAGTTGAAAGTTAAGCTGTGTGTGTCTGTGTGTGTGTATGCTTGGTCAGCTGACTCTAGACAACCCCATGGACTGCAGATTGCCAGCTTCCTCTGTCCATGGGATTTTCCAAGCAAGAATACTGCAGTGGGTTTCCATTTCCTACACCAGGGGATCTTCCCAACCCAATTCAGTTTTGTAAGATCGAACCTGAATCTCTTACATCTCCTGCACTGGCAGGTGGATTCTTTTACCACTGTGCTGCCTGGGAAGCCCACAAGTTCAAAGTTGAAATCATTAAGTTAGAGGGAAATCTAGTTTCTCTCTCTCCTCACCCACAGAGATGAGGTGGCTGTAGTTCTCCAGCATCACGTCCCTGTAGGTCGTCTTCTGCTCAGGGTCTAGGTGCTGCCACTCCTCCTGGGTGAAGTCCACGGCCACATCCCTGAATGACACTGACCCCTGTAATGGCACCGTAGTGGGAACTGGGTGACATGGAGCAGATACACAGGGACAAGAGCTCACCCAGCTCACTGGTCAAGTTTACACTGTGTACCTTTTCTATATTATGGGCCTTACGGAAGAAAAATAAATATAATACACTGCTGTGAGTTTGCTCAATGTACAGGAAAAAAAGAAAATACAGCCTTACACTGTGAGCCAGCAACAGTCCTGAGGACGAGACCAGCAGACAGAACCTGTGCCCTCGAGAAGCACAGGCCTGAGGGCAGTGTGCAAACCCAAAATGCACGGCACTCCTTCATTCTGCTTCCAGAACATTAATAATGTCGGTTGGTTCTCCTTTGTCCTCCCCGGTCACTCCTTCACTGGCTCCTCCTCTCCTCTGAGTCATCCTCAAGTCATCATAGGGCCCTAGGGCTCAGTTCTTTTCTTGTACCCTTGGCTTTGATGGTGATCTCATCTTGTCTCATGGTTTTAATAATCTGTGCTGTGGCATGCTGTGCTTAGTCACTCAGTCGTGTCCAACTCTTTGCGACCCCATGGACTGTAGACTCCCAGGTTCCTCTGTCCGTGGGTATTCTCCAGGCATTAATAACCTTCTACACTTCAAGATTTCCCAATGTTTATCACCAGCCCAAGCATCTCTTCTGTTCCTCCCCTGAGCTCCTCCTACAACTCACAGAAGGAACTGAGCTGTAGTATTCACCACAGTTACCAAGGCGATGAGCAAGCCAGGCAGCACATCCCAGTTCCATATTTCACTACAGAGATAAGCCTACCTCGACCTGACCCTGGCCTGCTCCCCGAGCTATTGGAAACAGCTTATTTTGTCCCACCCTAATGCCCAGCCAGGGACTTGGAATCCCTTCATCCCCCAACACCTTCCAGGGACGGAGCTCACTTACTCCTGATGTGGGGCACAGAGCACAGAACTGGAAACTGCCACACCCAGACTTGTGAGTGCGGATCTTCTGAGTAAATTCACACTCACACTCACACAGTCATTACAGCCTACTTCCTCCTGTACCATCACCTCTAGAATAAAGACAATAATGGTGCCTGTCACATGATACAGATCAGTACCAAACAGGCTCTTGCATGGAAAGCACTTAACACACTTCTTTGGACATAACACACTTTTCAATACCTGCTATTATTGTTGATTATCTACTGTGTATCTCATCACCTTGCAAATCAGAATGAATCAGAAAACATAGAAGTAAACTTAAATAACTAAACGTAATGGGTCTGTTAAATTTATGCAATTGTCCAGAAAAGATTACAAAACAGTGCCAGTGTGTTAAAACCAATAAGGTTCAGGTACTCTCAACAGACAGAGAAGGCAATGGCAACCCACTCCAGTACTCCTGCCTGGAAATCCCAGGGATGGGGGAGCCTGGTGGGCTGCTGTCTATGGGGTTGCAGAGAGTCAGACACGACTGAAGCGACTTAAGAGGAGCTAATCCATGTCAAGGTCAGGAGGGGCGACGGCGAGGAGATACCCCTCATCCAAGGTAAGGAGCAGTGGCTGTGCTTTGCTGGAGCAGCCATGAAGAGATACCCCACGTCCAAGGTAAGAGAAACCCAAGTAAGATGGTAGGTGTTGCAAGAGGGCATCAGAGGGCAGACACATTGAAACCATAATCACAGAAAACTAGTCAATCTAATCACACTAGGACCACAGCCTTGTCTAACTCAATGAAACTAAGCCATGCCCTGTGGGGCCACCCAAGATGGGCAGGTCATGGTGGAGAGGTCTGACAGAATGTGGTCCACTGGAGAAGGGAATGACAAACCACTTCAGTATTCTTGCCTTGAGAATGCCATGAAAGGCAAAATGATGGGATACTGAAAGAGGAACTCCCCAGGTCAGTAGGTGCCCAATATGCTACTGGAGATCAGTGGAGAAATAACTCCAGAAAGAATGAAGGGATGGAGCCAAAGCAAAAACAATACCCAGTTGTGGATGTAACTGGTGATAGAAGCAAGATCCGATGCTGTAAAGAGGAATACTGCATAGGAACCTGGAATGTCAGGTCCGTGAATCAAGGCAAATTGGAAGTGGTCAAACAGAAGATGGCAAGCGTGAACGTCGACATTCTAGGAATCAGCAAAATAAAACGGACTGGAATGGGTGAATTTAACTCAGGTGACCATTGTATCTACTACTGCGGGCAGGAATCCCTTAGAAGAAATGGAGTAGCCATCACGGTCAACAAAAGAGTCCAAAATGCAGTACTTGGATGCTATCTCAAAAATGACAGAATGATCTCTCTTCGTTTCCAAGGCAAACCATTCAACATCAGATGAATCCAAGTCTATGCCCCAACCAATAATGCTGAAAAAGTTGGAGTTAAATGGTTCTATGAAGACCTACAAGACTTTTTAGAACTAACACCCAAAAAAGATGTTCTTTTCATTATAGGGGACTGGAATGTACAAGTAGGAAGTCAAAAATCACCTGGAGTAACAGGCAAATTTGGCCTCGGAATATGAAATGAAGCAGGGCAAAGACTAATAGAGTTTTGCCAAGAAAATGCACTGGTCATAGCAAACACCCTCTTCCAACAACACAAGAGAAGACTCTACACATGAACATCACCAGATGGTCAACACCAAAATGAGATTGATTATATTCTTTGCAGCCAAAGAAGGAGAACCTCTATACAGTCAAAAAAAAAAAAAAAAAGACCAGGAGCTGACTGTGGCTCAGATCATGAACTCCTTATTGCCAAATTCAGACTGAAATTGAAGAAAATAGGGAAAACCACTAAATGATTCAGGTATGACCTAAATCAAATTCCTTATGATTATACAGTGGAAGTGAGAAATAGATTTAAGGGACTAGATCTCATAGATAGAGTGCCTGATGAACTATGGACAGAGGTTTGTGGCACTGTACAGGAGACAGGGATCAAGACCATCCCCATGGAAAAGAAATGCAAAAAAGCAAAATGGCTGCCTGGGGAGGCCACACAAATAACTGGGAAAAGAAGAGAAGCGAAAAGCAAAGGAGAAAAGGAAAGATATAAGCATCTGAATGCAGAGTTCCAAAGAATAGCAAGAAAAGATAAGAAAGCCTTCCTCAGTGATCAATGTAAAGAAACAGAGGAAAAGAACAGAATGGGAAAGACTAGAGATCTCTTCAAGAAAATTAGAGATACCAAGGGAACATCTCATGCAAAGATGGCCTCGATAAAGGACAGAAATGGTATGGACCTAACAGAAGCAGAAGATATTAAGAAGTGGCAGGAATACACAAAAGAACTGTACAAAAAAGATCTCCACAACCAAGATAATCATGATGGTGTTATCACTCATCTAGAGCCAGACATCCTGCAGTGTGAAGTCAAGTGGGCCTTAGAAAGCATCACTACAAACAAAGCTAGTGGAGGTGATGGAATTCCAGTGGAGCTATTTCAAATCCTGAAAGATGATGTTGTGAAAGTGCTGCACTCAATAAGCCAGCAAATTTGGAAAACCCACCAGTGGCCACAGGACTGGAAAAGGTCAGTTTTCATTCCAATCCAAAGAAAGGCAATGCCAAAGAATGCTCAAACTACCACACAACTGCACTCATCTCACATGCTAGTCAAGTAATGTTCAAAATTCTCCAAGCCAGGCTTCAGCAATATGTGCACCATGAACTTCCAGATGTTCAAGCTGGTTTTAGAAAAGGCAGAGGAACCAGAGATCAAATTGCCAACATCCACTGGATCATGGAAAAAGAAAGAGAGTTCCAGAAAAACATCTATCTCTGCTTTATTGACTATGCCAAAGCCTTTGACTATGTGGCTCACAATAAACTGTGGAAAATTCTGAAAGAGACGGGAATACCAGACCACCTGACCTGCCTCTTGAGAAATCTGTATGCAGGTCAGGAAGCAACAGTTAGAACTGGACATGGAACAACAGACTGGTTCCAAACAGGAAAAGGAGTATGTCAAGGCTGTATATTGTCACCCTGCTTATTTCACTTATATGCAGAGTACATCATGAGAAACGCTGGGCTGGAAGAAACACAAGCTGGAATCAAGATTGCTGGGAGAAATATCAATAACTTCAGATATGCAGATGACACCACCCTTATGGCAGAAAGTGAAGAGGAACTCAAAAACCTCTTGATGAAATCACTGAAAAAGTTGGCTTAAAGCTCAACATTCAGAAAACGAAGATCATGGCATCTGGTCCCATCACTTCATGGGAAATAGATGGGGAAACAGTGGAAACAGTGTCAGACTTTATTTTGGGGGGGCTCCAAAATCACTGCCGATGGTGAGTGCAGCCATGAAATTAAAAGATGCTTACTCCTTGGAAGAAAAGTTATGACCAACCTAGATAGCATGTTGAAAAGCAGAGACATTACTTTGCCAACAAAGGTCCATCTAGTCAAGGCTATGGTTTTTCCTGTGGTCATGTATGGATGTGAGAGTTGGACTGTAAAGAAGGCGGAGCACCGAAGAATTGATGCTTTTGAACTGTGGTGTTGGAGAAGACTCTTGAGAGTTCCTTGAACTGCAAGGAGATCCAACGAGTCCATTCTGAAGGAGATCAGCCCTGGGATTTCTTTGGAAGGAATGATGCTAAAGCTGAAACTCCAGTACTTTGGCCACCTGATGTGAAGAGTTGACTCATTGGAAAAGACTCTGATGCTGGGAGGGATTGGGGGCAGGAGGAGAAGGGGACGACAGAGGATGAGATGGCTGCATGGCATCACGGACTCGATGGACGTGAGTCTGGGTGAACTCCGGGAGATGGTGATGGGCAGGGAGGCCTGGCCTGCTGCGATTCATGGGGTTGCAGAGTCGGACGTGACTGAGCGACTGGACTGAACTGAAGCCACTTAGCAGCAACAGCAGCAGCTCTCAACAGAACATGGAGACAGGAGTGGTTAGGAAGAGGTTAAGGAAACGACCTCGTCAAGCTCAGGGTCTATCAGAGACAATGATGAACTCCTGATGTTGACTGAAAATCAAAGTTTTCATGTGGAACAATTGAAGAGGCAGACTGGCTCCTGTCCCCTGACCCCAAGCTCTACATGCCAAGATGACTGGGACCCAGACTTTGCAGGCCTGGGAAGGCTGAGGGTGCCCTGTTGCTGAGACACACCAGTAGAAGTAGTCACTGCCCAAGGTAGACAGAGGTTATGTACAGTACTGCCCTGGTCTAGCCTGGAGAAGCCTGTCTCAGAGAGCAACAGCAAATCTTCCAGAACTCAGCCCATACTCCAACTAGACATCACCAGACATACCTGTGTCTGCCCCCTGAGGACTGGGAGTCCACACGTTCACACATTAAAAGTCTTTACCAAGTGCAAGAGAGTGGCTGACGCAGTGCCCAGAACCGGAAAGAGAAAGTAAGAACCAGAAGAGAAGCACAAGACCAATGAATTCCTCTCTCCTCACCTCCACCCACCTCCTTGAAAGAAGTTGTACTTCAGTACTGACCAAGGAGGGTGCTCTTATTCACTTGTGTGGATAAGACTAAGAATCTTGTGGTTTTGAGAAATTTTTGAGAAATTTTTAAAAATGAATAGTATTCAACCTCTCAAAATGAAAAAAGTTAAAGAATTATATGCTATTGCTGGAAAATCAAGTAAAAAGACAAAAAAACTTGGAAAACAACGTTCACTAACATGACTCCAACTGGAAACATTTATAAATACTTAAGTCTACTCTGTCAGTCAATAAAGCAAAACAAATCAGTACTGAGACAGGAGGATGGACTGTGGACATGAACAGGCCCTTCATACAAAAAGAAAAACACACCAGTCTGAAAAGACCACATACTGTACGATTCCAACTATGTGACATTCTGTAAAAGACAAAAATACATGGACGGTAATAAGATGAGCAGCTGTTGGGGGCTGGGGGCAGAGAGAGAGACAAACAGGAGGTGCCTTGGGTTGTTTCTGGTGGCAAAGCAGTTTTATACTGTACTTCTTTGGTGGCTGAAGGTCATTCACTACACCTTTGTCAAGACCTGAATACAGAGTGACCCCTAATATAAACTACGGACTCCAGGTAATCATAAGGTATCAACAGTTGACAGGATGCACCGCACAAGTGTGAGATGATAACAATGGAGGAAACCAAGAGGGACAGTTATAGGGAACTCTGTACTGTCAGCTCAATTTCCGCATAAACCTAAAACTGTTCTAAAAAGTCTATTAATTAAAAAGAAAAAATAGCTTCTAAATCTATGAAAATATTCTCAATCTCACTCATGACTGAGAAAAAAACCCAAGGGCATGGACATGCACTACGTACTGGGGCCCAGGACCAGCAGCAGAGGGAACTCACTGAGGCCTCCCCCTTGCCAGACTGCCATCCAGCTGGAGCCCCAAGTCCCCCTGACTTGATTCCCTCAGCCATCCTCCACCATATATCACATCAAGGAAACCTTTATCACCCAAGGATAAGTGTTTGGAAAGGACAATGTAAGGCAAGCAATAGATGGTGTTTGTCACTTTTTGCAATGAATGTCAAGAACTCAAGGCTTGTTCTGCGACTTTAAGACCTCTGGAGGATCCTGGAATCTACACATAGAACTTGCCAGAAACACTTGGTGCTGACCTGCTCTCTATGCTTGTCTAACCCTATCTTTTACCTATTCCTACTTTTCCATTTTAAATTCTGAACTATTGGGCCTCCTAAAGTGTTATTACAAATCAGTGAAAGTGCTAGCCGCTCTTGAGTCAATCCAGGCTCCTCTATCCATGGAATTCTCCAGGCATGAATACTGGAGTGGTTTGCCATTCCCTTCTCCAGGGGATCTTCTTGACCCAAGGATCAAACCCGGGTCTCCTACATTGCAGGCAGATTCATTACAATCTGAGCCAGGAGGGAAGCCTACAGAATGGAGTAGGGAGTAAATAAGTAAACAGCAAAACTCACCAGAGATTGATTCATTTTCCGCTGCTCTCGGAATAACCTGCAGGACTGTGAAAGCAGAGGTGGACCTGAAGGAGGAAATGCAGGTAGTGAGGCGACCCAAGAAGAGCTAGTGGGAACGAGCCCTGCCCAGCACTTCACTAGACACTTGTGGGAAACACGCCCTTTCACTTTCCAGCAGGGCTTAGAAGAACAGAGACTGGGGACACACCCACAGGCCTGTAACTCCCACATGATTACGGTACTGTGGGGAAACACGTTTTCATCAGTGGATGAACATCGAATCCTACTAAAATAAACTTCCACCATTAAATATAAAATAGTAACAATAAACAATTACAGTTTTCTTACTAATTCTGTTAAGATCAGAAAATCCACAGGGTGCTCTGAGTAACGAGGCTGTCTTTCACTTATTCGTACAAACTTAAACGCGTTACTTTGCTGACTAAGGTCCGCCTAGTCAAGGCTGCGGTTTTTCCTGTGGTCACGTATGGATGTGAGAGTTGGACTGTGAAGAAGGCTGAGCGCCGAAGAATTGACGCTTTTCAACTGTGGTGTTGGAGAAGACTCTTGAGAGTCCCTTGGACTGCAAGGAGATCCAACCAGTCCATTCTGAAGGAGATCAACCCTGGGATTTCTTTGGAAGGAATGATGCTAAAGCTGAAACTCCAGTACTTTGGCCACTTGATGCGAAGAGTTGACTCACTGGAAAAGACTCTGATGCTGGGAGGGATTGGGGGCAGGAGGAGAAGGGGACGTCAGAGGATGAAATGGCTGCATGGCATCACTGACTCGATGGACGTGAATCTGAGTGAACTCCGGGAGTTGGTGACGGACAGGGGGGCCTGGCGTGCTGCGATTCATGGGGTCGCAAAGAGTCGGACACGACTGAGCGACTGAACTGAAATGAAACGCAATGCTCAAAAAAGATCTCTTATTAAGAAACTGACAGAGCAGTTTCCCCTGGAGTCTGATCTTGCTAATGATCCCACCTGCAGACCCAATGACCTGGGACAAGTCACCTCCCTTCTCAGGCCCAGTCACCTCCTCCCTCAACTGAGGCATTGGGACAGACGCCTTGAAGACTCATCCGGCACTAACTACACGGTGAGTCCACCGGGCAGAACCCGCGGAGGAGGGGGGCGTGGCGTGTCAGCGGCGGCTTAGATTACAGAACCAAGTGCTGATGAGACTTGAGAGACTCGTGCAGGATCGCAACAAGGCGAGAGAAAGAGGAGGAGGGGCCTCGGGGATGGAGGGAGGGGTGGACGCGGCACTTCCGGGCCAAGCCTGGGGCCCCCACTGCCCCAGGACACCCACAAGCCCCAGCAGAGACCCAGCGGAGCAGCCGGCCTTGCCCTCCAGCCCGGCCTCTCGACCCCGGTAAAGCGGTCAAATCTTCTCAGTCGCTCTCTCGCGGGGTCCGGAGAGGGCTCCCCAAGCCCTGCTCTCCGAGGGGCGTAGGATCAACAGCCGCCTGGAGGCCGCAGAGCACCACCTACCTCGTTGAGACTCGCTGACCGGCTCCGGGCTCCCCAGGCTCCGGCCGGGGGCTGCTCCTGCGGAGCGCTACTCGCCGAGTCCCTCTTCTCCGCCTCCCGAGGCCTTTGGGCCCGAGGAGCCAGCTCTGAGCCTACGGGACAAGCTCCCTTCAGGCCAGCGTCGTTCCCGAGGCTTCACCGTGTCGTGCGCTGCAGACGGTCGGGACCGGGCCCCGCCGCTCCTTAGCCGTCGCCGCCGCTCGCCCGGCCTCTCCGACCCAGCCCGAGGGCTCCGGGGCTCGAGATCCGGGGTCTCGGCTCCAGCCTCCGCCCGGCCCGCAAGAACCCTCGCGTGCACAGCCCGCGTCCGCTGGATGCCAGCCCTGCCAGACGGCGTTCCAGTCCCGCAGGCCCTGGAATCCCCGCCAGCCGGAGGCCAAAGCCTGGGAACGAGGGCGAGCGGTGACCTGGCCAGCGACAGGAAGCAAAAGCTCCGGTGCGCGTGCGCGAACACGCACACAGAACGCGGGGCCCTAGCGCAGGAGGACGCCGGAAGTCTGGGCACCGGGGCCCGCCCCAGGGAGCCCGACAGACACCAAGACTCTATTTCCCAGAAGTCTCCGCGCCATGAAGTTAGGGAACCTCGTAAATGTCTCCACCTCATCTGGAGGTGAAGCAATGCTGTGCTGAGAGGATGGACCCTCTGAACCAGGGAATCAATATCCCATTTGTTAACTCCTGTTAGGAGTCAAGGAAATATATGGCCTCAGGTGGGGTCCTATGTGATTGCCTCCTGGATCCCTGGTCCTTTCCCTGCCCAGAGGTATTTTAGGTTAGATCTGAGGATCTCCGACAAACCAGAGAGGGGGAAGAAGTGTATCCTGTTTGGTGGTGGTGGTGGTTTAGTGGCTAAGTCGTGTCTGTCCCTGGGATTCTCCAGGCAAGAATACTGGAGTAGGTTGCCATTTCCTTAACTGAAACACTAACAATTCAGTTCAGTTCAGTAGCTCAGTCCTGTCTGACTCTTTGTCACCCCACAGACTGCAGCATGCCAGGCTTCCCTGTCCATCACCAACTTCTGGAGCTTGCTCAAACTCATGTCCATCGAGTCGGTGATGCCATCCAATCATCTCTTCCTCGGGAGAAGGAAATGGCAACCCACTCCAGTATTCTTGCCTGGAGAATCCCAGGGACAGAGGAGCCCGGTGGGCTGCCGTCTGTGGGGTCACAGAGAGTCAGATACGACGGAAGACACTTAGCAGCAGCAGCAGCATCTCATCCTCTGTCGTCCCCTTCTCCTCCTGCCTTCAATCTTTCCTGCATCAGGGTCTTTTCCAATGAATCAGTTCTTTGCATCAGGTGGTCAGCATGTTGGAGTTTCAGCTTCAGCATCAGTCTTTCCAATGAATATTCAGGACTTATTTTCCCTAGGATTGACTGGTTGGATCTTCTTGCAGTCCAAGGGATTCTCAAGAGTCTTCTCCAACACCACAGTTCAAAAGCATCAATTCTTCAGCGCTCAGCTTTCATTATAGTCCAACTCTCACATCCATACATGACTACTGGAAAAACCATACTTTTTACTTGCGATCTTTGTTGGTAAAGTAATGTCTCTGCTTTTTAATATGCTTTCTAGGTTGATCATAGTTTTTTCCCAAGGAGCAAGTGTCTTTTAATTTCATGGCTGCAGTCACCATCTGCAGTGATTTTGGAGCCTCCCAAAATAAAGTCTGTCACTGTTTCCATTGTTTCCCCATCTATTTGCCATGAAGTGATGGGACTAGATACCATGATCTTAGTTTTCTGAATGTTGAGTTTTAAGCCAACGTTTTCACTCTCCTCTTTCACTTTCATCAAGAGGCTCTTTAGTTCTTTTTCACTTTCTGCTATAAGACTGGTGTCATCTGCGTATCTGAGGTTATTGATGTTTCTCCCAGCAATCTTGATTTCAGCTTGTGCTTAATCCAGCCCAGCATTTCACATGATATACTCTGCATATAAGTTAAATAAGCAGGGTGACAATATACAACCTTGACATATTCCTATCCCTATTTGGAACCAGTCTGTTCCATGTCCAGTTTTAACTGTTGAAATACTATGTTTCATTAAAATGCTAGGATATAATAAATGTTCAGCCATGATAATAAATGTTCAATCATGGGCATATGGTTTCTCCAAGGAAGGAAAAGAGAATAGAAATTGTAGCTTTTCTAGATTACACAATCAATGCATTAAAAACAGTAGAAAAATCAGAAGGTACATACAAATTGAAAAAAGAAAATGGATACCTGCGAACTTACCTTTTTAACTGGATATTGTTTATGTTAGATAAAAATGTCATTTTTCAAAAATAGAATCATAAGGACAATGATTTATCACTATTTTGGGGGTGAAATCATGTAACCGTGTTCTCGACCAGTTACTTCTCAAAAGCTGGTATGGGTAAAATTAAAAATAAAATCTGCCAATCCAGAAAATTCTCTTCCCAGATGTAGAAATAAAGAAAACAGGTTTATTGTTGAATAACCATGAAAGCAGGCTGGGGGACTTCCCTGGTGGGCCAGTCGTTAAGATTCTGCCCTCCAAACACAGGGGGCTCAGGTTCAGTCCCTCCTGGAGGAGTTAAGGTCCGGCATGCTGTGGGACTGGCCAAAAAAAAAAAAGAAAGCTGGCTGTGCTGTGCACCACAAGGGAACCACTGCTTGTGTAAACGAGATGGACCTCATCTCTTTATTAGCTCAGGAGATAGAATCCAGTGCATATATGTTTAAGGTAACAGTAATTTGTCTTCTGTGAAAAAAGCTTGACAACATTTTCAGCTTGGAGGAGGCAAAGATGCTACTTCCTTGGGTCATCAGAAATCCGGGTTGTTTTGACACCATCTGCCTCCACCATGCTGCCTAAATTCAACACCAGCAAGATCAGAGTCATATAGTAAGGTGCATAGTGGGGAGGTCGTACCCTGTCTGCCCTGGCCCGGAAGAATAGCCCCAGGGTCTGTCTGCAAAAGAGGCTGGTGATGATATCACCAAGGCAACTGGTGATTGGAAGGGTCTGAGGATACAGTGAAACTGATCATTCAGAGCAGACAGGCCCAGATTGAATGGTACCTTCTACTTCTTATGGAACTGCTGAAGCCCTCAAGGAACTGCCAAGAGACAGGAAGAAGCAGAAAAACACTAGATACAGTGGAAACATCGGTTTTAATGAGATGGTCAACATTGCCAGGCAGATGCTCATTGATCTCTAGCTAGAAAACTCTCTGGAACCATTAAAGAGATCCGGGGGGATTGCCCAGTCTGTGGGCTGCGATGTTGATGGCTGCCACCCCCATGACATCATAGATGATATCAACAGTGGTGCAGTTGAGTGCTCTGAGCTTGAGCTTGGCAAACTTCCAGCCCTCGTGCCACAACTAAAAACCCCATAGAGCTGCAATGAAGACCCAGCACAGCCAAACTAAAAACAAGGAAAAAACAACAACAACAAAATCCTGGTTGTGGCAGTTTTCTTGGGCTGTGTCACAAAGTATGCCAAACCAGCGGGCTTAAACAACAGAAATGAATTGTCTGACAGTTCCACAGGTTGCAAGTCCAAATTGAGGCGTTGGCAGGAGTGGGTCTCTCCAAGAGCTGCAGGGGAAGATCTGCTGCAGATGGAGGGGGCAATTTCTTCACTACATATACACTAGGTAGGTACTAGGCAGGTGCTTGTCAGGAACTCCGATCCTGGCTCTGCTTATCCACAGCAGCACGAGGCAGCTTGAGGGGTTTGTCGTGGACCTGTTGGCAGGAGGACTAGAAGCTGGTTCATATATTTGCTCAGCCCCGGACCCATGGCTTGGCCACAACCCTTCCATGTTAGGGTCTAGGTCATGGTTCACCCCTTCCTGCTTGTTTCATTCGATGGTGACATGCTTTCTTTAGGACTTCCTACTGCACCAGCGGGGCTTCCCCGGTAGCTTACGAGTAAAGAACCCACCTGCCAATGCAGGAGAGGTGGGTTCGATCTCTGATCTGGGAAGATCCTCTAGAGACGGAAATGGTAAGCCATCCCAGTATTCTTGCCTGGAGAATCCCATGGACAGTGGAACGTGATGGACTACAGTCCTTGGGGTCACAAAGAGTCAGACACAACTTAGGAACTGAATAACAGCAATTGCACCAGCCTGGGCAGCTCATCTCACCCAGAGATTTCCATCAGAAGCGTGTCAACAAGAAAGTTCAAATTAGGCTCTAGCTCAGTGCTGTGGAATTAGAATCGGTGAGCCTGGGTCCTGGCATCTGTTTATTATTTTCTCCATGTGATTCTCAGCTGAAAGGATTGTATTGACGAAGCACTTTCATTTCACACTGCTGATATTTCTGCAGTACAGTTATCTTAAACTGCATTCATAGGAGGGAGAGAGAAGAGGAGAAGTGATAGTTCTGCTATTCCCCCTGAATACACTGTTAGTGAACAAATCTTGAGTCTGCTCACATGCACACAGTAAAGCCAGTCTCCTGACACTGGGTCGTGAGGAAGGAAAGTGGAACAAGGTGACAAGCAAGGAGTCCAGGCAGCTAGTGAGCAACAGGCCCCAACTCCCCCAGCGACTTTCAGGGAAGAGTTGTTAAAGATGGGGTGTGATTGTTGGTAGGAATATAAGGTGCAGCCACTATGGAGGATAGCGCGGAAGGTCCTTAAAAAACTGAAAATAGAGCTACTATGTGATCCAGCAATCCCACTCCTGGGCATATATCAGGAGAAACCCATAACTCAAAAAGATACGTGCACCTCTATGTTCATAGCCGTTTTATTTACAATAGCCAAGACACAGAAGCAACTTACATGTCCATCAACAGGTGAATGGATAAAGCTGACGTGGTACATACACACAATGAAATGTTACAAAACCTTTAAAAAGAAGGAAACAATGCCACTTGCAGCACCATGGGTGGAGCTAGATAGTACTAAGTGAGGTAAGTCAGAAAGAGAAAGTCAAAGAAAATATGATATCATTGCTATGTAGAATCTTAAAAAATGATACAAATGAACTTATTTACAAAACAGAAACGGACTCACAGACATAGAAAACAAATTTATGGTTCAGTTCAGTTCAGTCGCTCAGTCGTGTCCAACCCTTTGTGACCCCATGAATCACAGCACAGGCCTCCCTGTCCATCACCAACTCCCCGAGTTCACTCAGACTCACGTCCATCGAGTCGGTGATGCCATCCAGCCATCTCATCCTCTGTCGTCCCCTTCTCCTCCTGCCCCCAGTCCCTCCCAGCATCAGAGTCTTTTCCAATGAGTCAACTCTTCACATCAGGTGGCCAAAGTACTGGAGTTTCAGCTTTAGCATCATTCCTTCCAAAGAAATCCCAGGGCTGATCTCCTTCAGAATGGACCGGTTGGATCTCCTTGCAGTCCAAGGGACTCTCAAGAGTCTTCTCCAACACCACAGTTCAAAAGCATCAATTCTTCGGTGCTCAGCCTTCTTCACAGTCCAACTCTCACATCCATACATGACCACAGGAAAAACCATAGCCTTGACTAGATGGACCTTAGTCGGCAAAGTAATGTCTCTGCTTTTGAATATACTATCTAGGTTGGTCATAACTTTTCTTCCACGGAGTAAGCATCTTTTAATTTCATGGCTGCACTCACCATCTGCAGTGATTTTGGAGCCCCCCAAAATAAATTCTGACACTGTTTCCACTGTTTTCCCATCTATTTCCCATGAAGTGATGGGACCAGATGCCATGATCTTCGTTTTCTGAATGTTGAGCTTTAAGCCAACTTTTTCACTCTCCACTTTCACTTTCATCAAGAGGCTTTTGAGTTCCTCTTCACTTTCTGCCATAAGGGTGGTGTCATCTGCATATCTGAGGTTATTGATATTTCTCCTGGCAATCTTGATTCCAGCTTGTGTTTCTTCCAGCCCAGCGTTTCTCATGATGTACTCTGCATATAAGTGAAATAAGCAGGGTGACAATATACAGCCTTGACGTACTCCTTTTCCTATTTGAAACCAGTCTGTTGTTCCATGTCCAGTTCTAACTGTTGCTTCCTGACCTGCATACAGATTTCTCAAGAGGCAGGTCAGATGGTCTGGTATTCCCATCTCTTTCAGAATTTTCCACAGTTTATTGTGAGTCACACAGTCAAAGGCTTTGGTATAGTCAATAAAGCAGAAATAGATGTTTTTCTGGAACTCTCTTTCTTTTTCTATGATCCAGTGGATGTTGGAAATTTGATCTCTGGTTCCTCTGCCTTTTCTAAAACCAGCTTGAACATCAGGAAGATCATGGTTCATGTATTGCTGAAGCCTGTCTTGGAGAATTTTGAGCATTACTTGACTAGCGTGTGAGATGAGTGCAATTGTGTGGTAGTTTGACCATTCTTTGGCATTGCCTCTCTTTGGGGTTGGAATGAAAACTGACCTTTTCCAGTCCTGTGTCCACTGCTGAGTTTTACAAATTTGCTGGCATATTTATGGTTACCAAAGCGGAAATGTGTGGGGTGGAGAGATAAATTAGGAGTGCGGGGTTAACATATACACACTATGACATATAAAATGGACAATCAGGACTTTCCGAGTAGTCCAGTGGTTAAGACTCTTCACTCCCAGTGCAGGAGGTGTGGGTTTGATCCCTGGTCAGGGAACTATAATTCCCGCATGCCACATGGTAAGGCCAAAAAAATAGACAATCTTCAAGAACCTACTGTATAGCACAGGGAACTCTACACAATATTCTGTAATAACCTAGGGAGTTTCTTGGTTGCCTAGTGGTTAGGATTCCAGGCTTTTACCACTGTGGCCCAGGTTCAGTCCCTGGTCAGAGAACTGAGATTCCACAAGCTGCACAACATAGGGGAAAAGAAAAAATTCTGTAGGGGAAAAGAATCTGAGAAAAAGAATAGATATATATAAATGTATAACTGAAACATAGACAACATTATAAATCAACTATACTCCAATATAAAATTTAAAAATTTAAGTGAAGGAAAAAGAATGGGGAGGGGTGATTATGGGGTTGTGTGATCAGCTTGTGGACCTTCCTCTGATTGGCTGGTGTTGAGGTAACCAGGAGTCAACATCATTAACCTTCTGGTTCCTACTGGTCTGAGGTCTACATGCTTGTAACTTCTTCCACCTGATGGAGTTTTCAGTATCTGTGAAACACCTCATAAGGCTTGGCCCAGAATATTATCTATACCCCTTGAGGAGAAACTAAAGGACACTGACTTTGTTTAATGGCTAAACTATTATTATTTTGTCTCTTTTTGGCTGTTTCTCTTTCTTTATGCATGTTCTCACTTCTTTGATTAGATTTATTCTTTGGAACTTGGAGAAGGCGTAGGAGGCTAAAATTCTCTAACGACGAGATGCAGGGGAGGAGAATTCATCCCGGAAGACCCCGAGGTGCTGCTTAGTTACAGCAGCAGATTCAGTCTGGGTTGTTTATGCCATTTTTGGTCAACATAGCAACAGACCCCACACAATTGTAGCCTGATTGGGCAAGGTGGGCAGGGGAAGATTGGATTATGCAAATCCAGATTTGAAGATTAGATTAAATCATCAAGGCATTTTGCTGTTCATAACAGAAAGACAGAAAACCAGTCTTTTAATATTTGAAAGCTTGTTAACCGGGAGAGAGAGTGAATTTCTGTTTTGTTATGGAGAGACCTAATCAGCGTTGATGGGTGAAAGCCTAATGGATGCAAACCTGAACTCATTTGCCTCCTAAAAATTGAACATCATCCACAGCAGAAGGACACGGGTCCTCAGGCAGCCATGCTTCTCCCAGCAGTGCCCATGTGAGGAGAACCAGTCCAGTGGCAGGACCTCAGACGCGGTTTGCACGGCCTCTGAGACCTAGTCCATCTCAGAAAGTCGTGGAGAGCAACCCAGGGACACGGTCTCCGCACCTTCGATGAACTGCTCTGACTCTAGATGACCAACTAGAAACACGTAAGTGATCAAAATAGAAAATAAAACTTTGGGCACACCCTGAACAACAGAGGTACTTCTTATCAAAGTCCAAACAATAATTCAAAAGCAGGGCTCAGAGCCAAAGTTGTGAAACAACCCAAGTGTTCGTTTGACAGATGAATGGATAAAGAAAATGTAGTGTGTATGTTGATACAATTAATCCATAAAAGGGAAGGAAACTTTTAAAATCTATACAGAGAGCATTCATTTATTTATTTAATGATATTTGATATTTCTTTTTATATACAGTGAAAATTCGATAATTCCACTTTTAAGAGGAAGAGTTAGTATTTCTCTGTAGAAACAAGTTTCAGCAGGAGAGCCATAAGGGCTTAGGGTTAGGGTTAGCCAGGTGGTGCTAGCGGTAAAGAACCTGCCTGCCAAAGCAGGAGAGGTAAGATGCAGTTTCAACCCCTGGGTCAGGAAGGAGGGCATGGCACCCACTCCAGTATTCTTGCCTGGAGAATCCCATGGACAGAGGAGCCTGGTGGGCTGCAGTCCACAGTGTTGCAAAGAGTCAGACACAACTGAAGTGACTTGGAATGCCCGCGTGCAGAAGAGGCATACGCATGCACGAGGACACAGAGGACACAGGACTACAGCCCTCCAGCCTCCCCTGTGTCTGATCCCCCGAAGAGACCTGCTGGTTCTTCCTCCAGATGCCTGGAACCTGATGACTTCTCTCCATCTTTTCAGACATCCCCTTTCTGGACTTACCCACCCCCCAACTCTTAACCACATCTGGGTCTCCCTAGTTCCAACTCTTGCTGAGTCTCCACCCCATTTTTTCACATCTTGTGGGGTCTCAGTTCCCCGTTGAGGGGTTGAACTCAGCCTCAGCAGTGAGAGCACAGAGTCCTAACCACTGGACCACCAGGGGGTTCCCTGCACCCTACCCATTAATACAGCAGGCGACATTAATTTTTTACCTTTCGATGCAAATTGGTCCATGGCTCCTCTCCTTCACTGGTTTCCCATTGCACTTAGGATACATCAGAACGAACTCAGATCCAGGGTTTTCTTTCCTTCTTGCCTATTGTGTACCATCCACACCAGCTTTGAGGGTCTGAGAAGGAAATTTTGATTTAGGCTACCACGAGGGTGAACCGTGAAGATGTTACACTCAGTGAATCAGCCAGATACAAATGGACAAATGTGACCCAATTCCACTTCTATGAACTCCCTAGAGGGGTCAGATTCAAAGAGACAGAAAGTAGAAGGATGGGTGCCAGGAGCTGGAGGAGGAGGACGGGGAGTTCGTGTTTAATGGGGACGAAGTTTCAGTTCGGGAAGACGAGCACATTTTGGAGATGACGGCGGCAATGGTTGCATGACCACGTAAGTGTCTGATACACTCAATTGTACCCTGAAAAAGGGCAAGCCTGCTGGGAAGGGATGAACAGGGAATCCAGCACCTGAAGGATGGTTTTGGGGGGATGGTCAGGAGTTGGGTCAGTAGCAGGAGATACAATTTCCCCTTAACCTCCAGGAGAAGTGGACGCCTCGGTCAAACAGTTACTTGTGTTTTTCTTCAAGCTGGTTGCCAGATTGGAATGACCAGTGACGTCAGAGGTTTCTGACCTTCCTGATTGGAAGAGCAGACTCCCATAGTGCTCGACGGTGGAGGTGGACAGCAGCATCTCCCGGAACACCCTCCACTCCCAGTGCATCCTCAGCTTGAAGAAGGAACACCACGCTTGCGTTTGGCCAGGATCCAGAAGAGCTAAGACAGAACAAAGTCTAAGTTGTGTGGAAGAAGAGTTCGGGAGAAATCATGGCCAGTGGTTGCCTGAATTCCCAGTTTGAGGACCAGAGACCCCAGTCCAGCTCCTTGGGGCTCCCCATGGAGATGTTTGTCGGTGAAGAAAGCCCAGGACCCTCAGGTGAGCGAGCTGGGCATGAGAAGGAATTTCAGGGGGTTAACACTGGGGAGGAAGGGGTACAGAGGTCAGGAAGGAGCTCCTGTGTAAGGTGTGTGTAGAAGGAAGGAGAAACTCAGAAAGTCAGAGACTTGGGGAGGAGAGGACAGGAGCTGGAGACAGAAAACCTGGGAAGCAAGAAAGGAGGTTAGGACCTGAGATCCAAGGGTGAAAGAAAGGAAGAGGGGAAACAAAGAGAGGGTTCCTTTTTTTTTCCCTGAGTGGGAGAAATTGCTTCTCTGGTGAGTCGGTGGTAAAGAATTCGCCTGCCAATGCAAGAGACTTGGGTCTACTCCTGTGTTCTTGTCTGAAAATCCCACGGGCAGAGCAGCCTCATGGACTACAGTCCATGGGGTCACAGGGAAACATGACTTGGTGACTAGAACAACACAGTGGGAGAAATTACCTGCCATGAGGAAGAGATTTTCAGGATGGGAAACTGGAAAAATGGCCCCCAAAATGGAGGGAGGGGTAGATGGATATCAACAGAGAAAGATGGAAAGGACAACAATCTATGAGACTGGAGAGGCTGGATGGGGAGAGTTGAGGATGGGAGTGGGAATGGTTTAGGGGTTGGGGAACCAGTGGCTGAATTCCAAAGACAAAAGCTTCATAACCCTCTTTTCCTTTCTCAGCCCTCTGGGCCAGCCCCAGCTCCCTGCCTTCGTGCCCTGGCTATAAGAGGAAGTGGTCAGCGGCATTTGGAGCAGAGGTGGAGGACGAGGCCCAGGACAGCTGGATTGTGAAGTCGCTGAGTGGGCTCAGGATGAAGCTGAAGAAACAGCAGGTGTTTTTGGTGCTGCCTGAACACCACATGGTCTTCAACAAGATGCTTGGTAAGGACCCTTCCCCATCAGCCCCGCAACCTCCTGTTCTATAATTAAAAAAAAAAAAAAACCTTCTAATGACTACATTTTTCCAAGGAGAGGAATTCCCTGCTAGCCAATGAGCTCTCAGTCCCTGGGGGACTCAGTACTGCTCACTCACCAGGGACACTTAGGAATGAGGCAGGATTAGATTAGACTTAGAAATGATACTGATGGCTCAGTGGTAAAGACTCTGCCTGCAGTGCAAGAGACGCAGGTTCAATCCCTGGGTTGAGAAGATCCCCTGGAGAAGAGAAAGGCTACCCACTCCAGTATTCTTGCCTGGAGAATCGCATGGACAGAGCGTGGTAGCCTATGGTCCATGGAGTCGCAAAGAGTCGGACATGACTGAAGCGACAGAGCACAGCACAGCACAGCAGAGATCAGTCTTGGAAACGACAGTCTTGTAAGATGAGGTTAACTTGGTAGCTGCACCCCTGAGAATTCTTAGCCCTGACTGAATCTAGGCTGTTTGAATCTACATGCCTGACATGACTGTCAGGCAAGAAATTGTGACAACTCGATGGCTTCTGCGGTCGTACGTGCTCACATAACGAAAGAGCGCTGGTCCCTCTCATTTGCCACCCCTAGGAGGGGAGTCACCCCCTTTCCTCATCCAGTGAAAGGTCTTCCCTCCCCCTACCCTGAGTCACATCCCAAAATTTCCCCATTGGAGGCATCGTTCTCCCTCTTTGTTCTGGAATGTTCTCCTGGCAGCCCTGTTCCTATTGTCTAACATCTGCCCTCTTTTCACAGAGGATCATGTCATTAAGAGATTCCTAGCCTGGGACAGAAACCTGAAGGTATCTGACAAGGTGAGTCATCCACTGAGAGGGATTTCTGCTCTAGCACCTGTCCGGGGTAGGGTGGGGGTACTCTCTAAACCCAGATTTCCACTCCCCTTTCCAACCTGATGCCTTGTCAGCAACTCCCTCCGGGGGCCTGGAGGTGTCCTCTGGGATTTGAGCCCCAGGCGAGCTCACTTGGTGGTCACCTAAGTCCCCTGCTCTGCTCAGAGGAGACTCATCTTTGCTCCAGCTCATCAAAAACCATCCAGAGCTGGCTGCCCTCAAACCCACAGCCCCTGTCCTGGGAGCATCGTGGACTTTCCATCCTCTCCTCCTCGGAAATAATCAAGCTCACTCAACATGGGGCGGGGGCTCTTCTCCGAGGGGCACCACCCAGTGCCCACCTCCCGCTCTTTGTGGTTGCCGTTTAGTCGCTAAGACATGTTGACTCTTTTGAGACCCCACGGACTGTAGCCTACCAGGCTCCTCTGTTCAGGGGATTCTCCAGATAAGAATACTGGAGTGGGTTCCATCTCTTGGGGATCTTCCCAACCCAGAGATGGAACCTGAGTCCCCTGCGTTAGCACGTGGCTTCTTTACCACTGCACCACCTGGGAAGTCCTACAACTCCCTTCTCTGTTTTTCCTCTTCTGGGATGTGACCTCTCTCTGTTTTTCTTCCTGTCCATCAGTATCTCCTGGCGATGGTGATCGCTTATTTCAGTCGAGTCAGCCTCCTCTCCTGACAATACTAGAGGATCCATTTCTTCATAGCTCTGTGAGTAGCTTGCTCTATCTCCCCATCAATGCTCAGCACCCTGGGAGGGTGGAGGGAGAGGTATGGGGCTCGTCCCTTTCACCTTTAAAAAAAAACAAACGCCTATTCGTACTGTTTATGGTGGAGTGCTTTCTTTTTGAATTGAAGTATGTTTTTTCCCTTAATATATATATTTAATTGAAGTACGGTTGACTTACCGTGTTTCAGGTGCTCAGCAAGTTTATTCAGTTATACATATACATGTTTTCTCAGATTATTTTCTATTAAAGTTTATTACAAGGTATTTTGACTATAGTTCCCTGTGTTAGTCACTCAGTTGTGTCCAACTCTGTGACCCCATGGGCTGGAGCCCACCAGGCTCCCGTGTCAATCCCTGTGCTATGCAGTAAATCTTTGGTTCTTGTTGCTTGTCTATTTTTTTAATTAGAAATCTAGCATTCTATTCATACTAAGTCAAAAAAGTGTAGTCAAAATGTCATAAATATTTTGTTAGGCCAAAATTCATAAGTTTTCTAAGATATATATACATATTATATATATGTATGTATGTATGCAAAAGCTTTTCTACTACACTTGATAAAGTGTTGAGACAGAACATCAAAAAAATGAAATGGAGAAATTAGAAAACATAAACTAAATGAAATGGGAAGACTGAATATAAAATAGAAAAAGTGAAACAAACTAGATAAAAGTAAAAAGTCATATATATATATATGATCCGTATATATATATATGAAGTATGTTTTTTATATTGTTGTCAAAACAAACCCTACTATCAGTCAAAAGACGGAAGGAAACAAAGAAATCCTACTAAGAGGAGAGGAAGAAAGAACTGACAATATCCTGCCCCCAAGTAAATAGGTTTGAGAGTTTCATTTCCGGTTTGAATTCTTCTGTCTCACTCCTTCCCACGTCAGTACCAAGTGTCACCATGTTCCATTTTTGGGTTCCCATGACAAAGGCCATGATTGGGGTCCTCATTACACAGCTGAAATCCAGTGTAAAACCCTCCCCACTGATGTTTCTCCCAAGTCAGTCGGCTTTATTTGCCCGAATATTCTTCCAAAGACACGGGTATGACCTGTATTCATTGGCTAATTACTCACCAAAATCAAGGCCAGAGTTCAGGGTTGGAGGTCAGCCCTCTCGACAGTTGCCATCGCCCTTGCTTACTGTCCAGATTCTTTATCCCTTTGTTTCACTGTTCCCTCCAAATGCCCTTCCCTCTATTTTATATTTTATATCCTTACACTTTCTTTCCAGGTATCTTTCCCACACACATTTATCTGAAGAAAATGACCTTATCCTTACGTTGAGTTCAAACACCAAAACCTTCATGATGCCTGAGCTCCCTAATTTCTGAATCCTACTAACACTTTCCTTAAAATCCTATCATAATGTGATGTTTTGCATTATGGCCGTTTCTTCTCCCCCTCGCCCTTCCCCGATCCTGTTACAGTAACCACTGGGAAGGCAGGCCTTGTCAAAATACCAATGCATTGGTATTTTCCTCAGCACAATTCTTTTCATTTTGCAACGGTTTGTTATAGTGAGTCTCCAAGGTAATCTGTATTGCATTTGGCTATAAAACATTCTTCCATTCATTCAGGGAAACCTTATAAAGGGCACCCTATGTGGTTGGGGCTTCCCCAGTGGCACAGTGGTAAAGAACCCACCTGCAATGCAGGAGATTTGGGTTTGAGCCCTGGGTCAGGAAGATCCCCTGGAGAAGGAAATGAAAACCCCCCCCCAGTATTCTTGCCTGGGAAATCTCCTCAACAGAGAAGCCTGAGAGACTACAGTCCATGGGGCAAAAAGTCAGACACAACTTAGTGACTAAACAACAACAATATGCTGGGGGATATGAGGTGATGGGAAGAGAGACTCAAGGAGGGCTGCTGAATTAATGCATCAATAAGAGCCAAGCCCTAAACATATCATTTAGTAGGAAAGTGGTGAATGCAGAAATAGATCAGTTCTAGCCCTCAGGAACTGTCCAAGTACCTACAACCTAGGGAGTCAGGTGTGTGCACATAAAACCAGTGGAAAGGAACAGAGGTTTGGATTTCATCCTCATCAACAAGGTGTGAGAGATGCCCTTCTGAAGGTCCCGCCCAGCAGTGGCTCTTTGATGACCAGGGAGGCTGGGGAGGGCTGGGCAGGTTGTGTGAAGATGCTCAGCCCACATCCTTTCTAGAAAGCTGACCTCAGGTGGAGGCCCTTCCTGTCCTGCTCCTGACAGCCACCTGATGTCTTTTCAGCTACCTGGCCAGTAAGATGGAAGAGGACAACCAGACCCCCAAACAGATCATCTTTTCGTTCCTCTATGGAAGGAACCACTCCCAGCATCCCTTGTTCCACAAACTGCTTTTCCAATTCACCTGTTCCATGAACTGGAAGATGAGGGTCACACAGGAAGAGTGTGAGAAGGTAGGTGGGCTGTGGGGGCTTGGAAGTGAGGGTGGTGAGGAGGGGAGGGATCATGAGGATTGGGGGAAAAAATTGGAGGCTGGACAAGGGGAGGTGAGGGGTCGACTTGGAGAGGCATCATCATTTCAAGGGACTGTTCATCTTTGCAGATCCAAGCTTTTCACCCGAGGCTCTGGGGGTGGGATCGAGATCGTGCCCTCTTGCCCTAGGGGCCCCCCAGGACCACGAGAGCCTTAGATCATCGGCCTGAGGAAAGGTAGGTCTGTGTCCTCGCAGATGTAGGCGGAATGATGTGTTGTTCATTGAGGATTCCAACTGTGGACCGCCATCACCTTCCATCCTGTGACTTAGGCCAGCCGGGCACACAGCCAGATGCTGACTCAGCTCCCAGCTACAGACTGACCACCACACACAGATGCAAGTACAGTGGGGTCCGTGGGTGCCGGGCCTCGGGGAAAACTCCTTGTCACAGAGGCATGGGTTTGGCTGCAATCATTTCACCCAAAACAACAGGGTCCAAATAACAGCTTTGATGGGATGTTGGTTTTTGTGAAAAGTGACTGCTTCTAATTTTTTCCATATATTGTGTTTTGAGTTTCTGTTTTTAATTCATCTGTGGTCTTTCATCCCTCTGGGATAGCGACTCTTAGAATTTATCTTCCACAAATTCATTGTCTACAAATAGGATGTTAGACAGAACAGCCTACATGGTCAACAATAAAAGAGAAATTATGACTAGCTTTATTTCATCCAAATTCACTTTCAAATGCCTTATTTCCAGATCACCTGTGGTTATTTCCTCTGACTCACCACACCTGGACCAGTCACTCCTCTTGTACAATGACACATTTCCCACCTCAAGTTTTTGGTCAAGGGAGTTTATCAGAACCAGCGAAGGTTAAGAAATGCTATCTTCAGCCTGGCTTATTACGATCTACCAATGGAGTTATAGATTTGGGCAGAGAATTAAGCAAAGGTTTGGTTTAAATTGGAAACTAACTGTGTTAGTCCATTTGCGTTTCCCTAACAAAATACTGCAGCCTGGAGATATTCCCTGGAGGTCTAGTGGTTAAGACTCTGTGCTTTCAATACAGGGCACGTGAGTTCAGTCCCTGGTTGGGAAGTTCCGCGTACTGTGCAGTGTGGCAGGAAAAAAAACAAAAACTACAGCTGAGTGGGTTAAAAACAACAAAAACCATGGGTCCTTTTATAACGGCAGTCGTCTCATTCATGGGGACTCTACCCCATGACTTAGTAACCTCTCAAAGGCCCGACCTGCAAAACCATCACCTTGCTGTAGTTAATCTCTCTGTCATGTCCAACTCTTTGAGACCCCATGGACTATAGCCCACCAGGTTCTTTTGTCCATAGGATTTCCCAGGCAAGAACACTGGAGTGGGTAGCCATTCCCTTCTCCAGGGGATCTTCTTGATCCAGGGATGGAACCTGGGTTTCCTGCATTGCAGGCAGATTCTTTACCGTCTGAGCCACTGGGGAAGCCAAATACCATCACCTTAAGGTTTATGATTTCAACATAAGAATTTTAGGGGGACACAACATTCAGACCACAACACTAACCAAGTTTAGGAGGAAGTATTATTTAAACATTAGGATCCAGGCTTAGGATTAGGGATCAGGCATCCAGTCTTATGATTCATAATGTTGACTTTTTAGTAATGTTTGTAGCATGGTTGAAAGTTCAGATTCTGAGTGGTGCAAAAGGACCGAGGTGAGTTAAAACTACAGCAGCATTCTCTGAGTACCAGCTGCCTGAGCAGAATCACCTAGAATCTTAGCCATAAAGCAAATTCCAGGGCCTGACCTTTGGTGTATTCAGTCATTTCTGGAGTTGGGGTTACCAAAGTCCAAGAATCACACTTGAAAACCCTGGTTCAGGATTGGGGTTTAGAATGGAGGATGTGAGGTAAACCTGGGACTATTAATTAGCCTAAACTCTGGTTAGAATTGACTGAGAATGTAAATACCTTTGTAGTAATTTTATTCAGTTGTTTATTTTTGTCTGTGCTGGTTCTTTGTCACTGTGAGGGCTTTTCTCTAGTTGCTGTGTGTGGCTTCTCATCGCAGTGACTTCTCTTGCGGAGCACAGGTTCTAAGGTGCTCTGGCTTCAGCAGTTGTGGCACACGGGCTTAGTTGCTCCTTGGCACGTGGGATCTTCCCAGATCAGGGATCAAACCCATGTCCCCTGCATTGGCAGATGAATTCTTTACTACTGAACCAGCAGGAAAGCTCGTAAATAATCTTTATATCTGGAGAGTCGCCACTTCAAAATCTGACACCCTAGCTCTCTCACTTCCAGATCACCCAGAGTAGATGAGGATTTTCAAGGGAAAGTCAATTCAGACACTGATGACAGCCACAAGGAAGGACAAGAGAAGCCTCTGTGCAGAAAATGGGAAAGAATCCAGCATCTTCTAGAATGAACTGAAGAGAGTTTTTCGGTTGTACTCCTAGGAGCAGAGTGTGCTTCCAGGAGTCTTTGGCGAGACAATAAGAAATCAGGGTTTTTTTCAGATTCTCTTCTTTCCTAAGGCACCACCCCAATTTTCAGATTAATTCAAATCTCCCCTGAGTTAGATGTTGGTGGCCCCATTTTTATACACTAGTTTGCCCTAGTCTAGATTCATTTGAAGGTGAAATGTAGGGGCTTGGGATAGGAAGGAATTACTTTAAAATATAAAATTAGAGCCATAGCATCATGATAGATGACTCAAAGTTTGCCATCATCACTGGCTTATTTTGAGAATGTTGCCTGTAAAATTATTGTATTTATTTTTATATTTTATTTTTATATATCTACTTTAAATAGTTTTGAAATAGTCTTTGTTTTGAAAACATGTTCTTTCTACAAAGTTTTGTGATGAATATTATAGCTGTTGTGTATAGGTAAATACAACTTTGTATACATTTTCAAGAGGTTTTTGTGCTTTTAATCTATTATATTTACATAATATATCAATTCTACTTATAGCTAGGTGGGTCATTCCTCCTAATTTTTGTAAATATAAATTTTAACTTCTAAAGTTCTTATTATTGAATTATGGAAATTCAGTTGTAATTTTTTTTAGCTTGTCTTGAGATGTTTGTATGTAATTTTAGATTATTTAAGAGGATAATGCTGGAAATATAATAAAGATGAAACTCTTTTCATAGTCATGATGTGTGTGGTCATTACCAGTTTGGTTTGCCTGTTTGCAGTCAAACAAAATGTTATGTTGCTTAATGGCGTTGTGATTATCCAACCACATTTCTTAACTCTGAAAAATAATCCTGAATTATTTTCCATGTAGAAAAAACAATCGAAGATGAGGCAGATCTCACCTCATTCAAAAATTCAATACTGAGAGACAAGTGCCAGGTAAAAGGAAAAACAGCTTTATTGAGGAAGCCGGCAACCCTGCAAAGAAGTTGGCTTCATGTCCCAAAAAAACAACTCTCCTCTCCCCAGGTTTTGCTCGAGGATTGTAAAGGGAGTAGAGGAAGGGGCTACATGCTGAAGAGCGGGTTATGTGGTGAGTGATCAGTTCATAACATTCTTTTAATCTGTTGGAAATTTGAAATGAACACCATCAATCTCCAGGCAGGAAACCAGGAGATTTACTCTCTCAATGCAAGAGCTGCTGCTGCTGCTGCTAAGTCGCTTCAGTCGTGTCCGACTCTTAGCGACCCCATGGATTGCAGCCTACCAGGCTCCTCTGTCCATGGGATTTTCCAGGCAAGAGTACTGGAGTGGGTTGCCATTGCCTTCTCCGTAATGCAAGAGGCCTGGGGTTTAATCCCTGGTCAGGGAACTAGATCCCACATGCTGCAACTAAGAGTCTGCATACCACACCAAAGACTGAGTGTCCTGTGTGCTGCAACTAAAACCCAGGGCAGCCGACTAAAAAAAATTTTTTAATGGCTCGGAAAAACTAGATTTCTTTTTCCCTAGAAGAGAAAGGAAGGTATCCTAGGCTCAGTTCAGTTCAGTTCAGTCGCTCAGTCATTTCCGACTCTTTGCGACCCCATGAATCGCAGCACGTCCATCGAGTCCATGATGCCATCCAGCCATCTCATCCTTTGTTGTCCCCTTCTCCTCCTGCCCCCAATCCCTCCCAGCATCAGAGTCTTTTCCAATGAGTCAACTCTTCACATCAGGTGGCCAAAGTACTGGAGTTTCAGCTTTAGCATCATTCCTTCCAAAGAAATCCCAGGGCTGATCTCCTTCAGAATGGACTGGTTGGATTTCCTTGCAGTCCAAGGGACTCTCAAGAGTCTTCTCCAACACCACAGTTCAAAAGCATCAATTCTTTGGCGCTTAGCCTTCTTCACAGTCCAACTCTCACATCCATACGTGACCACTGGAAAAACCATAGCCTTGACTAGACAGACCTTTGTTGGCAAAGTAATGTCTCTGCTTTTCAACATGCTATCCAGGTTGGTCATAACTTTTCTTCCAAGGAGTAAGCATCTTTTAATTTCATGGCTGCACTCACCATCTGCAGTGATTTTGGAGCCCTCCAAAATAAAGTCTGACACTGTTTCCACTGTTTTCCCATCTATTTCCCATGAAGTGATGGGACCAGATGCCATGATCTTCGTTTTCTGAATGTTGAGCTGTAAGCCAATTTTTTCACTCTCCACTTTCACTTTCATCAAGAGGCTTTTGAGTTCCTCTTCACTTTCTGCCATAAGGGTGGTGTCATCTGCATATCTGAGGTTATTGATATTTCTCCTGGCAATCTTGATTCCAGCTTGTGCTTCTTTCAGCCCAGCGTTTCTCATGATGTACTCTGCATATAAGTGAAATAAGCAGGGTGACAATATACAGCCTTGACGTACTCCTTTTCCTATTTGGAACCAGTCTGTTGTTCCATGTCCAGTTCTAACTGTTGCTTCCTGACCTGCATAGAGCTTTCTCAAGAGGCAGGTCAGATGGTCTGGTATTCCCATCTCTTTCAGAATTTTCCACAGTTTATTGTGATCGACACAGTCTAATACTCTATTATTGCTAAGCTCTGTTTATTAATACTTTAATTAGATATTTCACAAACGATCAGACGCAGACATGATAAACCCCTTTCCCTTATTTACCACAGTTGTCTGTGAACACTGATTTTTGAAACACTCAAGGTAAGGAAAATATTATGGCTTTGTGGTAAAGAATCTCCCTGCCAATACAAGAGAGGTGGATTCAATTCCTGGGTTGGGGAAGACCCTCTGGAGGAGGAAATGGAAACCCACTCCAGTATTCTTGCCTGGAAAATTCCATGGACAGAGGAACCTCTCTGGCTACAGTCCATGGGGTCGCAAAGATTCGGACACGATTGAACGACTGAGCACGTACAAGGAAAATATTAGGACACCAGGACATAAAAGGCAAGATGCCTGAAGAAGCGGTGACATTACAGACATTCCCTTAAATTAAAAGGAAATTTGATTCCCGCGTCCAAGAGGCCCATCCCCTCAACACAGCACCTCTTCACAGGATGATGAGGTGAAGACACTTAAGACGTTCCCTTAACTTCCTGGGGCGTGGAGACTTCTGGGAAATAGAGTCCTGGTATTTGCCCGGTTCCCGGAGGCGGGCTTTGGCAGGCGGACTTCCGGCGTCCTCCTGCGCTGGAGCGTCTCGTCCGGTGTGCGTGTTCGCGCACGCGTACCGCCTCGGCGCCTCTGTCGCTTCCTGTCGCTGCCCGGGTCACCACTCACTCTCATTCCGGGGCCTGCGGGGCTGGAACGCCGTCCGGCTGGGCCGGCGTCCAGCGGGCGCGGGCTGTGCGCGCGAGGGTTCTCGCGGGCCGGGCGGAGGCTGGAGCCGAGACCCTCAAGGTCGAGCCCCGGAGCCCTCGGGCTGGGTCGGAGAGGCCGGACAGGTGGCGGCGGCGCTAAGGAGCGGCGGGGCTCGGGCCCGATCGTCTGCTGCGCACTGAACTGTGAAGCCGTGGGAGGGACGTTGGCCTGAGGGAAGCTCGTCCCGTAGGCCCAAAGCCATCTTCTCGCCCGCAGCGGCCTCGGGAGGCGGAGAGGAAGGACTCGGGGAGAGGAACGCGCCGGAGCAGTAGCCCCCGGCCGGAGCCTGGGGAGCCCTGGGCCGATTAGCGAGTCCCGACGAGGTAGGTGGTGCGTCTGCAGTCTCCAGGCGGCTGTTGATCCTACGCCCCTCGGAGAGCAGGGCTTGGGGAGCCCGCTCCGGACCCCAGGAGAGAGCGACTGAGATTTGACGGCTTTGCGGAGGTCTAGAGGGCAGGCCCGGCTGCTCCCAGCCGGGGATTGGGCTTCCCCGGGGCTTGTGAGTTCTGGGTGTCCTGGGGCAGTGGGGGCCCCAGGCTTGGCCCGGACGTACCGCGTCCACCCCTCCCTCCATCCCCGGCGCCCCTCCTCTTTCTCTCGCCTTCTTGCGATCTTGCACGTGTCTCTCAAGACTCATCAGCACTTGGTTCTGTAATCTAAGCCTCCGGTGACACGCCACGTCCCCCTCCTCCGTGGGTTCTGCCCGGTGGACTCGCACCGTGTAGTTAGTGCGGGATGAGTCTTCGAGGCGTCTGTCCCGCTGCCTCAGTTGAGGAAGGAGGTGACTGAGCCTGAGAAGGGAGGTGACTTGTCCCAGGTCTTTGGGTCTGCAGGTGGGATCATTAGCAAGATCAGACTCCAGGGTCAAGTGCTCTCTCCGACTATATTGCAGTTTTCTTAATTTCAAAACAAAACAAAACAAAAACTCTTTACAGTGGTAACCTGGTTGAGTCAGATCATTTATAATGCCATGCCTTGATGCTCATTTATCTCACTTTTGAGAGCTTCACATTGTCCATTTCCATGGAATCTTTTATTTTAATCAGTTTAAAGAGACAGGAATCTTTTATTTTAATCAGTTTAAAGAGACAGCGGAGTATTTAAACAGTGCCACAGGGAGGGGTTTTGCTTTTTGTGGGTTTTTTTTGCACTTTTTATTTAATGCTGGCAAACTGTTTGAAAAGTGAGTCAGTGTTTATATTCACCAGTGAGAGTAACCTGATGTTGTTGGAGTTACAGGGGTTCAAATGTGTGTTTCTCCTGTAGGACCCCTTTAGCCTCTTCTGAATGTTTCCAGGAGGTTCCTGCCTAGTTAGGCCAGGTTACTCACGGCTTCAACTAATTGCTTCCCTTCCTCTAGGTACACCGGTTCACAGTCTAGCTTTTTCCAAGAGCAGCAGAAAATGAATGAATCCCAGGTGAGTGTTCTGTCTGTTTACGTACACTCACACTTTGTTTTGTAATGCCTTTAAGGACGTATATAAGGATCCACACTTTTAAAATGGGCTGGTAGAAATAAATAAAAGACACTGTCATGTAAAATACACGTTACAGGGACAGATTGGCATCTAGATTCTGTTTAGTTCACATGTATAGGTAGTATGATGCTTTAGGACTCCTGGAATCCAGCTGCAAATATGATCGATTTTATAGAAAAAGGAAAATACCATCCATCCCTTATGTGATTTATGTTGACTACAAGGAGAAACCATTTCTTGGAGAATTTCATGTACACATGGGAAGGGTGCCTGTTGTGCTCTCAGAGTGTTCTGTGAACATCATTCACATCAAGTTGTTAGTGTTGTGCAGGTATACTGTGTCCTTTCCAAGCTGCCCATTTTCCCATCGATCATGAGCGAGGGCTGTTGAAATCTGTGGTTGTGGTTTGTCTGTTTGTCGTTGCAGTTCTGTCAGTTTTTGCTTCATGAATTTCATTGTTAAGTCACTTCAGTCGTGTCCGATTCTGTGTGACCCTATAGACGGCAGCCCACCAGGCTCCCCTGTCCCTGGGATTCTCCAGGCAAGAACACTGGAGTGGGTTGCCATTTCCTTCTCCAATGCATGAAAGCGAAAGGTGAAAGTGAAGTCACTTAGTCATGTCCGACCTAGTGACCCCATGGACTGCAGCCTACCAGGCTCCTCCATCCATGGGATTTTCCAGGCAAGAGTACTGGAGTGGGATGCCATTGCCTTCTCCACATGAATTTCATTAAAAGATACCTAAACATTTAAGATTGTTATGTCCTCTTGATTAATTAGCCACTTTGTCATTGTTCAGTGACCTATCCTGGTAAGAATGTATGCTGTGAAATGGAATCTCTGATATTTATAAATTCACTCCAGTTTTCTTTTGAGTCGTGCGATGTGCAATATCTTATTCTGTCCTTTAACTTTTAACCTATTTGCATCTTTATATGCAAAATACAGCATTTGAAGACAGCATATAGTTGGGCCTTATTTTTTATCCAATTTGAGAATTAATTCCTATTAATTGGGGTGTTTAGGCTGTTTGCATATAATGTAAGTATTAATACAACCAGTTAGGTTATAGTCTCGTGTCTTTATTTTCTGTTCATCCCATCTTCTTTGTCTTCCTTCCTTTGAATTGACTTTTTTAATGATTCCATTTTATACCCTTTGTTGGGTTGTTAGAACACTTGTTATTTTACTGGATACTTTAGGGTTTATAATATGTAACTTTATCATATTCAAGTTATATACTATTTCAGTTAGAGTATAAGAAGCTGCAGTTCCATCTCTCCCATCTTGGTCTTTACACTGTTGTTGCATTTTATTTTTGCAGGTCATACCAATCCCATAATACATTGTTATTTTTAATTATCTTAGTTATCTTTAAAAGAGTTTATACTTAATTATCTTTTAGTTATCTTTAAAAGAGTTTTAAGTGATGAGAGAAAATGCATAGTTCCCATTTCTGGTGCTTCTTTGTTTTTGATCCACATTTTTATCTGCTGTCATTTTCCTTCTGCCTGGGGGGCTTTCTTTAATATCTCTTCTAGACCATACCATACTGTTAGTTGCTCAGTCATGTCCAACTCTAGGTGACCTCAGGGAATGTAGCTCACTGGGATCCTCTGTCCATGGACTTCTCCAGGCAACAATGCCGGAGTGGGTGGCCATTCCCTTCTTCAAGAGAACTTTCTGACCCAGGGATCAAATCCAGGTCTCCTGCATTGCAGGTGGACTCTTTACTGTCTGAACCAGGCAGCCCTGTATTTCTTCTAGTTGATAATGAATTCTTTTAGCTCCTGTATGTCTGAAAATGTCTTTATTTTACCTTCCCTTTTAAAGGAATCATTGCTGTTATTGTTTTTTCCTCCAGTACTTTAAATGTGTTCCTCCAGTGTCTTTTTGTTTACATGGTTTCCACCAGAAATCTGATGTTATCCTTATCTTTGTTCTTCTGTATATAAAATCTTTTTTTTCCCTTCTCCTCTTGCTGTTTATTCTCTTTATCACTGGTTTTTAGCCATTGGATTGTGATGTGTCTTGGTAAAGGCACATCTCATTTTATGCCTCACAGCCTGTCCAAGAACAAAGAGAATCATTCCATTCATTCTCTTTCAGGAATGTTTTTAAATTTTTCTAGTATAGATTTTGTACATTTCTGTTGCTATTGTAAACTGCATGTATGCCCGAATTACATCTTTTTCCTTTTTATGTAATGAGAGCTATTGCTTTTATGTGTGTTAACTATAAATTCTGTTACCTAACAGAATTCCTTTTACTGATTTAGTTCCATTGTTGATTTTCTGAGTTTCCTAGGTATAATATATTATCTGTTAATAGAAATACTTTTACTGACCTTTTGTTAAGCCTGTAATTGTTTTCTCTAATTGGAGATGATGAGTGTTTTGCCTTGTTTCTAATCTTTGTGTAATCTTAGTGAGAATGTGTCTGTTGTTTCCCATTAAATTAGTCCTGACTGTAGAACTTAGAGAACTGAAGCATAAATATGTGTTTATAAACTTAAAGTGTATACATGTGGTTGTACGTGTATGTATCACACATACTGTGCATGGTAGGGTATGAGTATGTATAGACACAGGGCTTCTCTGATGGCTCAGTGGTAAAGAACCTGCCTGCCAACTCAGGAGATTCGGGTTCAACATGAGTTGGGAAGATCCCCTGGAGAAGGAATTGGCAACCCACTCTAGTATTCTTGCCTGGGAAATCCCATGGACAGAGGAGCTGATGGGTTACAGTCCATGGGTTCGCAAAAGACCCACACAACTTAGCAACTGAACAACACCACCACATACACTTATTCATCTTAGTGAACTTTCCGTCAATTCCTATTTTCTTGAGGGTCTTTTTTTTTTTTTTTTAATTAGGATGCATTTGAATATTTTCAGAGGTCTTTTCAGCATCTCTGGAATTGTGACACTTTTCCTTTTAGCTGTATTACAATGGCAGATTGTATTAATGAATTTCCAAATATTAAACCAGATGATATGTGTAGAAAATGTCTTATTTTAGGTTTTTTTTTTTTTTATTGCTCAGTCTTCTAACCCCTGCCACTTCTTGTCTTCCAAACTAAATTAACCCAGAAGATTTTTACTTCCTATGTGTGTGCTCAGTCAGGTCCAACTGTTTGAGCCCCTTTGGACAGTAGCCCGCCAGGCTCCTCTGTCCACGGGATTTTTCAGGCAAGAAATATTGGAGTGGGCTAGAGTTAAACCAGGGTAACTAATGTTTGTTTTTTAATATATATTTAACTTTAGGATTTTTTTTTCTGATCGTAAAATTTTAGAAATTTTATCTGAATATTTCTTAATCTATATTTCCCCCAGTGTTGTTCTTTGCAGATTATATGGCCCCTTTTAAGGATGTTTTGTTTTATTTTGTTTGTTTATTTTTATGATCTTTGCTTCAGGAATATCTGATGATTTTTCACTGTTCATCCTCTATAATCTCTTTCTGAAAATGTTGGATCTGGCTTTCATACCTATGATTTTTCTTTCATCATTCCAATTTCTTGTTTTCAGAGAAATTTTCTAAGTTATATATTCTGTGTCCCATTTGATAAGCTTCTTACTTCAGGATTTTTTTTTTTAAATTCCACAATCCAGTCTTCAATTTCTAAGTATCTCCAGTTGCTGTTTCTTAGCAGAATGTTCTTATTTTCTGGAAGCAATATTCTGCTTAATTTATTATAAAATATAAGTCAGTGTGAGTTGTTTTCCTTTATAAATTTGGTTTCATCATTGTTGAGTTGTTTATCCTGATGCTTATTTTTTATTTATGTTGTTTTCCTCAGCTGACAATTCTTGATTTTTTTAAATTTCATGTTTTGAGAAAATAATTTCTAATCAGTGATGGCTCAGTGGTAAAGTCCACCTACCAGTGCAGGAGACACGGGTTTGATCCCTGGATTATGAAGATCCCTTGGAAAGGAAATGGCAGCATGTTCCAGTGTTCTTGCCTGGGAAATCCCATGGACACTGGAGCCTGGGGGGCTACAGTCCATGGAGTCCCAAAAGAGCTGGACACAACTTAACAACTAAACAGCAACAACATTGTGAGCACACTTAACCAGTGACCACACCTCATTCCTCTTTCCTTCAGGGAGGGGATGGCTGCAGAGTTGTGGAAGGGAGTGGGTGAGGGTGTGTCCTTAGGCATCACTGCATTTTTTCCTCCACGGTTTTTATTGTGGGAAAATACACATAACACAATTTAGTATGGTATCCGTTTCTAAGTATACAGGACAGTGGTCTTAAGAACATTCGTGGTGTTGTGCAGTCATCACCACTATCCATCTCCATCTGTTTCTCATCTTTCAAAACTGAAACTCTGTACCCATTAAACACTGACTCCCCATTCCCCTTCCCCAGCCCCTGACGATCACCATTTTCTCTCTATTTCTAGGATTTTGACTACTTTAAATAGCTCATCTAAGTGGAATTATGCAGTATTTGTCCTTTTGTGACCGACTTTTTTCACTCAGCATAATATCCTTAAAGGTCGTCCATGTGGTACCATGTGTCAGAATTTCCTGCCTTTTTCAAGCCGAATCACATTCCATTGTGTGTATTATCACATTTTGTTTAACCATCCCTCCATCAATGGATGGTTATTTCTGTGTTTTAGTATTTTTTTTTCCTCCCATGCTTTTAGTTTTTGTAAATAATGTTGCTATGAACCTGGGTGTACAGTATCTCTTCAAGGCCTTGCCTTCATTTTTTTTTTTGGAGGGTGGAGACCCAGAAGTGGAATTGCTGAATTATGTGTTAATTCTGTTTTTCATTTTTGGGGGAGCCACCATGCTGTTTTCCATAGTAGCTGCACCATTTTACTTTCCCACTAACAACGCATACAGGTTCCACTTTCGCCACCTCTTGTGAGTTGTAGAGTATTCCTGAGATTGAGAGGATTTCCCCTAAATTCAGCTGAACCTGCAAAGCCTTGTCTACCAACATATAATTAAAATGGTTCACTTCTCTCTTGGTAGACCACTCTCCACCTTGTATGTGTCACTCTAATAATTCCTCGAGCAGTCACTCAAGTAACGCATTTTATTGCTCCCAGAATGAGATGCTTGAGAAATCATTTGAAGGCAGTAAAAAATTTAGCCAAGCAGATGGCTCCCAGTAACTGGTGAGAACAGAGGGGCCAGAGGATGAAAGCACTGAACCAGGATGGCTGACTGCTGGGCTGCACACGCATGAAGAGGTGGGAGGCAGAGGCCTTGCCCGTAGAGGCCACTGAAAGGAATGACAGGGAGTGGAATGCATGTGTTCACTGACCCAGTGCCTCCCAACGGGCTGTAAGCTTTTTTGAGTCGGAGTGGGGTTTCATGTTTCTTCATCCTCTGATAGAGAACTCATATACTTTAAACACAAAGTTGGAACTCTTTTTTATTTCTTTTGGTTTGAGAGTTTTTTGGAAGTTTTGTTTTTTGACACATTAAAGAACTCAAAGGTAGTATGTTTCTAACATGTCTTATTTTCCTCTCAACGTCTGTTAACACAGTCTTCACAGTTACTTTTCCCAGGGAGCTGGGGAGCTCCTGTCCTTGTGTGTCAGCTTCATGTCACCCAGTTCCCATCATGGTGCCATTACAGGGGTCAGTATCGTTCAGGGATGTGGCCGTGGACTTCACCCAGGAGGAGTGGCAGCAGCTGGACCCTGAGGAGAAGATGACCTACAGGGACGTGATGCTGGAGAACTACAGCCACCTTGTCTCCGTGGGTGAGGAGAACTGCTTTCTGAGTTGCTGCTCTGTGGGGGCTTCCAGTTTAAGGACTTTATGCTTGACTTTGAGGAAATCAATAAAACCATTTAATTCCTTTTGGGCACCGGTTAGAGTAATTTGTATCTTTGCTTCTCCATTGAAAGGCTCTAGTTTTGATTAAGTGCAAAAATAGACACTTTATTCTGCAGCTCCTGAGGCAGCAGCTTCTGTTTAGGGACCCAGAACCCAGCAGCTGGTCCATGTTGGCTCTTTCTCATTCATAGGATATGACAGCACCAAACCCAACGTGATCATCAAGTTGGAGCAAGGAGAAGAGCCATGGGTAGTAGACAGCAAGTTCCTACAGCAGCAGCATTCAGGTGAGGTGGTGGGATGTGATGTTTGTAAATGGTCACTTGGTTTTATGTGTGGAGATTGACCCTAAAGCTAGAGTCAATCCTGCAGTAGGCCCTTGAGTACTGCTCTCATCCTATAATTTGGTGTGTTTGGATTCATAAGATTTGTTTACTTTTATTCTTTCTTAGAAAAAGTTTGCAAAGTTGGTGACCTGATAGAGAGAATCCAAGAAAACGAAGATGAATGTTCAAGGCAAGCTGTTTCTATCAGCAGCAGAACCCTGACCAAGGAGAGAGAGGATGCGTTTGATAAAACATATAATGTGGAAACAAGTCTTGCTCCTTTAAATCTAATGTCTTATAATTGTGTCTCATGTGGGAAGACTTTGGAATATACTTCAGAATTAATTATTAGTGATGGAAGCTATGCAAGAAAGAAACCGGATGAGTGTAATGAATGTGGGAAAATGTATGGAGAGAAACTGTATGAATTTCATCAAAATGGGGAAGCCTGTTCTCAAAATGAAGAAAATATTCAGAAAATTAGTATTTTGGAGAAACCCTTTGAATATAATGGATGCACAGAAGCCTTAGACAATGAAGCTGTTTTCATTACTCATAAGAGCACTTATATGGGGGAGAAGTGCTATGAGTGGAATGATTCTAGATCTGACTTCATCCAGATGTCAAATTTTAATATATACCAGAGATCACAGATGGACTTGAAGCCCTTTGAATGCAGTGAGTGTGGAAAATCCTTCTGCAAAAAGTCAAAATTCATTATACATCAGAGGGCTCACACAGGAGAGAAACCTTATGCATGTAACGTATGTGGGAAATCCTTCAGCCAAAAAGGAACCCTCACCGTGCATCGGAGATCACATTTAGAGGAGAAACCGTATAAATGCAATGAGTGTGGGAAAACCTTCTGTCAAAAGTTGCACCTCACACAACACCTGAGGACTCATTCAGGAGAGAAGCCCTATGAATGTAATGAGTGTGGGAAAACCTTCTGCCAAAAGACACATCTCACCCTACACCAGAGAAACCATTCAGGAGAAAGACCCTATCCATGTAGTGAATGCGGAAAATCCTTCTCCCGCAAGTCAGCTCTTAGCGACCACCAGAGAACCCACACGGGAGAGAAGCTTTACAAATGCAATGAATGTGGGAAATCCTACTACCGGAAATCCACCCTCATCACACACCAGAGAACACATACAGGAGAGAAGCCCTACCAGTGCAGTGAGTGTGGGAAGTTTTTCTCTCGGGTATCATACCTCACTATCCATTACAGGAGTCACTTAGAAGAGAAGCCCTATGAATGTAATGAATGCGGAAAAACCTTCAACCTCAACTCAGCCTTTATCAGACATAGGAAAGTACACACAGATGAGAAGCCCCACGAATGCAGTGAGTGCGGGAAGCTCTCACACCTCACCAGCCTTCACACAACTCATCTAGGAGAGAAGCCCTATGAATGTAGTGAGTGTGGGAAAACCTTCCTTGAAAACTCAGCTTTCAATGGGCACCAGCCGCTTCCCACAGGGGAGAAGTCGTATGAATGTAACATATGCGGGAAGGTGTTCTCTGAGCTGTCGTACTACACCATACATTATAGGAGTCATTCGGAAGAGAAACCCTACGGGTGTAACGAGTGTGGGAAAACCTTCTCCCATAACTCGTCCCTCTTCCGACACCAGAGAGTCCACACAGGAGAGAAGCCTTACGAGTGTTACGAGTGTGGGAAGTTCTTCTCTCAGAAGTCTTATCTAACAATACATCACAGGATCCACTCGGGAGAGAAACCCTATGAATGTAGCAAGTGCGGGAAAGTCTTCTCTCGGATGTCAAACCTCACTGTGCACTACAGAAGCCATTCGGGAGAGAAGCCCTACGAATGTAATGAATGTGGGAAAGTCTTCTCTCAGAAGTCATACCTCACTGTGCATTACAGGACTCATTCAGGAGAGAAGCCGTATGAATGTAATGAGTGTGGGAAAAAATTCCACCACAGGTCGGCCTTCAACAGCCATCAGAGAATTCACAGGAGAGGGACCTTGAATGTACTTGACATGGGAAGTCTCCTCTGAAGTTAGTTCTCATTCTAGAAAATCCTCTGCACATAATGGATGTGGAAAGTCCAGCTGAGAGTCAGATACCACTGTCTGAGAGTTCCTGTTTCTGAATGAGGAAAAGCGTTTAGGCATTGGGTTCATTCTAACCTGAATTTTCACAAAGACCAATCCCTAAAAACACAAGAAGCAAAGCTTTCAGCAACTCATTGGACAATTAGTTTATACAAGAGTAAAACTCTATAAATATTTAATATTTATTTTGGATTCCAATTGTATTTACATATCAGGGAGTCATACTGAGGCAAAATCTGTTGAAGCGATGAATGTGGAAAATACATTGTCTTGGCAGTTGTTATACTAAAAGCCATATTTCTGACATAAAATCTAATGTTTATAGAAACTATCAGAAGCTATCAGCTCTGAATAAACTTTCATTGCAGAAAATGAACTTTCAAAATATTCTGGAGTTGATAATGAGGACTCTAGCATTAAAAATATACATGGCAGTTTCTCTCACATTTCCAAAATGTGGTTAATTCTATGCAACCCTATGGAAGTTTGGATTTCAATAATTTGTGAAAAGGCAGTATTCTTATTTGATTATTAAGCTGGCAAAATGTACTAATGTAGGCATATTGTTGAGGTGTTTTACAGGTACTAAATAGTTAAAATTCATAATTTTCTATTCTTTTGAGGCATTTTCAAATGGGCTTTTAGTGAGTACTACAAAGGAGCCAGTGACTTTTGTACAGTTTCCAACTGCACTGGCGCAAAAAAGACTTAAAAATACTATTTTCATAAACCGTGCGTAGATCACTTGGAATCTAGTCTGTTCAGTAAAGGACAGCTATATTGGTCACACTCTATAAAATACGCCCATCTCTCCTGCCACTCTTGTTTTTTAACCCGCAGGTTTGAGTGTGCAGTTTGCCACTATGATGTAATCCAGAAAATCTGCCTGTGCTTTTATTTGATGTGAATCTGGTGTCATTACTTTCTGTACTGACTTTTATTCCAGAATTTTGAAAACAAATTGATGCAACTTTCTAGCAGTCATTTTCGGTTGATTAATGCAGCGTCCCTTCTCCCCTCTTTACTCACTGGAAGAAGTTAGGTATCTACTATTAGTTCACATGACACAGAGGGTGAATCCTGAGTGATCTAAACCAGTCGTGATAATTTCATTCTGATTATTGGTAACTTGTTTATAGTGGTCACATGACTGAATCCTGGGCTAACATAACAGAGACGGTTCTGGAAAAAAGATAACAAAAGAGTGATCAAATGGGTCTTAGTCCAGGAATGTGAGGATATGTTAATTAAAAAAAAATCACTGTAATCAATCACGTTGAAGAAAAGTAACCTAGTATGCAGGAGACTCAGGAAATTAGCATCCATTTGTGTTCTTAACAAACCACATATAGAAAAGAATTTCCTTTATTGGATAAAGAATACCTTCTGCTACAACAAACAGCATATTGAATGGTGAAATATTGGAACTTTTCTCCCAAGATGATTAAAAAAAAGTGGTATCTGCTGTCCCTGGTTTTATTCACTATTGTGCAGAAAGACAGTCAGGGAAGCAGGGGAAGCAAAAGAATGAAAAGGCATAAGGACTACAAGTAAAACTTGTTTGTACATGAAAAATTCTAGGGAATATTCAGGTAATTAAAATTGAGTAAATTGAGCAGAATCCCTGCAAACAAGGTCATTATGCAAAAATGGTTTTTTAATATACCAGCAACAAACAAAATGAAAAGTTTAAAGCAATACCACTTACAGTAATAACAAATCCTTAAGTGCCTGAGGGGGGAAATTATCTAACTGTATTTTCAAGAATTGGGTCCAGAAAAAAAAATTCCGGAAGATTCAGTGGGAGATAACCTGTTCATTGTTTCCAGAACAATCTTAACACATTATTGACTGGAGACTTATTAATGCCACAGGCTTTAGTTTCTGCAAAAATCCCCTGGTCAATGATGTGTTAAAAAGATGTCAGTTTTCCCCAAGTTAACTCATATATTCAATGTGACCCTAAAATGCTAGCATTTTTTAATGGAAATGAATTCTCAAATTCATGTGAAAAATTTAAAGACCAGTAACAGTCAAAGCTATCTTCTAGAACAGACAGTAGAGGACTTACAGTGCCAGATATCAAGAGCTGTTAGAAAGCCATAGGAATTATGGTCCTGTGGTATTGGCACAAAAATAAATTGATCAGTGAAACTATAATAGAGATTCCAGAAAACTCGTATATAATTCAGTCATTTTTGGCAAAGGTGATAATGTGTTGTAATGTGGGGAAGGCTATTGTTTCCAATAAATGGTTTATCAATTAAATTTTATAATTTAATAGAAAATAGACCAGTTGAAATGCAGTCACAGATTAAGTATGAAATGTAAAATAATAAACTTTGCAATTCAGATACCTGGCAGCAGAATCTAGTGTAGAAGAATGCATGGTAGATGATCAGATCGTATTTGGGACTTTGTGGGCGACACGGTTTTCTTTACAACTGCTCAACATTGAACAGAGATGTCCCAGTAAGACTATTTGCAGACACTGGTGGAGGTCTGGATTTGGCCAGCAGGCTGTAGTTACTGACCCCTGATCTAAAATTAAAAGAACTACAGATCCACAAGAAAAGCGAAATGGGTGAAAGACTTGGACATCACAAAAGAGACTATCTGCACTGAGAATAAACACATGAAAAGGTATGTTACATTTGCTAGTAATCTGGAGAAGTGAAGAGAAGTCGCTTCAGTTGTGTCCGACTCTTTGCAACCCCATGGACTGAAGCCTGCCAGGCTTCTCCATCCATGGGATTTTTCAGACAAGAATACTGGAGTGGGTTACCATTTCTTTCTTCAGGGGAGCTTCCTGACCCAGGGATTGAACCTGGTTCTCCTGCATTGCAGGTAGACTCTACCATCTGGGTCACCAGGGAATTCCTAATCTGGAGAATGCAGATTTAAAACCCCATGTGGCACTGCTGCCCATCTCTGAAGTGGTTAAAATGAAAAGCATAAAAAAGCATCAAGCTCTGGCAAGGATGTAACAGAAACCCATCTACACTGCTGGTGCTGTAGCCCACTAATAGAACCATTTGAGAAAGCTGGCACTTGGAGCCAAACTTGTGTGTCTACCCTTTTAACCCAAGCCTAGCAGTCATGCATACACGTGTCCATTGTACATGTAGATGTCCACCAAAGGACATGTCCTGGAATGTTCATGGCATAAAACTGTGGAAAACAACTCTGAAGACACCTGCGCAATAGAACCTTAAATGTCAGTGGTGTTTCCACCGGAGAACACTGTAAAGCAAAAAGAAAAATGAAAGTTGCTCAGTCATGTCCAACTCTTTGTGACCCCATGGACTATACAGTCCATGGAATTCTCCAGGCCAGAATACTGGAGTGGGTAGCCTTTCCCTTCTCCAGGGAGCAAGGAGAATGAGCAATAAGCACAGGTAATAACAGTTTCACATCTAATGCTGAGTGAAGGAATTCAGACACAAAAGCAGACTATGATCCCATCCATATAAAGTATAAGAACAGGCAAAACTTGTCTATGCAGTTAGAAATCAGGATAGCAGTCAGCTTCAGCAAAGGCTTGTGAGGAATTATCTGGTGCTGGTGATAATTGGTTTGTAAATCTGGGTGCTGACTATCTGAGTGTTCAGTGCACTCAAGATATGTGTGTTTTTCTGCATGTATATTACACTTCCATAAAACATTTAAAGACGTCTACCATTTTTGTTGCTCAGCCTTTTAGCCATATTTTTCTAGATGTACATGAATATGCTGCATAACAGGAACTAAATGGTAGGTTTTGCATAACTGCAGGAAATACTCTTAGTTTTAAGGGGCACTACTAAGATTTCCTACATTGTGACCTTAAAGCTTAGTATAATGTATATTTTCAGTAAATATTTGGAAAGGAACAGGGCTATTACCTACATTGTCATGCTCCCCTTTGGCATATGTAAATAGGGTCTGGAACATACAAATAGGTTTGGACCACCTCTTCAATAAAGAACTGATGTAAGCCTTTCCAGTTTTCTCAGGTGAAGTATTTTTTATATTTGGGGTGCATCTTAACCATCACCTTGTCACAGAGGTGGCCTTTCCTTGAGGTCAAATACAATGGTGAGTTTCATGTGATGAAAAATTTAAGTTTTCAGGTTATCCTTTCAACGAATGTAGAATACACAGTTAACAGTGCAAATGTTACTGAGTGAAGGATATAGTTAAGACCTTGCAGCATAAAAGGTAAAAACCCTCAGCATGGGAAGTGGGGGAAGTTGGCTGGGAGTATGGCACAGCAATGAAGAATTAGGACGTTAGATGGAGTGAGAGAAGTCGCTCGGCGTGTCCAACTCTTTTGGACCCCATAGGCTGTAGCCTACCAGGCTCCTCCATCCATGGGATTTTCCAGGCAAGAGTACTGGAGTGGGTTGCCATTTCCTTCTCCAGGGGATCTTTCCCACCCAGGGATCAAACCCAGGTCTTCCGCATTGCAGGATGGAGTGCGCTGTGTATTATTTGTGCCTTGCTTGCTGGTGGAGGCGTGACCAAGGAGTTAGGTGTGACCCTCACATTGGCTCACTGTTCACTCTGTCTCCTGGGCTCAAGCACTAGGTATGTGGTCAAGCTAGGTCACGCCCATCCCTTGCATCATAAGCCCACTTCATATATTTACCCATGTTCAACTTGGAGCCTGTTAACTCCAGGTTTTATCTCTAAATTCTCTTAAGTAGGTCAAAAGACCTTAATGCAAGACCACTTACACCTGAGGGCAAAAATTCACCAGCGGATCCTTGTTCCATCCCAAATTATGTCCAGGTTTGTTATCCAACCACCTGAGCCGTTTAGATGGGACATATGATATGTGGTGATGAAAATGTCACAGGTTTCCCTAGTTATATGGGGGCCATAAGGGAAAAAGATGACTCCCCGGTCACCACAGGTAATCACGACAAAAAATAAACTCCGGTTCATATTGAAAAACTCAAAACCGTTATAGTTCCTTCCAGACTGGTGAACGGCCATTGAATCGCTGACTTGTGAGCAAAGGGTGTGGAGGGGGAAGAGAGACAGTACAGCTGTGCCTTCGACGATACAGTAACAGGAAATAGATTTAATCTCATGCTAAACAACCGAAAAATTGGACACTATAGATGAACCCGGGGCTTCCGGAGTTGGGGCATGGCTTTGCCCTGGGGGCGTGGCATTCATAGCAAGTTGGGGTTGGGCGTAACAGTTGAGGGGCGGGGCCAGGGGGCGTGGTCAGCAGTGGAGCTCGGCCTGGGCTCAGAGGCGCATCGGCTCCACAGGCGAGAACCGCTCAGGCCCGTGGGCCAAAGAGTGACAGAGCTGTGAGTGAGGCGCCAGGCCCGTGGAAGCGGGGAGACAAAGGGCGGGGCCTCTGACCACCCACTCTCGCCCACTCCTAGCCGCCCCGCCTGCCCAGCCATGTGGTGCCCGCTGACCCTGCTGCTGCTGCTCCTCCCGGCTGCCCCCGGCCCCGCTGCCACTGCCGCTCCCATCCCGGAAACCAAAACCCAGGAGAGCCTGCAGCAGAGCCTCCTCCAAGGTCACAACAGCCTCTCACTGGGGGTTGGGGAGAGGAGGACAGGGAAGAGGGGCGGAGGCAGACAGCAAGGGTGGGAGCCAGAGGGCCACCAAGAAGGGTATAGACATGACATACAGGGAGCGGGCCTGAGCGACAGAGGCGATTGGTCAGGACAGATGAGGGGCAGGAATAAAGAGATGATGGGACAGAAGGAAGGTGGGGCAGGGGGCAAGGATGGGTAAGAACAGGGGACAGGATGAGGGTGGACTGGTCCAGCCCTGAGAGTCAAGAGGATGGAGAGACAAGGGGGTGGCAGGGAGCTGGGAACAGGTCTGGAGGGGCATCGGAGATCCAACCCCACACCTGCTCCAAGCCCGTGGGATCTGTCTGTGGCTTCTCCCCAGGAACTGCCCTGCACAGAGAACCAGGGCGCTGGCTGGGGCGGGCACCCTTCCAGGCACACCTGGAGCCTGCTTGTTCTTCCCCAGGTCCCCAAGCTGGAGAAAACAGAGGCCAGCGGGCAGTCGCAAACCACCTCCCTCACTTTGGCTGTCCTCCTGTGGCATGATGTGGCTGCCACTGCGGTGCAGCCCTGAAGCCCAGGAGGCAGGACTGTGGCTCTGTGAGAAGCACCCAGGCTTATGGGGGGGGGGACCTGGGGCTTCCCCGACCCCAGTAAACACCCCCCCAAGACCCACTTCTGAGGCCCCCTTCCCCAGGCTCAGCATCAGGGGCTGGGCGTGGGCATCAGAGCACTGGCAGGCATGTACCCTCTCTTGCTTCTTTTTGGATTATTAAAATTGTTTTGAGGTTAAAGTGATGTGTCCATTGACAGCTCTGTTCTGTGGGGTCCAGTGGGGGGACACAGGCCATGGGGCTGTCTGGGCCCTGTGGGCAGCAGGAGCCGTATCTCCAGCTCTAGAGATCCCAACTATTGTCTGGAGAGACCCCCTATTCCATCCAAGCCAGAGGCGCTGGCCCATGGTGACATCTGCCTTCAGGTGGTCGGAGGGGGAATGCCTGGGCATCAGGAAAAGAGCCAGGGGTGGAGCTGGGGGCCAGAAAGGGCAGAGAGCCTGGGGCTGGCAGAAGAAGGCCCAGCAAGGGTAGGGGTGTAGCTTGCACAGGTGGGGTGCACCAGGGGCCTGGAGTGACCATCCCTGATGGAGACCTCGGGCAACAAGAAATGGGCCCCAGGTGGAACAGGGAAGCCTACAGGAGGTGAGATGGTTGCCACGCCTGCACTGTGGCCGGGGTGTGACACGGAGTGTCAACAACTGACTCTGAATAAACTGAACCCTGATTGGTAATGCCAATTTTCTTTTCTTTTTTGGCTGGGCTGTGTGGCATGCAGGATCTTCCCTGACCAGGGATCAAACCTATGTCCCCTGTAGTAGTAGCACGGAGTCTTAACCACTGGACCACCAAGGAAGTCCTGCCAATTTTTACAGCGTAAATAATCCTACACTGGCCGATCTAAACATACCAATATGACCTGTACATTCTGCTTCTCAGAAAAGACAACTGTCTTCCCCGTGAGCCTGCTGGTGCACACAATCAACGATTTTTAGGTCCCTGGCCAGCAGCTCTTCAATGCCGTTGGGCCTTCAGCGATCTCTGTATGCTTTTTTCACTAGAGCGGTACTTTTTGTTAACCATCAATTCCATTGACCATACTTGGGATGCATGATGCCCAGTTATCTGAGGAGGACAGGCCAAGGATGCTATTATTTTATTTCCAAAAGCGGGTTTCACCATCATGGGATATAAACTGAAATGTGAAAAAATCTTATGTTGTGGGCAGGACTCCTTTCTCCTTGTTTCCAGAAAGACCTCTCAGGAAGCACAGGATGTTTTCCCACCTCCTTTGCCCCCTGCTCACCTGGACTGGTAAGGAACCCGCCTGTCAATAAAGAGATTTAGGTTCAGTCCCTGGGTCGGGAAGATCCCTGCAGGAGGGCATGGCAACCCACTCCAGGATTCTTGCCTGGAGAATCTCATGGACAGAGGAGCCTGGCGGGCTACAGATCAGGGGGTTGCAAAGAGTCGGACACGACTGAGCACACACAGACATACACAGCTGGACTCATAGTATTTGTGAATTTGAAGCAGCACTGAGTGCGCTGAGCAGACCCGACCCGGTCTCTCCGGGGCCCCCTCTTCTCGGGTCCTTCTTCCCCTCACAGAAGACATCTATCACTATGTCACCTGTGACTGGCACGCCTAGGCTCCAGAGCGGCTCACCGATCACCCTGGGCAGGAGTGCATAGGATTCTCGGTGGAGAAATGAGCCCACGGGGGAAGGCGGCTTCCTGGGGCGGAAACCACCGCGGTCCCCCGGGACCTGCGGGCAGTCCTGCCCTCTGGCGGCAGAACTCGGAACTGTAACGCCAGCTCGCGTTCATTATGGAATTGTTCCCCTTCTCCCTAGCCAGCTTCTCTAGTGGTTCAAAGGGTAAAGCATCTGCCTGCAGTGCAGGTAGACCTGGGTTCGATCCCTGGGTCAGGAAGACCCTCTGGAGGAGGAAATGGCAACCCACTCCAGTACCTTTGCTCGGAAAATCCCATGAACGGAGGAACCCTGTAAGCTACAGTCCATGGGGTCCCAAAGAGTTGGATGTCCTTTTCATTATAGGGGACTGAAATGCAAAAGTAGGAAGTCAAGAAACACCTGGAGTAACAGGCAAATTTGGCTTTGGAATGCAGAATGAAGCAGGGCAAAGACTAATAGAGTTTTGCCAAGAAAATGCACTGGTCATAGCAAACACTCTTTTCCAACAACACAAGAGAAGACTCTACACATGGACATCACCAGATGGTCAACACCGAAATCAGATTGATTATATTCTTTGCAGCCAAAGAAGGAGAACCTCTATACAGTCAAAAAAAAAAAAAAAAAAAAAGACCAGGAGCTGACTGTGGCTCAGATCATGAACTCCTTATTACCAAATTCAGACTGAAATTGAAGAAAGTAGGGAAAACCGCTAGACCATTCAGGTATGACCTAAATCAAACCCCTTATGATTATACAGTGGAAGTGAGAAATAGATTTAAGGGTCTAGATCTGATAGATAGAGTGCCTGATGAACTATGGAATGAGGTTCGTGACATTGTACAGGAGACAGGGATCAAGACCATCCCCATGGAAAAGAAATGCAAAAAAACAAAATGGCTGTCTGGGGAGGCCTTACAAATAGCTGTCAAAAGAAGAGAAGCGAAAAGCAAAGGAGAAAAGGAAAGATATAAGCATCTGAATGCAGAGTTCCAGAGAATAGCAAGAAGAGATAAGAAAGCCTTCTTCAGTGATCAATGCAAAGAAGTAGAGGAAAACAACAGAATGGGAAAGACTAGAGATCTCTTCAAGAAAATTAGAGATACCAAGGGAACATTTCATGCAAAGATGGGCTCAATAAAGGACAGAAATGGTCTGGACCTAACAGAAGCAGAAGATGTTAAGAAGAGGTGACAAGAATACACAGAAGAACTGTACAAAAAACATCTTCACGACCCAGAGAATCAAGATGGTGTGATCACTAATCTAGAGCCAGACATCCTGGAATGTGAAGTCAAGTGGGCCTTGGAAAGCATTGCTACGAACAAAGCTGGTGGAGTGATGGAATTCCAGTGGAGCTCTTTCAAATCCTGAAAGATGAGGCAGTGAAAGTGCTGCACTCAATATGCCAGCAAATTTGGAAAACTCAGCAGTGGCCACAGGACTGGAAAAGGTCAGTTTTCATTCCAATCCCAAAGAAAGGCAATGCCAAAGAATGCTCAAACTACTGCACAATTGCACTCATCTCACACGGTAGTAAAGTAATGCTCAAAATTCTCCAAGCCAGGCTTCAGCAATATGTGAACCATGAACTTCCTGATGTTCAAGCTGGGTTTAGAAAAGATAGAGGAACCAGAGATCAAATTGCCAACATCCGCTGGATCATGGAAGAAGCAAGACAGTTCCAGGAAAACATCTATTTCTGCTTTATTGACTATGCCAAAGCCTTTGACTATGTGGCTCACAATAAACTGTGGAAAATTCTGAAAGAGATGGGAATACCAGACCATCTGACCTGCCTCTTGAGAAATCTGTATGCAGGTCAGGAAGCAACAGTTAGAACTGGACATGGAACAACAGACTGGTTCCAAATAGGAAAAGGAGTACATCAAGGCTGTATACTGTCACCCTGCTTATTTCACTTATATGCAGAATACATCATGAGAAACATTGGACTGGAAGAAACACAAGCTGGAATCAAGATTGCCAGGAGAAATATCAATAACCTCAGATATACAGATGACACCACCCTTATGGCAGAAAGTGAAGAGGAACTAAAAAGCCTCTTGATGAAAGTGAAAGAGGAGAGTGAAAAAGTTGGCCTAAAGCTCAACATTCAGAAAACGAAGATCATGGCATCTGGTCTCATCACTTCATGGGAAATAGATGGGGAAACAGTGGAAACAGTGTCAGACTTTATTTTGGGGGGCTCCAAAATCACTGCAGATGGTGAGTGCAGCCATGAAATTAAAAGATGCTTACTCCTTGGAAGAAAAGTTATGACCAACCTAGATAGCATATTCAAAAGCAGAGACATTACTTTGCCGACTAAGGTCCGTCTAGTCAAGGCTATGGTTTTTTCCTGTGGTCATGTATGGATGTGAGAGTTGGACTGTGAAGAAGGCTGAGCGCCAAAGAATTGATGCTTTTGAACTGTGGTGTTGGAGAAGACTCTTGAGAGTCCCTTGGACTGCGAGGAGATCCAACCAGTCCATTCTGAAGGAGATCAGCCCTGGGATTTCTTTGGAAGGAATGATGCTGAAGCTGAAACTCCAGTACTTTGGCCACCTCATGCAAAGAGTTGACTCACTGGAAAAGACTCTGATGCTGGGAGGGATTGGGGGCAGTAGGAGAAGGGGACGACAGAGGATGAGATGGCTGGATGGCATCACTGACTCGATGGATGTGAGTCTGAGTGAACTCCGGGAGTTGGTGATGGACAGGGAGGCCTGGCGTGCTGTGATTCATGGGGTCGCAAAGAGTCGGACATGACTGAGCGACTTCCCTTTCCCTTTTCACTTTCCCCCTCTCCAGGTGGGCCCCCTCCGTGTTGGGGACCTGGGGACACTCCAGTCGTGAGCATCCTTTGGGCTAACAACCTGCTGTGAATGAAGCAAGGGTCTGAAGGAGGTGATAAGTGAGGGGCCACTGAAGACCAGGGACGTTAATGAGGTTTGCAAGCTGGCCTCTGGGTTCCAGGGGCTGAAACCTTTGCCCCCGGGACTACTCAGGGCTGGAGAGCAGGGATTTTCGCTGGGCTCCCCATGCTGGTCTCCTCCTCCTCCTCCCAGGCCCTGAGTGCTGGGCTGTGAGCCCCCTGGTGCTGGGGCCTTTGGGCGGCCCCTGCCCGAGGCCTGGGCTCCTCTCTCCCCAGAAAGGGATCAGGGTTCGGGTAGCAAAGGGTCTTGGGGGAAGTTCTTCGTTTTCCGGATGCACAACAGGCCAAACAGCAAAATGCGAGGCACACTGCAAAGAAAAGTGTTATTATTCACGAGGCCTCCGGGGAAGAAAACAAATCTCGACTCACCTGCTTGAAGGGACGGGGCTTGGGATATTTGTGGGATAAAACTGCGGCGTGGGGAGGCACGTGGCGGAAGGTGATTGGAGAGAAGGTAAAGGTGAGATCATCGCAGTACTGCGCAGGCGCGGCTGAGCTTCCGGCTTCCTGGAAGCCGACGGGCGGCTCCAGCACGTTCTGCAGGTGGAGCTCGTGGCTCTCTGACTTCGGAAGGCACGCTTGCGCGTCCCCACGTGGCGGGTACGTGGGCTTAACCGGTCTTAACCCGTGGCTTCAAGTCCCTGAGAAACAACTTGAGCAAACATCTTATTGTTTAGACCGCTTGGAGGATGTTCACGTCTTTCGTAGCAACAGTTAAAGCCAGCTGGATGCTGAAGTCAGGGTACAGTTGATTATTTATTAAGCAAGTTATAGTTTAATGGATCTGAAGACTGCCCTCGGTTTCAAAAGGACTGAACCCTCTTCTCCCTGATGCCATAGACCCGCCCCAAGACCGAGATGAAGGCGAGAGTTCCAGCCTCAAGACCTGTGCCCGGAAGACCTCTATGTCACCCCCAGGTCAATGCTCCCTGGAGAGAATTCCAAAGCCCCTGGAAAGGAAGGACTGAGTTGGCGGGTTGAGGGGAATGGCGGTGTCCCCCTGAGAGGCGTGGGGAAGACTTGAGAGCCCGAGGAAGCCCCGCCAGCTGGAGCACATGCACAGTTCAGGAGTAAAGCGGAAGGTGAGAGTTCAGGCACAGACATCTGGCTCCGGTCCTCTCCCGGGATGGTCTCTGCTGAGATGTAACTGCTTTCCGCTCAAACTTTGGGTCTCCTTTCCCCATCTGCAAAATGGGAACAGGAGTGGCTCCTCCCACAAGAGGCAGATCCCGGTTGTCTTGGGCTGCTGTGTATGATGGGGGTGTGAAGTCTGGGAGCGTGAAGGGGTGTGCTAATCAGCTTTTGTAGATGTTATCATAGATGATTTGGCCTCTGCTGATTGTAGGGCTAAACTACCCACCAGTTGTGTTCCGGGGTTTGTCCTGGGAGGGCATGATGTCCCACTGGTTTAGACAGGAGCTTCGAGTAGTAAAACCAGTCGATGCCATTGACCTCTCATTGTTATCACTCAGTCATACCCATCAGTTTAATCCCAGATACAGTTATTTTATTTTATTTATTTGTAACAAGATTTTTAAAAATATTTATTTATTTTGACTGCTCCGGGTCTTAGTTGCAGCACGTTCAGGATCTTCGATCTCCCTTGCAGCCTGCAGGATCTTTAGCTGTGGCGTGAGAGTTGTGGAATGCAGGTTCTTGGTGCCGGCACGTGTGATCTAGTTCCCTGATCAGGGATGGCACTGGACCACCAGGGGAGTTCCCCAGGTACATTTTAAAGCAATGGGATCCTTCCAGGTCTCTAATTTCCGCATCTGGAGGAAATGCCTCCTCCCCCTAGAACAGCGCAGAGCTCCGCCCCCTGGTGTCAAAGTGTGGAGTTGAGTTTTCCCAGCATCGAGATCTCCACCATGACCCACTGGGCAAAAGCGCTCTGTTGGTCCTGGGGGCTGGGAGGACTGTGCTCCCTCACTGATCTGATAAAGTCTCTGGCCCAAAGGGATCCACCAGGTGAACATGGAACTTGAGACGGTAATTTGTAGGGACAGATTTCCTTCCAGATGTAATTTGTTTGGCAAAAAATAGCACAAAGGATGTGATAGAGGAGGCAGGTTTATTGTCAGAGTGTTTTTGCATCCTACCGAATTAGGTAGGTAGTAATCCACGCTAGATTGTCTTAGATTAACATGTTAATTGTAGGTTTACAGATGGTCTCTGACATATCATGGTTTGATTTACCATTTTCTAACTCTACCATGGTGTGAAAGCAATACGCGGTCTGCAGAATTTTGATCTTTTCCCAGGCTAGCAATATGCAGTGTGATACTCTTTCATGATGCTGGACAGTGGCAGTGAGCCACAGCTCCCAGTCAGCCACGCATTCACAATCATGATGGTAAATGATCAATACACTTACAACCATTCTGGACACAGACACCGTTCTGGTTTTCACTTTCAGTAGAGCATTCAATCAATTATATGAGATATTCAGCATTTATTATAAAATAAGCTTTGTGTTAGATGATTTCACCCAACTGCAGGCTAATGTGACTGCTCTGAGTGTGTTAAGGCAGGCTCGGTGTTAAGGCAGGCTCGAGTAAGCTGTGAAGTTTAGTAGGTTAGGTGTATTAAATACAAATTAAATCGATTACTGTAGCTTTGTAGTATTGTCTGAAAGCTTGGCGGGTTATGCCTTCAGGTTTATTCTTTTTCCTCAGGAATGCTTTGGCAATTCTGGATCTTTTGTGGTCGCATATACATTTTAGGATTATTTGTTCTAGTTCTCTGGAAAGTTTCATGGGTTATTTTGATAGGAGATGCATTAAATCTGTAGATTGCTTTGGGTAGTATGGCCACTTTAACAATATTAATTCTTCCAATCCAAGAGCATGGTATATCTTTTTATTTCTTTGAAACATCTTCAGTTTTCTTTATCAGTGTTTTATACTTTTCAGGATGTAGATCTTTCACCTCCTTGGTTAGGTTTATTGGTAGGTATTTTAAATGGGTGGGGTTTTTTTTTCTTTCTCTTTCTGATATTTCATTGTTGGTATAAAGAAATGAAACAGATTTATATTTATCAATCTTGTATCCTACTAATTTGCTGAATTAATTTCCTAGCTGTATTAGTTTTTGTGTGGAGTCTTCAGGGTTTAGTTTATTCAGTAAACTAAAATTTTACCAATACAGGATGATTTCCAAGATACATTGCTAAACAAAAGAAGACCATATACATAATAGTTTGAGGACAGCGCTTGTGTTTTGTCAATCAAAAAGAGTAAATCAGGGACTTCCCCTAGTGGTCCAGTGGTTAAAGATTTTGCCTTCCAATGCGGGTTCAATCCCTGATCTGGGAGCTAAGATCCCCCATGCCTCATGGCCAAAAACCAAAACATAAAACAGAAGCAGTAATGTAACAAATTTAATAAAGACTTTTAAAATGGTCAGAAAAATCTTGAAGAGTAAATAACACACATGTATGTGTATGTACCTAGATCTCTGTGAGGAGAAATAGGAATCTGATAAAAATCCATTGCCATTGTGTGAGTTTGGAGTCAGGGTTCTTGCAGGGGGCAAACTGTATTCTTGTATACCCTTTGAAATTTGAGCCAAGTATTTTGTATTTTTAAAAAGAAGTAAAATTAACCCTTAGTTACAAAAATAGGTAGCAACATGGGAAATGTATGTAACTCAGTGTTAACTGGGAACAGCAGGATAGAAGACCATGTATTCTGCAGTGCTATGATTTTCTGTGTATGTGGGCAGAAGAACACAAGAAGCCTGTGTAGCTGGATTCTGCTATCCAGAGCTGCTGATGCTGAGCATGGGATGGTGGTGGTGATGCTGAGGATGTGGATAAGGATGACAATGTCTGCCCCCACCAGTTACACCAGTCAGCCCATCCTGAGATCTTCAGTCTCCTGGCCGCCCCTTGGTTCAAACTTTGGGGAAACATGGAGTGAGCAGGAACCTCCCTCTCTTCTCTCCAGGGAGCCATCTGCCAAGCTGCTTTGGGCTGTTCATCCCCCTGGGTTCAAGTCTACCCGCAGCTCTTGCAGCAGACAGTCTCTTGATCGCGTCAGGGTGGTGGCTTCCTGTCCCCTTGGCCCAGCAATTTCAGCCTTTCTCAGGACTACCCCAGTTCCAGGTCCCAATTCCCTCTCCAGCCTTCTGAGACCATCAAGCTCCTTAGGTGCCCCAGCAGGCGGAGAAGATCACTAATGAGGCCCTGAGGCTTTGGATCCAGCCAGACCCTTAAGTGGGCCCTGGGAAACCTATTAAGCGTCCCGTTTCTTGTTGAGAGTCCCTGGGAACAGAAGTTGGATGATGATGAGAGAAGAGGGAAAATGAGGAGGTGGAGGCTGTAGGTGCGTCACTTCCTACAAAACCCCTCTACAGTCTCCGCTGCTACCCCAGCATTTTTATTTGCAGAGGAGCTGCTGTTTGATCCTGGCCTTGAATGAGTAGATTTCCAGGTGGGGAAAGGATATTCTGACCCGGAGAAGGATGTGTGAGGTCAGGGAGGTCGGAGTGGCCAGGGCACGTGCAGGTGGCTGGGGCGGGGCGGGGGGGGGGGGACTTGTGAATAAAAGGCAGGGACAAAGGATGTTGGAGAGGAGGCCAGAAAGGTGGGCTGGGTCCACACTGTGATGATTGGAACTTGTGCTTCTTCCAACCAGAATCTGAGCCCCTTTCTGCACGACCCCAACTGGATCGCTCCCTCCGTCAGGAGTCATGGCTAAGATCATGGCAAAGGGTCAGAGGGTGGGCCATACACCCAGCCAGCCAAGTAGCTAAGGATTGAATGCAGCTGGAATTTGGGGTCTGGGCTTCTCTAGATCAGTCTCCACATTCTAGTCTCTTCTCCTGGGATGTCAGGGAAGAGGGCACCTCGTGGGTGCGGGTGGCGGGGACTGAGTCCCAAGCTCGTGCTAGAATTCAACACCTGAAATCCATGCTTGCAGTGGAGAGAAAACCCTGATGGGGGTGGTGAGGGGGTGAATCTAGGTCCAGAAAGCTGGGGATGTAGGAGGTTCTCTGTCTCTCCCTGTCTCTGGCTCTGTCTCCCTCTGTGTCTGTCTCTGCATCTCTCTTTCTCTCCCCTCTCTCTATCTCTTCCCATTTTCCCCTCTTTGTCTCTGTTTCTCCATCTCTCCCTCTCTTTCTCTCTGCTCCATCTCTCTCTGTGAGCCCAGAGCCTGGTGAACGCCCTGAGCTGGGGACACGGCCGAGCAACACGTTTTCACTGCTCACCCATCTGCGGCCCCTTGGCAGGTGCAGCCCTGCCCATTTCTGGTCTTAGCCTCTGGGTCTGCTGTTTCCTTCCTCCTTCTGTGCCTTTCTATTTCCCCTCTTTGTGGGGGATGGGGGACAGGTGAGAGCCCCAGAGAAGAGTGGATGCCCCCATTGAAGAGCACAGACTGCAATCAGCCAGCCCCGGGGGACAGATCCTGATTCCAGAGGACACTGTGTGACCCCTTCAGCAGCTCACTGTCTGTGAGTCTCAGCCTCCTTCCCTGTATATAAGCAGTAATGATGATGATTATGGCTCCATGGTGGTCTCATGAATATTAAACAGTGCACGCTGAGCACTGAGGATACAGCCTGCCCCTCATGAGGACTCAACAAATAGCAGTAACAGCGCCCCCACAGTGGTGACTTCGATGCCGTCCCTCACGCCCATCTGTGTTTGCAGGGAATGATGTAGCGGGGAGCCAGTGAAGAGTCAGGCAGGGTCAGGGTCTCTGGACAACTTTCCAGGAGACGGTGGAGGAAGAGCTGGAGCCAGGGGTTGGGGAAGAGAGGCCCGGGCCCCAGCTTGCCGGCATTTCCCATCTCAGAATCAAAGCAGACGGCAGAGGCAATGCTGACTGACCCATGGCACGTGCTGCTGCCCCGGTCCACGTGCAGCCTCTCCTCTCTCCACAGCTTTCCCCACCTCTCCAGGTGACTCCCCATCCAGAGCGCTTCAACGGGGCTGCATGTGCCAGATACGCAGGCAGCAGCAAGCAAATGACAGGACGAAGCTTTTCTTGATGTTCTGGTATTTTTTCCAATGCCACCTGCTATAGCGGGACTGCTGTGCCAGACACTTGCCATCCATCATGAAAACCATTCTCTGGGGTTGGGGAAGGCCACTGGGGCTCCCAAAGGTTCAAAACTCTCTCTGGGCTCTCTCCACCAGCGAAACGAGACGCCTGATGTGTGTCCTCACACCATCCTGGCTTCAAGAGGACAAAGGAACTAGACCCTGATACCTGGGGGTACTCTCAGACCACAGAGAAAAGACGTGACTTGGGCAGCATCACAGAGAGGACTAGAAAGCAGACCTCCTTCCTCTCCCCCACCACAGCCCTGTTATCTGAGCACCGCCCCCCAAAATTGAATGATGAGGGAGAACATGTCCAAAAAGGCATGGCACTCAAGTGTGCAAATGGCCACACAGACACATGGGTGTAGCTAAGTAAAGCTATATTGATGAGTACACTGGCCTAAGGCCCCTCTAAGATCCATAAATGGACATCTACTATGTTTCCTTTACTGATTCGAAATCAGACTGACCTCTTACAACTTCTCTATGGATTCCTGAAACATCAAAATATCTTTTAAAAAATGGCTCTGTTTGGGAGTAAAAGCATAAGCACAAACACTTCTTTTGATAGAACCATATAGTATCAGAACAGGAAGGAACTTTCAAGACCATCTGGTCCAACTCTGTTATGTTAGGGGTGAGGAAACAGACAGGGACACGTTGTGACCAGCTTAGTGGATGGTCATGGATTTCATGGTTCACAGAGTGCTGGCTGTTGGTCTGGATTCTATAAAGTGACCTCAGGCAGGAGAAGAGGAAACACTGGTTAGATATGAAGAGACAGCTCAGGGATGCTGGAGTGTCCACATCAGAATCAGCCTGACCAGGTGGTTTGATATGTGTCAACGGATGTCTGCTGTGCTCTTAACATACGTAATTGCCTTGGAGCAGTGATTGGACCCAGCCAGGTAGGGCTCCTTGGGAAAGGTGAGCTTGAATTAGCCTTCAAAGAGGTGACATTTTAAAAACTGGGAGTGTATGGAGAGAGAAGAGAGGAGGAAGAATGTGTCTCTTGTTGAGATGGCAGGACAGTTGAGTTCAGTTCAGTCATTCAGTTGTGTCTGACTCTTTGCAACCCCATGGACTGCAGCACGCCAGGCTTCCCTGTCCATAACCAACTCCCAGAGCTTACTAAACCCATGTCCATCGAGTCAGTGATGCCATCCAACCATCTCATCCTCTGTCATCCCCTTCTCCTCCTGCTCTCAATCTTTCCCAGCATCAGGGTCTTTTCAAATGAGTCAGTTCTTTGCATCAGGTGGCCAAAGTACTGGATCAGCATCCGTCCTTCTGATGAGAATTCAGGACTGATTTCCTTTAGGATGGATTGGTTGGATCTCCTTGCAGTCCAAGGGACTCTCGAAGAGTCTTCTCCAACGCCATGATTCAAAAGCATCAATTCTTCAGTGCTCAGCTTCCTTTATAGTCCAACTCTCACATTCATACTTGACTACTGGAAAAACCATAGCTTTGACTAGATGGACCTTTGCTTTTTAATATGCTGTCTAGGTTGGTCATAGCTTTTCTTCCAAGGAACAAGTGTCTTTTAATTTCATGGCTGCAGTCACCATCTGCAGTGATTTTGGAGCCCCTCAAAATAAAGTGTCTCACCATTCTCATTGTTTCCTCAAGAGTTTTGCCCAGAGGACACACTGGTCATAGCAAACACCCTCTTTCAACAACACAATAGGAGACTGTACACATGGACATCACCAGATGGTCAATACCTAAATCAGATTGATTATATTCTTCACAGCTGAAGATGGAGAGACTCTGTAAAGTCAGCAAAAACAAGACCAGGAGCTGACTGTGGCTCAGATCATAAACTCCTTCTTGCCAGATTCAGACTGAAATTGAAGAAAGTAGAAAAAACCACTAGACCATTCAGGTATGACCTAAATTAAATCCCTTATAATTATACAGTGACAGTGACAAACAGGTTCAAGGGATTAGATCTGATAGACAGAGTGACCAGAGATTCATGACATTGTACAGGAGGCAGGAATCAAGACCATCCCCAAGAAAAAGAAATACAAAAAAGGCAAAATGAGGAGGCCTTACAAATAGCTGAGAAAAGAAGAGAAGTGAAAGGCAAAGGAGAAAAGGAAAGATATACCCATTTGAATGCAGAGTTCCAAAGAATAGCAAGGAGAGATAAGAAAGCCTTTCTCAGTGATCAATGCAAAGAAATGGAGGAAAACAAGAGTGGGAAGACTAGAGACCTCTTCAAGAAAATTAGAGATACCAGGGGAACGTTTCATGCAAAGATGGGCACAATAAAGAACAGAAATGGTATGGACCTAACAGAAGCAGAAGATGTAAGAAGAGGTGGCAAGAATACACAGAAGAACTAAAAAAAAGATCTGCATGACCCAGATAACCACAATGGTGGGATCACTCACCTAGAGCCAGACATACTGGAAAGTGAAGTCAAGTGGGCCTTAGGAAGCATCACTATGAACAAAGCTAGTGGAGGTGATGGACTTCCAGCTGAGCTATTTCAGATGGCAGAACAACTGACCCTTTTTTCAAAAAAAAATTTGGTTATAGTTGCTTTAACATGTTGTGTTAGTTTCTGCTGTACAGCGAAATGAACCAGTTATATATATACATATATGCATACTTTTTTGGATTTCCTTCTCATTTAGATCACCACAGAGCACTGAGTAGAATTCCCTGTGCTATACAGTAGGTTCTCATTAGTTTGTTGTTTTATACATATTAGTGTATATATGTCAATCCCAATCCCTCAAGTCAACCCACCTCCCTTACCCTCTTAGCATCCATACATTTGTTCTCTACATCTGTGTCTCTATTTCTTGCAAACAGGTTCATCTGTACCATTTTTCTAGATCCCACATATATGCATTTTTGTTTGTTTTATGCATTAATGTTTGTTTTTCTGACTTGACCTTTGGTACTGGGGTGGGGAGATGAACAATGATTCTAGTAGGGTTTTTTTTTCGGGGGGTGGGGGGCATTGCCCTGATGAAGAGATGACTCATTGGGAAAGACCCTGATGCTGGGAAAGATTGAAGGCAAAAGGAGAAGAGGGTGGCAGAGGATAAGATGGTCAGATAGCATCACCAACTCATCAGTGGACCAAATTCATCAATGGATGTGAAACTGAACAAACTCCAGGAGACAGTGTAGGACAGGGAATCCTGGCGTGCTGCAGTCCACAGAGTCACAAAGAGCTGGACACGACTTAGCAACTGAACAATAACGACATTGACCTTGAAGACGATTGACTGCATGGACCCCACCTGAGATTAACCACAATGTGGATTTCAAATGTTCAGGAGCATTTGCAGAGAGCAGGCCACAGAAGTTGGGACAAGTGGGTGTTGTGAAAAAGGGTGGAGCCTCTGACTCTCTCTGTGGTTCCAGGGCCAGAAACCCAGGTTAGGGACGTGATAGGGACACGGAGGCAAACGTGTGGGAGAAATGAGGCTTGAGTAACTAACTCCTTCACTTACAATCATTCGGCCCAGCAACAAGGATAACTCGAATCTTTGCTTCCAGGAGGCTGAATTGAGTGGTGTTGCCATAATAACCGTGGAATGAGAGGATGACACCAAGCCTGCCTGGGGGCAAGGAGTCTTCACCCACGAGGGACGTGACTTGTGAGTTCCTCTTTGAAGGAAGAATGGAACCTCCCATCTTTTTTAGGAAGATGATGCTGGGACTCCAGGGCATCCTGAATGAGCAAGACGTGAAGCTGGATGGCACACTGTGCTGAGGACTTTGTGGACTTAAACCTGAAGGTAAGAAGGGAGAGTTGATATCCATCCTTTCGAAGGGTCATTCCCATTGGTGGTACAAAAAAGTGGTTAGAGAGACGCAGCCGGGAGCAGGAGGGCCAGGCAGGCTCTGTTGGGATCATTCAGGGAAGAGAAAACAGGAGTCCGGGGAGAAAAGATTCTGGAGGCTGTCAGTAGTGCTCAGCGGGGCACGATGCCCTGTTGGACTTGAAGGAGCAGGAGAGGGAATTCACTGGCCATGCCTTCCTGGTTCCCAGTTTCAGTGCTGGACCAGCTCCATCCACAGAAGGAGAGGGAGTTTGGGTCTGAAGTGATGCAGTGAGTTCAGGACTGGTTGGGTTGGAAGTGCTGGTGGAATGCCTAGGGCCTGCTGCTAAGAGAAGGGAGTGGGTCGTGAGAAAGATCGGGGACTCACTTAAGTCAGAGAACAGGATGCTGTCAATCAGGAAGTCTCATCACAGTGCAGAGGGGACAGGCCATCTTCCCTGCCTGTTTTTTTTTCCCCCTATAATTGCATCAGAGGGAAACAACAGGCCCGGGACTACCAGGGGTTTGTCCCAAGTCCTGCCAAGAGAAAGAAATGGAAAATAAAGACAACAGAACACAGAGGCTGTGGCAGGTCAGAGAGGAGGACACAAGTCTTATCAGCAGGGATCTGGGAGCTGTGACCTCGTGTAAGGGAGGAAGGTGGGGTCTCTGAGAACTGGAGACGTTAATGCTGCTCAGGCTCAGCCGGTGGACACGGGGACTGCTTCAGTCTTCCAGTCCGGGGTTCAGCCCCACCATATGGGTTGTCATTACCATAGGCTGGAACCCGGGAGGCTGGCCCCAGGGTACAGGTGGTGTGGGGTTTAGAAGGCTGGATAGAGCCAGAGGGCAGTGGGCAGGTGTGAAGGAGACCCTTGGGTGCCTGGAAGTGCAGTGGGGCACAGGAGGCCAGAAGGGAGGGTGGACCGTGGCTCCGAATGTCTTGACTTCCTGGAGGACGCTGGGCTGCAGGAAATGAGGTGGGAGACGCTGGGTTGGGGAGAAAGCGCTGCATCCCTAGGGTGGGTGCAGGAAGGGGAAGCAATGGACGGGCCAGGGAAGGCAGTGGGACAAGCCAAGAAGAGAAGGCCCCACTGCTCCTTGCCCAGGTCCCAACGATGAGCCACTGGCCCACATCCAACTGGAGCGCCCCATGGGAGTTCGTGATCCTGGGCTTCTCGGGGTGGCCCCCAGAGCTCCGGGCGCTGCTCTTTGCCCTCCTCCTGCCTCTCTATCTGGCCACGCTGACGGGGAACCTGCTGATCGTGGGCTTGGCTGTGGTGGACGCCGCCCTGCACACCCCCATGTACTTCTTCCTGGGGGCCCTGTCTGCCGTGGAGGTGGCCTATACGTTGGTGCTGACCCCGCCCATGCTGGCCGGCTTCCTCCTGCCGCCCGAGGGCCAGGCGGTGGGCCCCTCCACCTGCGCCGCCCAGATGGGCCTCTTTGTGGCACTGGGGGGCTCCGAGTGCCTGTTGCTGGCGGCCATGGCCCTGGACCGCTACCTGGCCATCTGCCACCCCCTCTACTACCCCCAGCTCATGACCGCGGGGCTCTGCTGGTGCCTCCTGGCCTGCTGTGGCCTGGGGGGCTCTCTCCTGGCCTTGGGCCTCACCACAGCCATATTCCAGCTGCCCTTCTGCCATGGGGGCCTGGTCAACCATGTCTTCTGTGACCTCCCGGCGGTCTTGGTGCTGGCCTGCGGCGACCGGGACCTGCAGGAGCGCGCCCTGCTGGCGGCCTGCCTGCTGCTGCTGGTGCTGCCGCTGGCCCTCATCCTGCTCTCCTACACCCGGGTGCTGGTGGTCATCCTCGGGGTTGGCGGGGCCGCGGGCCGCCGCAAGGCCTTCAGCACCGTGGCGTCTCACCTGACGGTGGCCGTGCTGCACTACGGCTGTGCCACGGCCACGTACGCCCGGCCCCTGCGCAGCCGCTCCCTGGAGGAGGACAAGCTAGTCTCGCTCATCTACATCAACCTCACCCCCCTGCTCTACCCGGCCATCTACACACTGCGGAACCGCGACGTGCAGGGAGCGCTGTGGCGGGCCGTGGGCCCCAGGACACCAGGTGCTGCCCATCAGGCTGATGTCACCTAACGCTGATGCCAGGAGGGGTCTCTCTTCTGAAATTCCCTCTCCTGGATGGAAACCTCATATTCCAGAACCATCTATGATTCCCCAAGGCCTACTAGACACAATCTGGAGGCAGCAGACAAGGACCCCAAAATGAGGCTCCAGCCTAGTTCTTCTGCTTCTGTGGACAGTTTGAGTGGATAGATCTCTCTGAGGGGGGTATCGACCTGTGCACTGTGGGGCCCTCAATGGCATCCTTTGTCTCTACCCACATGGCACACAGCACTCCCCTACCCAAGCTGTGATGATCCAAAATGTCATCACACATTGGCAAACATGCCTTGGGGACAAAGTCACCCCTGGTTGAGAACTACTGCTCTGAGTCATGGCCACACAGTATCTTGTGAAAAGGAGTGAGTACTCACATAGAGGACGTCTCTGGCAGCACTGTTTATAACAGACAAAAACTGGAAATGATCCAGATGTTCATGAACACAGAATAGATACAAACAGCTTGTGGCAGGACTACCCTGGTGGTTCAGTGGTTAAGACTTTGCCTTCCAGTGCAGGGGGTGCAGGTTCGATCCCTGGTTGGGGAGCTAAGATCCCATGTGCCTTGCAGCCAAAAAACCAAAACATTAATCAGAAGCAATATTATTTAAAAAATAAAGAATTTAAACAATAATCTACATTAAAAAAATGTTTAAAAAAAAAACCAGCTTGTGGCATGTTCATGCAGTGGAATACTATGAACAACAAAAAAGAATGAAGTACTGCTATTGGCAAAAAATGAGAACAACACAGATGTAATACTGTAAGGAGCAAGACATAAAGAACACATACTGGATGCTCCCATTTAAGTAAAGGCCAGTGACAAACTCGTGTGGCTTTTGATGTCATCGTGGTGGTTAACTGGGGGAATGGTTTGGGTTGGCAGAGAGCACAGGGAGATTGCCTGGATGCTGGCAACATTCTATATGTCGACTGGGGTGGTAATTCTATGGGTATATGTATGTGCAAAACTTCCAGATGCATCCTTAAGATCTGTGGAGTTTGTTTTATGTGAGATGAACTGCAACTGGTTCAAGCCATTCACCAAGATAAGCTTCAAATTATCACACTTGTACTCACACAGCTTTGTGCTGCTTTTTTCCATCTATGAAAATCCCTTGTATAATTCAATAGTAAATCCCAACACCATACCTGCTGTAGACTGAATGTGTCCCCCCTACCCTGCAATTCACATGTTGAAAACTGCTCCCCATTATCAGTCTGTTATTAGGAGGTCGGGGGGTCTCTAGAGTTGATGAGGTTGTGAGGGCGGAGACTTCGTGAATCAGATTAGTGCCTTTATGAAAGAGACCCAGGGACTTCCCTGATGGTCCAGTGGCTAAGGATCCACACTTCCCATACAGGGAACAATAATCTACATCAAGGTTTGACCCCTGGTCAGGGAACTAGATTCTACACGCTGCAACTAAAGATCCCACATGCTGCAATGAAGACCCAATGCAGCCAAATAAGTAAACAAAAATAATTTTAAAATAAAATGTTTTTTTAAAAAGGAGAGAGATACCCCCGAAGAGCTCTGTATTTGTCTTTCTCTGTCTGGCTTACTTCACTTAGTATGATCATCTCTAGATTACAGAAAACAATGTTACCAAAGGGAAAAGCAGGTCAGGCGGTTTGAACGAGACGAAGACGGAACCGGAGCCAGGTACGGGCAGCGGATGCGGTCCAACCGAGAGCCGAAGATGGCAGTGAACGTGTACTCAACGTCGGTCACCAGCGATAACCTCAGTCGACATGACATGCTGGCCTGGATCAATGAGTCTCTGCAGTTGAATCTGACAAAGATCGAACAGTTGTGCTCAGGGGCTGCCTATTGTCAGTTTATGGACATGTTGTTCCCTGGCTCCATTGCCTTGAAGAAAGTGAAATTCCAAGCTAAGCTAGAACATGAATACATCCAGAACTTCAAAATACTACAAGCAGGTTTTAAGAGAATGGGTGTTGACAAAATAATTCCTGTGGACAAATTATTAAAAGGAAAGTTTCAGGACAATTTTGAATTCGTTCAGTAGTTCAAGAAGTTTTTTGATGCAAACTATGATGGAAAAGAGTATGACCCTGTAGCTGCCAGACAAGGTCAAGAAACTGCAGTGGCCCCCTCCCTTGTTGTTCCAGCTCTGAACTAACCGAAGAAACCTCTCAGCTCTAGCAGTGCAGCTCCACAGAGGCCCATTGCAACCCACAGAACTGCTGCAACCCCTAAGGCTGGCCCGGGTGTGGTGCGGAAGAATCCCGGTGTAGGGAATGGAGACGACGAAGCAGCTGAATTGATGCAGCAGGTCAATGTCTCGAAGCTTACTGGGGAAGACTTGGAGAAGGAGAGAGACTTCTATTTTGGAAAGCTGAGGAACATTGAGTTGATTTGACAGGAGAACGAGGGGGAGAACAACCCTGTGCTGCAGAGGATCGTGGACATTCTCTACGCCACAGACGAAGGCTTCGTGATACCAGATGAAGGGGGCCCACAGGAGGAACAGGAAGAGTATTAATAGCCTGGACCAGCCGAGCAACATCTGAATTCTTCACTCCAAATCATGTGCTTAACTGTAAAATACTCCCTTTTATTATTCTTAGAGGACTCACTGGCTTCTTTTCATAAGCAAAAGTACCTCTTCTAAAAGTGCACTTTGCAGAAGTTTCACTCCTTTTCCAATAAGTTTGAGTTAGGAGCGTTTACCTTGTAGCAGAGCAGTATTAACATCTAGTTGGTTCACCCAGGGAACAAAGAGGCTGACCATGGGGCTCACTTTGTGGATGCTGGTAGCACTGATAGCTGGAGAAGGTGGAGACCTCAGTAGAGAAATGTAAAGACTGATTTGAATTTTAAGTTAATGTGAAATCTTGGCAGAGAACGTTTTAATAAATAAATGCCTTAAGAGTGAAAAAAAAAAAAGGGAAAAGCAGAGGGTGGGGGGGATAAATTAGGAGTTTGGGATTAACAGATAGCTACTATACATAAGATAGATAACCAACAAGGACCTACTGTATAGCAGAGGAACTCAACACAATATTCTGTAATGACCTATAAGGGAAAAGAATCTGAAAAATAGACCTATAACTGAACCATGTTGTTATACACCTGAAGCACAACATCGTAAAACAATTTTAGTTCAATTTAAAAAAGAGAGGAGGACAGGAGGAAGAGACTAAAAAAGAAAGAAATGATCTTATGGAAGGGGTCCCTGGCCATCAGCTCCATTCTTACCTCCTGCTTCTCTGAGGCCGGTGCTCAGGAACCCGAGGCACACAGGAAGCCCCCTCCCACAATTCTTCCCCAAATCCTACAGCTGTGAGGAAGTCCTCACTCCAGAGATGCTGAGGGACGGCCATTCTAACAGCCTGGTGTCTGTAGCTAATTGCTTTCAGTGCATCTCCTGGGACCGGGTTAGTCCCAAGGACCACCAGCAGGCCTGTTACCCAGGCTGAACGAGATGAGAGTGTTGGCCACCGCCGAGGAAGCCTTGGTCCTTGACTGGCCGTCAAGGGCCTTGGAGCTGTCTAGATGCTGAGCACGGGTGGCTGCAGCTGCTTTGGAGCCAAGATGAATCCATGTGGGAACCCAGACTGCGTTTGCTAATGGTGGTCCTCCATCCCTGGGTTCTTCTTTTTTTTTTTAATATCTATTTCTTTGACTTCACCAGGTCTTAGTTGCAGCATATGGGATTTAGTTCCCTGACCAGGGATTGAACCCAGGCCCCCTGAATTGGGAGTTCGGAGTCTTAGCCACTGGACCACCAGGAGGTCCCCTGATTTCTTTAAGAAGGTTATGTATTGTGGGTCTTTGGCTGAATTCCATGGTGCAGAGTAGCAGCACCTCTTCTCGCCCTCCTGCTGTACAAAGTCTTTCAGAATATTTTGAATCTTGAGACACATCGTTTCAATTTTCAGTTTATTTATTTATTGAGAGATAACTGACACATAACATCACATTGGTTTCAGGCATACAATGATTCGAGATTTGTATACATTGAGAAAGTATCACCACAATAGCTCTAGTTAACATCACTTCATGCAGCTGCCAAATTTTATTTTCTAGTAATGAGAACGTTCAAGGTTTACTCTCTTAGCAGCTTTCAAAGATGCAATCTAGTTTCAGATTTGGGCTTCTAATTCTCTATTACCTGCCACTCCCACTCCCCACCCATGATTTGGCCTTAGAGGTGTTACCAAAGGGCTTCCCAGGTGGCACTAGTAGTAAAGAATCCACCTGCCAATGCAGGAGACACAAGAGACTCAGGTTCAATCCCTGGGAAGAGCCCCTGGAGGAAGGCATGGCAACCCATTCCAGTATTCTTGCCTGGAGAACCCCATGGACAGAGCCTGGCAGGCTACAGTCCCAAAGAGTCACAGCTGAGCAACTGAGTGACACACACTGCCATAAGGGTCTGCAGTGGGCTCCCTGGTAACCAGACTCCTAGGCAGCCGCTCTCCCCCAGGGTGGTCCCATCAGCCCCAGCAGGGTTAGGGTCTCCCCCACCAGGGCAGAGGCAGCAGGGTCCCCAGAGCTGGGACCTCGGAGCCTGGAACCCATGCTTTGGTGAGTTGGTGGTTCTAGGCACTGAGCACTCCTGCCCTCATTTGTCCTGACAGGACCTTTCGGAAAACCGAGGCCAGCTCTGGATTAGTCGACAGCTGGGTCTGCACCTGAAATGGGGAAACACACTCCAAGTCTAACATTCGCCGGGGGAGTTCATCCTCTGTGGGGCAGTAACAGGCAGGAGACACACCCACAGCCCCTCAAACCAGCCCCCAAGAGCAGTGTTCCAGGGGGATTCTGGGGTGTCTGCACTTGGGGGTTGGGAGGTGGCAGCACAGGGGGGCCCTCAGATGGAACATCCCAGCTGGGGGAGCCCTGGAGCTCTCACAGCTGAAAGGCATTTCGCCAGTACTCAATTGCAAGACTCTTCCCATTGTCAATTGTTACCATCTTGTTCCCAGGTGTCAAGACTCTGTTAAATTAACACTTGTTAAGAGGCTTCCCTGGTGGCTCAGATGGTAAAGCATCTGCTTGCAATGCAGGAGACCCGGGTTTGATCCCTGGGCCAGGAAGATCCCCTGGAGAAGGAAATGGCTACCCAATCCAGCATTCTTGCCTGGAAAATCCCATGGTCAGAGTAGCCTGATAGGTTACAGTCCATTGGGTCGCAAAGAGTCGGACACGACTAAGAGACTTCACTAAGTGGAGCACAGGGTGCAGGCGATGAGTGGGTTGACCAACAGACCACAGAGAAATTGAAATAGACTCGTTTAACACTCATAGGGCCTGGACTGAGTCCACAGCATGCCTGGAGGGGAGGTCAAGATGGAGTTCAGACAGACTGGACTTGGCACACATGCCTTTATTAGGGTCCACAGGAGGCATGCTCTGGGGTTGCTGGGTTAGGACCATATCAGTTCATTCAAACCCACAGAGCAGGGTTCTGATGAGCTCACAGGGTTCCAGCTAAGAGGCGTAAGGCACACAGACACTGGGAGGCAGGCTGCTGATCATAAGGGCTGGGAGGAAGTCACACCAGGGACTTATATCTGCCTGTGGCCGATCGCTGCCATTGGGCATGTCCTTGTTTGGGGGGCTATTATTATCATCTTAAGGTCCCTGCAGCCTCTTGACCAAATATGATGGATGATGAGGCAGCAATATGAGAGAGCAATGGAGCTAAACTCTCGACAGATATACATGGAGTACATCTAGATGTGAATATTTCTAATTACTCAGGTAGGCATATATTGCATGTATATACATATGTGTATTTACACATATATACTGCACGCATATATGATGCTAATGCCTGTCTTTTGTTAAATCTGAGCCAATACATCTTTGAAGTCTCACTTTTCTTTTAGCAGAACGTTTTTCACTTTAGATGGTCCACTATACTGCCAGAAAAGGGAGCCCCAACCTCGAACATTCAACATGACTTGTGAACTAGATGACAGAGATGAGGGTACCTCATGAAGTTGCTGGCTTCCTGATCCAAGGGGTGCTCTGTAATATCTGCCAGCAAACAAAAAACCAAATGGTATGTGGTACTGTGTATGGACTTCCGGTTGAGTGGTAAATTTGGAATGTTCCAGTTATATATTAAAGACAAAAAGGTGTAATTAGTGTGGAAACTCTTGATAGATGTCATCCTCCATATTATGGTATCTACATCTACAAGTTCACAATTGTGTTCAAATATAAATGCAATTCAAAAATAAGTAAAATAAAATTATGTTTATGGAACATCTCCAGGAACATAGCCCCAGTATACCCCTGGGATTGTCCTGTGCCTCATTCAGCCTTATTCAATATGCTGTCTTAACCGTTTAACTTATTCGTTGACTTCAGAGCTCAACAGCCAGTTACTATGAGACACAGATACACTTCATAATTAAGTTTATCCTATAAAAATAAATCCCTCTAGAGAGTCATTACCCTTCTTAGTTTTAAGAGAATAAGCTTTTCGGGACTTCCCTGTTGGGTCCAGTGGTTAAGATTCTGCACTTCCAACGCAGGGCACACGATTTTGATCCCTGGTCAGGCAACTAAGATCATAGGGCCCTGGCGGTGTGGCAAAAAGATTAAAAAATTAAAAAAAGAATAAGCTTTTCCTGACTAAATTATTAGGGTTTCACTTTGGTATGACGCTCTGCCCACAGTTGGCCCTGGACTTCCCGGTGAAGGGGTTTTCCACGTTCACAAAGTCCACAGGGTTTTCATTCCTCAGTGTGCTGGGAATTCGTGATGAAAGCCTTGTCTCACCCTGTCCGTACAGCTTCTCCCGGGGGGGAATCCTGTGGTGTCGGAGGAGGTTCGCCTCCTGGGTGAAGGTCTTCCCGCCGGCGGAGCACTCGTAGGGCCTCCTGCCCATGTGGGTCCTCTCGTGGATGAGGAGGCAAGAGTTCTGCAAGAAGGCCTTGCCGCACCGGTAGGGTTTCTCTCCCGTGTGCGTCCTCTGATGGAGGATGAGGTGCGACTTCCGGAAGAAGGCCTTGCCGCACCGGCCGCACCCGTAGGGCTTCTCCCCGGTGTGAGCTCTCCGATGGATGACCCGGCAGGACTTCCGGGAGCAGTACTTTCCACACTCTGGGCAACCGTAGGGCTTCTCTCCCGTGTGACATCTGTGGTATTCGATGAGGCGCGACTTGTGGGAGAAGATTCCTCACAGCCGGAACACCTGTAAGGCTTCTCTCCAGTCAGAACGGCCTGGGGGATGCGCAGGTTCGACTCCCCCAAGAGCTTTCCACGGCGTTTCCTGTTCCGGCGGCGTTTCCGGTCCGCCTGGTTTCCCGGATGTTTGCGGGCCGCCTGCCCCCTGGTCCTTCCGCCCTGAGGGTGGCTCCTCCCTGTGGACTTTCTGACGGGTGATGAGTCTTGACTTGTGGGAGAGGCCCTTCCCGCCTGTGGGGCGCTTGCGGGTTCCTCTTTACTGTGGGCCCCTTGGTCGGCATTCAGGGCCTGGGCACGGCTTACAGCTTCTCGGCACCGGTGACACCGGCGTGGGCGCGCCCCGGCACGGGGAGCCCCCAGCTTCGAGTAGAGAAACAGGGTCCCCTGCGCATCGTATTCGAACCTCCTCCTCGCAAGGTACGCGCTGGCGGTGACAGTGACGTCTGCCTTGTCTGGCAAGGCGGTGCCGCACGACTCACACCGAGGGCCCTGTTCTGAACGGACGACGTCTGTGTCCTGAGAGGTGTTTTTTCCAGCCGTGTGAGGTGCGTGGTGCCCTTCTGGGGTCAGTTGTTTCTTGTCTGGGCGTTCTGCTTGCTTCAGAGGTTCCTCTCCGTGTTCCCGTTGCCTATCCACTTGGGAGACTTCTAGGAAAAAAAATAATAAGGTCACAGACGTGTTTATCTTTCCAGGAACACCATGAAAGTGTCAGTCGCCACCCCATGGACTACCGTAGTTCACCCGACTCCTCTGTCCAAGGGATTCTCCAGGCAAGAATACTGGAGTGGGTTGCCATTCACGTCTCCAGGGCATCTTCCCGACCCAGGGATCGAACCTGGGTCTCTTGCATTGCAAGCGGTTTCTTTACCAACTGAGCCTTCAGGAGCACACCGTAGGACTAAACTATTTCAGAAACGTTTGGAAAATAAATAGTAAAAAAATTTTTTAAAGTAGTGTTTGGAAGGAGGATTAACTTTGTGGTTTCAAACCTGAGTGCCCAGATTAAATTATGATAACCCTATTCCTACTATACACACTTCCTACTCCCTTGGCTGATCTTTCCCATCAGAATTTTCTGGGTTGGACCAGCCGGGGGCATTTTTAAAGCTTCCCCAGTGATCCTGGTACATACCCCTGATTAAAAACAACCACCCTGAATGGATGCTTGATAAAGGATCCTTGTCCTAGAAGGGAGAAAGGGTTAGTTGATATACATGATGTGTATCCTGCAGAAACAAGGGTGAATAAAACAAAGGCTCTGCTCCCCATGGGAAACACTGAGATGGAGGAAAAGCTTTAGTTATAACTTATCGGACAAAATGGGGACATGTTATCAATACATGCATGGTCTTGAAAGAAGAATTTAAAGTCATATAAAAGGTAGCAAATACATTTTTTGAGGCATTTCACAGTGAAGCAGAGAAAACTATTTTAGAAAACTAAAATAAAAATGAGTGGTACAGGAATTCTCTGGCTGTCCAGTGGTGAAGACTCTGCTTCCACTGCAGGGGGCATGGGTTTGATCCCTGATCTGGGGACTAAAATCCTGCACGCTACACATCATGGCAAAAAAAAAAAAAAAATGAGTGGCACAAAATAAGTTATTTTAAAATAGGGCAAATCTACACATATCTGAGAGCTTGAGAAAGCCTGTGTCATAACCAGGGGGACAAGTGTAAGCCTAAAGATTCTAGAGAGAGACTGAGAAGGCAAGGTCTTAGAAGAGGGTGGCAGAGTAGAAAGAAAGGATAAATTTTAAAAGAATGTCTTTCTCTCAAATCCATGGGAGGGCAAGTGATCATGCAGTGACGTGATGGGTGCAGGTAGCAGAAATCATTTGGGCATCTCAAGGTCTTCGGCCAGCTGTCCACAGTTGCTTGCAAAGATTCAAGGCTTTTAACACAGTTGCCTGAAATTTTAAAAAAATCAGAGATTCTGCCTTGTGACGTTCTGGGACCCCTTGTCTTCTGTCCCCCTGCACACTGGTTCTCTCACCTGGAAAGCTCCATCTCAGAATCTCTTCCTCCTCCATCCATGGCTCTTGCCCCTGCTCCAACCTGGAGATCACAGCTGGTTTGGTGACTTGACACCCTGTTCACGAGAAACAGTTACAAGATGTATCCTGAGGGATTTCCCTAGCGGTCCAGTGGTCAAGACTCCATGCTGCCAATGCAGGGAGATGGGTTTGATCTCTAATTATGGAACTAAGATCCCACATGCCTTGTGGCATGGCCAAAAGATTATTTTTAAAAAGAGTTTTATGCTGAGCCATCTGGGACACCCAAGGAAGCAGAAGGCTCAGGCCACACAATGAATATTTACCTCTCGGCCAAAGAATAGCTGTTTCATTTGGGAGGAAAATTCACCAATAATCCAGGTGAGATTAGAACAGGACTTAACAGCTGATGACTGAAACCCCAGGACAAACATTTTGAGTACTTAAGGGGTCTTATGTAACTGAAAAGGAAGGAGTTCAGACATAAGCAGGGGTGGGGGGAACTGGAAGCCTTCCTCACCCACGGAGACCAGGTGGCTGTAGTTCTCCAGCATCACATCCCGGTACAGGGTCCTCTGTATCGGGTCCAGCTCCTGCCACTCCTTACAGGTGAAGCCCACAGCCAAGTCTCTGAATGACAAGGATCCCTGGAACGGCACATTCCTGATTAATCTGGAGTGCTTGGCACAAGGTATTACGGCAGGGGTGTAGAGGAGACAGATCTTACCACCTTCGGAGGGCAGGTTTCCCCATGTTCAGTTACATAGGAAGCTTAGCATACCCCTAACTTTGTACTGCATTTTGTGGGAGAGAAAAAAAATCATTAGAAAGTGTCTGCCCTCTGGATCTCTATTCATCCATCCATCCATCCATCCATCCATCCTTCCATTTAGAGAGCAAGCATCGGTGGGGGACCAGGTATGTTACTGGTGTTCTGCGTGATGCTTGCGGTTGAAAGCTGAATGCCACAGTGCTCCTGTTCAAGGGTGCTTGTTGCCTGGTGGCTGAGATGAATGTAAGGGACTGCTGTATGTTAACAATACACTGAAGGCTATGATGTAAGGACATTTAAGTACAGGACATGAAGACATAAGCCAGATTCAACATCCTGATGTTAAGCTTCATTGGAGTTGGTAGATGAGCAGAATCATGAAAAATAAAGCGTGTTCTGATGTTGGAAAAATATTCCTATCAAGAAGCATGGCCCAAGAAGTCATGGGGAAATTCGGTAGGAAGTAGAAATAAATTGGGAATGATAGTGTAGAGGTGTGTGTATAAGGCGGGTGTTTTGGGGGTGGCGTAGGGATCAGCTCATGGAACAAATGACTTTTTTTCCCTGCAAGCAAGAGGGTCTCCATCACAGTACTTAAGAAGGGGAGCTACAAAAGCCAATCTGATGTAGATGATTGCTGTATCACGAGGTGGGAATCACAGAGAGAATGAATAAAATTCAGGCACAGTTATAATCTGCAACATGAGATACAGGCAAAGTTAAGGTGGTAGCAAGAGGAAAGCAGAGAAAGGAGTCCATGTATACAGGTATAATTTTCATTCTTTAATTTTTAAAATTTGTTGACTGCACTGCGTGGTATGTGGGATCTTAGGTTCCTGACCAGGGATGGAACCTGTACTACCTCCATTGGAAGCATAGTCTTAACCTCTGGACCACCAAGGAAGCTCCAGTTTTCATCCTTTTCAAATACCACATCTTCAAAAATTGGTAGTATTTTCCACTTAAAGTATATCTTATTTATACACAGTTTTCAGTCTCACTTTGGTGAAATGTAGTCCTATCAAAACAAAGTTGTGTTTCCTGAAAAAATATTTTACTCTGAAGTTTTTAAATTGAAATATAATGTAAAAATTCAAATCCACAGTCACACTAACCACACTTTAAACGCTCAGTATCTACCTGTGGTTACTGGCTACCATGTTGCATGTCTGTGTGTGCGAGTACACTGTCATCTCTGGACCCCATGGACTGCAGCCCACCAGGCTCCCCTGTCTGTGGGATTTTTCAGGCAAGAATCATGGAGTGGGTTATCATTTCCTTCTCCAGCCATTATGGACAGTGCATGTCTAGAATGCATCAATACTACTGGATTCCTCTGCTGGGGATTTGCTATTGGCAGATAAAACTAGTTTAATTATTAAGGGCCCAGTTCTAGGTCTGTCTGTCTTTGCATTCAGATCCCAACTCCATGTCTTCTCTGCATTCAGATCCCAACTCCATCACCTAATGGATTTTAATATCTCTAGCCTCAGTTTGTTCAGCTGTAGAATGGAGGAAGTAATTAATGATACCATCTCACAGGTTTATTCATGCAATAATATACTAAAAACAGAGACCAGCACGTAAGTGCTCAGTGGATACATTTACAAGCTTTATTGTTGTTTTTAATCACACATAACCCTAACAGGGAGATCCCTGAACTAGAAACCTGTGAATGCTTGTCTTCCTGGCATGGACCGCTGCGATGTTTATCTACCAGGTCGAATCTTCCTCCCTCCCCCACCCCTCACCCCCATTCCAAGCCCGTGGTGCTCCTGGGAGCTCCCCTTTGCAGACTCAGCCCCTCAGCCCTTGAACTAAGCTGAACCGATCCCAACCTTTCCCAAAGATCTTTCCAACTGAGGAAGGAGACTTGGTCCCGCTCTGTGGCAGAATTTGTAAATGTGAGCTGTGGAAGCCCTATTTCTGGTCATGTGGATAAGTTGGTATGAGAAAAGGAGTCACGGGAACAAGGGAGACCCCTAGTGAGGTCTGGGTCCCTGGGCAGAACGTTCCGAGTCCCAGTAGCACACCTGCTCTTCCCACAGCTTGGGGTGCTGCCTCAATCCTGCCTTTGTCCTCAACTAGCTCTGGGTCTCAGGCTTTGTAACTTCTGGGACTCTGACCAGCGTACTTCAAGTTCATGCATCCTCGGAGCCTGGGGTAAAGAGGGAGGCCCTTTAGGACTGGAGGCATTTGACGGTGACTGGCAATAGAATACATGATATCGTGATGTCTGAAGAAAGATATGGATGGCCACTGAGAAAGGACACAAGTGGGGTTAAGGGCCATGGCTGAGGTCAAAGTCACGGAGAGAGGAGGCAGGACAGCTCAGACCTTCTCCCCCGCCCCTGCTGAACACTGAAGCTTGGAGCTGTTCAGGCTCTATCTGTGTCCAGAATTATCACAAACAGCAGTTCAAAGAACATACCACTCATCCGTTCGTGCCTCTGGATCATGGAGTGTTTTATCTAGGTCAGTGTGAACCCTAACAAGGCTGTCTATGTAGACCTGAGTATTCTGACTCTGCCTGCAACAACTGTAATCACAGAATTTCTATATTGATATAGTACATACTTGATACTGTGAGGCCGGGGGGAGCTCACAGGAGATCTGCTGTTGCGTTTATTTGGATGTTGTTGTTATTGAGGACCCTGCCTATTATATCTGACGTGTGAAGACCCATCACATAAATGTCTAAATACCCTGGAAAGCATTATGTTCCCTGAGAGGGTGATACGTTTGTCCCAGACAACACAAGTCATGTATTGGATGGAATCTTTTTAAAGTGACAGACATGTCAGATGCAAGTTTAGAGGGCAGCGAATGACTCCAGCAGCCTAGGTAGTGTGCCTGCCCTGCCCTCCCCACGGCCTTGATCTGCCATTATCTCCCTGTTTTCACTGGTTCTGATTTCTGTTGGGATAGTGTTTTACTGGATGAATTCTTTTAAGCATCCTGAAATCCATGGGAAAATGAAAAGTACAGTGTAAAGAACGGCCACACTCACCTGGCACATGGTCCTTCCTTGCTGGTCTGGGAAAAGCAGACACCTGTGGAGGCAGAGATTGGGGTTGGGGAGGGGAGGACATGAGAGGCCAGCCTTGCCTCCAGCCTCAGAATCAACTAACTGCTCTAACACCCCAGGCACAGGGTGGCAGGGGCTCCTCCCAAGAACCCCGTTTATCAGAGCGAAGCCCTCACCTTGGAATGTGATGGGGACCTGACCTTGAGGTTTGAATTTGAATTATTTTTCTGCTTAACAGAATATACATCTCTGTGTCTCAGTTATCACCATGCAGTTTACTACCCTCCCCCGCCATCACCCAGAAATTTAATTCATAGAAGTTTATTCTGCAGAAACAATCATGAGTTTGGGCAAAGATTTAGTGGCCAAGATATTTATTACAATTTGGTAAAACTCCAAAAAAGCAGACATAACTAAATATCCAAGTACAGAGGACTAATTAAATGAATATACCACAGCCAAAGGGAAATAAACATGATGTAGCTAATAAACATAAAATCATAGAAGACTATTTATGCTACTACACTGGCAACTGAAAAAGGTGGTTGAAAGCATCCTGAACTCTCTCTCTCTCCCCCACCCCACACACAGAGTATAATCTCTGAAATGATGTAGGACAAAATGCAAATAGTAGTTAGCTTTGTATAGTTGGGTATTAACCATTTTTACTTTTTTCTGTTTACTTAGATGAATTTTCTAAGCTTTTCTGTGACAAACAGGCATTTCGTATATCATTATATCTTTTAAATTATTATTTTAAAAATATCTGTAGCCGACTAATCTCCTAACCCAAAGCTTCTATCACCGGGTGCTGAGGAAATCCACAGGGAAAAAATGGAGATGGGTACCAGAAGGCAGAGTCCATTCAGTGTCACTCAGCCAAGCAACTGAAAGTCTGTTAACCTGGGGTGCTTGGTTCTATCTGTGGATCCTGCTACATTTTGTTCGGTGCTCCTCTCATGGCTGCAGTTTGTCAACAGTCACTTTTATTACTGAGACCTGTCCTGGCTCAACTGTGCTGACTCCTGCACAGGAAATGGTCCTGGTCAGGCTCTGCCACTTACCAAATACGGGACAAGATCTGATGGCTTCTCCTGAGCCCTCCTCTTCCTTTCCTCATTTTCCCAGGGAACAGGAACACGAAGGTTCAGGAGCAAATTTACTGTGGCTGGAAGCATCAACTGGACCCCACACCTATCTCTCTCCTGGTCCTATGTATGCTCCTACTCAGGACAGAGACACACTGGAGTTTGATCCAAGAATTCTGCAGAGATACTAAAACTCTAGAATGACAGGAAACTCCATAAAGAATTCTGAGGGTGTTTGGTTTTTTTTAAATAAATAAATGGAGGCTACTGAACTGAAAAGAGAATGGTTGATAAATTATGATAAAAATTAAAGCATACTAAGCTATGAATCAACATAAAATAGTGTAAATATTTGAGGTGAAATGATCTTCCAGTAATACCAGCAAGTGGAAAAAAGCAGGCCACATAGCATGTGATTCAGAGAGGGGTAACAGGAGGAAGGCAGAGGTCTGATGATGCAGCAGAAATCGAGGAACGCCACAGATGGCTGGCAAGCCTCCAGGAGCTTGGAGAGAGGCCTGGGGCAGGTCCAGCGCTGGGCAAGATTCAGCATCTGTTGTGTAAACCACTAGGCTTGCGGTGCTTTGTGATGGCGCCTCCAGGAAGCCCACTGGGAAAGGCAGGCTGGACAGTCTGGGTCAAAAGCCTAGGTCAGAAACCTTCTATGCTCTGTGGCCTGTGACCTGCTACCCCATTTCCTGCTTCTTTATCATAGAATGGGTTTTCATAAACACATCAAGAAAAAAACTTCTGTAGAAAACAGGCCAAATGTTAACAGTGATTACCTTTGCATCATAGGATTTGTTATCTAAGTTTTTCTAAGTTTTTCAACAGTAAAACATGCTCATTGTTTAAAACTTACGTATTTCATAAAAATTTACGTGTATCATCTTACTGAGTCCTCTCTCCATGACCTCCTTTCAGAGTCCTGCACCCAGAGGAGCTGAAATCCATGAGAAGGTCTGAAGCGGTAAAGAGTGGGGAGGGGCAGGGTTTAGTGAGGGTGCTACCAGGCTGCCTCCAGACAGGAGCCCTGGGTGCTAGTGCTGGCTTGGCCTCTAGTAAGCTGGGTGGCTCTGAACACCCCTCTCATGCCCATTTTCTTTCATCTTTAACAGGAGAAGGAAAAACGAAATACGTTTAGTTTAAGAAAGCAAAGTCTGGGCCTTGACTCAACTAGGAGGGAAGGTTACGGGTCACGAGAAGTCAGGTATGGAGGTGACATCAGATGACACGCTAGAAATCTAGCTGGATGGACAAGCAGAGAATGAAGTAAATGCAGATGAGTGTAGAGAAATCGGTGGGGGGTGGGCAGTGTCACTCTCAGAACCATGGGAGGCCCTTCCCTCCAAGTTCATGCTTCTCACACGCTAAAGCAGGAGACCCCCTCTTCTCCTGGAAATCTTCCCCCCAGACCGAATCCTAGGTGATCCCCTAAGGCAATGACATCACCCAATTCTGGCTAAGAGGGTCCCAGGCTGCTCTTAGGAGCCCTTTTCAGGGGGCGGCAGCTGCCCCACATGGTGAGCCTCCAACTTCAGCCCTAAGCTACCAAGTAGGATAAGAAAGGGATCCCTCCTTCCAAGGAGAAGGCTGCTCCCTGGGTCACCTTTCTTAGGAGAGTTATTCTAATTTGGGACTCCTGGCATTTGAGGACTGGGGCCTGTTCTGAGCACTAAAGCTCTGCTCTCCTGCTGAGAACTTACCGTCAGCTGAAGGCTCAGCTCTGGCCTCCGAGACTCTAGGGGTAGAAACAAGCTTGACTATGCAGACAGGACCAAGCTGCCTTAGCTACAGTCCGATTCTAAACCTTTGCAAAGACACTAAGAAAACCTGGAAATAAACAGATGAGGTGGTGAGACTCATGTAAAAACATCGGCAGGACACTTCATCTCTGAGTTGGCAATGGATGGGGGCAGGAGAGGAGAGACAAGAAGAGGGAGGACCCCAGAAGGAGCCCGGCCATCGTCTCTGGCTTTGGAGGTGGGTGTGAGTATGAGAAGATGCTGAGGGACGACCTCAGCCCAGAGCGGGCAGTGGGGCAGGGGCCCCCAGCCCAGACCGCCAGAAACCCACTTCCCCTGATTCTGCCCACCAGGGGCGGACTCTCCCCAGAAGCCCCGGAGAAGAGGCCAGCCTATCCAGCATCCTGATTATGTTTTGGAAACCCGAGCAGAGTGCGTGGCCGTTCCACCAGGTCACATGGCCTCAGAATTGTGAGCTACTCTAAATCACCGAATTGGTGGTGATCTGTGATACAGATAGAGAGGAAGAACACAGGGCGGGGCTGGAGATCACACAGAGACTCCCCTGGGCCAGAGGAGGGCAATGGGAACGCAGGAAGCCCCATCCTTCCAGAAATTTCTCTCCTGAGGAACAAAAGTCCCATTTGCTGGAGGAAGGGTTAGCAAAACCCTTTTGTTGCACCCAGATCATGGGTAATACCTACCATATGTGGTAGGAGGAAGAAGCAACAGGAAAAGAAAACCCTATCCCCGTGGGCAAGGGGCAGACATAGGTCCTAGGTTCAGACTATTAGCACCTCCTATGCTACTGAAACACAAGTCCATGCCCTCAACACGCAATGAGGCAAACAATCCCCAAATGTCAAGAGTTTGAAACTGAGGAAGGTTTATCTCAGAGTCATTCAAGGAGATGGGTGGCTTATGCCTTAGAACCCCCAAACTCCTCAAAAGCTCTCAGCAAAGCCCTTTCCTAGGAAAGGTGAGGAAAGAGCATGGTTAGTTGATGCAGACTTCTCGGCGTCACATCCTTTGTTCTTGAGGTCAGGTAATGATGTTCCTCTAAGTCTCTACCAAACGAATGTTATTCTTTGTCCTGACAAGAAAAGGCCAGGTCACCAGGCACAGCGCTTGCCCTCCGAAGTCCCAGTCCTAGCTAAGGAGAAGACAGAGCTCAGTGGGTGGCAGGCCAGGGCCTCAGACGCTGCGCAGCTGTCATCGCTGAAGGTGCCAGGTGCCCAGGACCCAGCCAGCCCTCAGCCGACCAGTTGGCAGGGGCCAGGTCTCGAAGACTGTGTCTCACGCTATTCAGTCAGAGCCGGGGATAGGGGTTAGGTCACTGCGACCTCAAGGCCTGGGCCTGGCCTGGGTGAGCTGGAGGCCCCCCTGGAGAAGGCGAGAATCCACCTCTTACCTCAGTCTCTACCTGATGAGCATCAGTCCACCAACCATTGGCTGAATCACCCCCTAACACTGACGCCATTGCCAGCTGGCTGCTTGAAGGCGTGGGCCACTGCTGTGCTGACCAGTGGGTGAGCAGGACCAGTAACTCCCTATTACACCACCTCCAGGGGAGACACATCCCCAGGGCCCAGGGCCCTCCTAAAACTGAGAGGGAAAGAGTACCCTGCCCCACCTCCCCGGTCAGCCAGCACAAGGAGCAGACAGGGAGCACCAGCAAGAGGAGACAGTCAAGGAGGGGAGGTTGGCGGTGGGTGGAGTGGGAAACCAGTAAGTAACCAGCCAGCTCTAAGCCAGAGCAGAGACCCACGATAACCATAGCAACAAGAAATGCCAGCTCTGCGCAACTCACAACTTCTGTCCTGCCAGCTCCAATACAGAAACAGCCCAGCAGAAGTCTCCCACACACAATGTCTGGCATTCATTTAAAAAATTAGGAGACAGACAAAAAGCTAGAAAGAACAACCCACCAGAAGAAGACAAAGCAGTGACCCGAAGCCAGCTCGATCCCGGGTCCTGTGCACCCCAGCGAATGCACGTGATGCAGGTTAAATGCGCAAAAACACTGGACACAACGAAGAGAAACTGACAAGTTGTGACAGCAAAAGACTTTAGTATATACTTTTAGAAATGAAGATCTAGGATACAAAAAGGAATAGCATACGATGTGAATGCACAAAAGCTTGACATTGGATCAGAGAGTGAACTCAATTGGTAGAGAATATACATTTTTAAAACTGCCATCTGATATAGTTATAAAATTGACAAGCTAAAAAAACCCCTCAACAAACCTTTAAAAAAATCAATATTGCATAAATGCTACTCTCTAAACCAAAAAGTAATAAAATTAGAAAATAAAAAGAATGCAAAAATATTTACAACAATGACAACAAAAATACTATATACCAAAATTGGTGGATATTTAAAAACACATATTTAAAGGAAATTTACAGCCCGAAGACAAGCATTAAATTAATGGGAATTGATGACACAAATGCAGGAAGCTAGCACAGAAAAGAAGAATAAACTCAAAAGATGTTTTAAAAAAGAAATTAACAAGTATGAAAAGAAATTTTAGAAGAAAAGAAATAAGCACATATCTTAAAAAAAAATCCTGCCCCAAATGTATTACCTGAATCTAATCATGACAAAACATCAGACAAATTAAGGAACAATCATAACTGGCCTGTATTCTTCAAAACTGTCAATGCTTTAAAAGTCTCCAGATTAAAGGAGACCAAAGTGGGGAGGGGGTTGCAATGTGTGATACTAGAGTTTCTTTAGCTAGAAAAGGTACTACTGAGACAACTAGTAAAATGTAAGATCCATGGGTTAGACAATGGCATTACACCAGTGCTAATTTCTTGATGATACTGTGTTTATGTGACAGAATGCCCTTGTTTTGGAGAAATGCACATTAAAGTATTTACACACAAATATATAGAGGAGGGAGGAAAAGCAGGGTAAACCAAACTGTCATATAAATTAGCCAGAGATGTCCTCTGAAGATTGGTCCCTGGGTTGTTTATTTCTTCACAGCTGTCCGAGATCTCTAGCTCAAAAGACCAGCAGCCCCAAACTCAGATATCAACACATGTGAATGTTTGAAACACAGTCTAAATATCAGCACATCTGTAGTCATTTAGAAGCTGCACACTTTACCTGCCCTGTGAAACTTCACTGTTTCTGGTGGTGGTGGTTCAGTTGCTTAAGTTGTGTCCAACTCTTTACGACCTCATGGACCTGCCAGGCTTCTCTGTCCATGGGAGTTTCCAGGCAAGAATACTGGAGTGGGTTGCCATTTCCTTCTCCACTGGACCATGTTTTGTCAGAACTCTCCACTATAACTCCTCCGTTTTGGGTGGCCCTGCACGGAATGGCTTATAGCTTCACTGAGTTACACAAACTCCTTCGCCATGAGTGGCTATAAAGATATAAAGACCCTAAGTGGCTTTATATACCCCAGGGGTTCCCTTATTCTCCTCTCCTCTGGGAAACGGCCTCTGGGCCCTAGCCTCTAGGTGGTCTCATGCTGAAAGAGGCCCCCTTATTCCTCATACGCATGCATAAATAATGTCATTGTGCTCCTGCAATTCACGGTTACATCTTTTTCCTTAATTGGCTCCAAAATCCCTCTGGAACCTCCTATACGAATGTGGCAAAATGTTAGGGAATTTAGATGAAATCTATTTAGGAATTATTTGTACTATTCTATTATGACTTTAGTTCTGAAATTGTGCCCAAATGAAAAATTAAACAAAAAACTAAATTCAACTCTTGGAAAGGATTTATTACAACTAATAAAATAATTGTTTTGTATTTTAAACTAATAAAAGACTAACTGCAGGCAGGACTGATAAAAAAAGAGTGGGAAAAACAGAAACAATTTTTGGACTTGAAAAAGGAGACAATTACAGATATACTGAAGTTTTCTTTTAATCCAGGCAAGTACTACAAATTAATGCCATAAACTGAAATTAAACTGGACAACTTTCCAGAAAATGTATAAATTACTCAAATTGACAAAGCAACAGAAAACCAAACAAACCACTAAACTTTACATGAAATGGATCCATACTCAAAAATACACCCAACAAAGAAACATCAGATCCAATCAAATTCCAGTCAAGATTTTTGCAATGGCTCCTCCATAGCACCCAACCTAGCAGTACCCTCTCAGCTTAAGCCTCTTACCTTTGGTATGCTGTTCCCTCATCTGGGAATACCCTTTTGCATCTTTCCACCTAGCAGACCCTATTGAAGTCTGATCTTTAGTCCCGCCTCCCCCAATAGGAACCTCCCTCCCTCCGGTGGGGGTTGGGAGTGGGTCCGTTCATCCAGTAGAGATATCGGGGGCACTCACACCCAGAGGGGCCCTTATCTGTTTACCTGACTGACATGTCCATAAGTCTTTGGCAGCGGATGGGACCCGGTGTTCCCTCAGGGCCAGACACTCTAAAGACTGACACTGTCATTTCATAGCCTTCCTTAATTGCCCTCATAGCTCAGCGCCTACCCTCGGCTGGATGTAGGGTCTGCAGGAGTTGGGCGGGGGAGCGGTGTCAGAAGAGACTTTCCTCACCCACAGGAGGTCTGGGCACCCAAGTGGAGTTCAGGGCTCTGGGTAGGCAGAGAAACTCCAAGTTAAACATCGGAAACAAATCCACCGTCAGGAAAAAGGGGCGACCGTGCGAGGGAGAGCTAGTCCCCAGCTCTTTGGGGCCAATGCTATCACTACTGTGTCCTAAAGTAGCTCCCTGTGGATGGTGGGCTCAGACGAGGCTGAGATGCTGGAGATCAGAGAAGCAGTGAAACCCAGCCAGCCTGCGGCCCCTACCTCGGACCAGACAAAAAGCTTGACCCTCCTAAGAAGACATCGGATGGAGCGACCCCGCACGGAGCACCCCCTCCCAGTGCCCGCCTGGCTTTGCAACCGTGGATTCCGTCACGTGAGTCCCTTTTACAGCCAGGAGCCGAGGGAAACATCAGTCCGAGGTGCCGCGGAGACCTCAAAACCGGCCAGGTCCGCGGTGCTCCCAAGTCTGAAGACCACAAGACCACTCATGTCCGAAAATGCGCAGATCTGAGTTGACCCTCGCCCCTCTACCCCTGCACTGCGTAGACAACCCTGGACCAGGATGGAACTACAACTCCCAGCAGGCTCCGCGACAAGGCCCTTCCGGTCAGCCTGAGTGAGGCGCTTCGCGCACGGGGGTGGCTGTCGTGGGCAGGTACGCGTGGCAAGAGGAGGCATGTCGCGTGGCAGGTCCAGTGATTAAGACGCGTTGCTGCCAATGTAGGGGGCGCAGGTTCTATCCCTGGTGAAGGAAGTAAGACCCCACATGTCCCATCAGTTCAGTTCAGTTCAGTCGCTCAGTCATGTCCGACTCTTTGCGACCCCATGAATCGCAGCACGCCAAGCCTCCCTGTCCATCACCAACTCCTGGAGTTCACTCAGACTCGCGTTCATCGAGTCAGTGATGCCATCCAGCCATCTCATCCTCGGTTGTCCCCTTCTTCTCCTGCCCTCAATCCCTCCCAGCATCAGGGTCTTTTCCAATGAGTCAACTCTTTCGCATGAGGTGGCCAAAGTACTGGGGTTTCAGCTTTAGCATCATTCCTTCCAAAGAAATCCCAGGGCTGATCTTCAGAATGGACTGGTTGGATCTCCTTGCAGTCCAAGGGACTCTCAAGAGTCTTCTCCAACACCACAGTTCAAAAGCATCAATTCTTCGGTGCTCAGCCTTCTTCACAGTCCAACTCTCACATCCATACATGACTACTGGAAAAACCATAGCCTTGACTAGACAGATCTTAGTCGGCAAAGTAATGTCTCTGCTTTTGAATATGCTATCTAGGTTGGTCATAACTTTTCTTCCAAGGAGCAAACGTCTTTTAATTTCATGGCTGCAGTCACCATCTGCAGTGATTTTGGAGCCCCCCAAAATAAAGTCTGACAGTTTCCACTGTTTCCCCATCTATTTCCCATGAAGTGATGGGACCGGATGCCATGATCTTCGTTTTCTGAATGTTGAGCTTTAAGCCAACTCTTTCACTCTTCTCTTTTACTTTCATCAAGAAGCTTTTGAGTTCCTCTTCACTTTCTGCCATAAGGGTGGTGTCCAGAAATAAACAATGGAACCCTGACCTACCACCCCCATGATCTACCCAAGAAATCAACTCCTTGAACTACAGTAAAAAGCCTAGGAAGCCTGGCCACTACCTCTAGCCAACCTCCAGGAAGCTAAGCAGTAACTTTTATAGAAGTTAGCTCCAAATGACCAGGACTTCAATTACTGAATTTCCCTCGCTTTTGTTGTTGCTGGTGGTGGTGTTCAATCCCTAAGGTGTGTCTGACTCTTTCTGACCTCATGGACTGTAGCATGCCAGGCTCCTCTGGCCTCCATTATCTCCTGGAGTTTGCTCAAATTCATGTCCATTGAGTTGATGTTGCTATCTAACCATCTTATCCTCTGCTGCCCATTTATCCTTTTGCCTTAAGTCTTTCCCAGATCAGGGTCTTTTCCAATGAGTTGGCTCTTCACATCAGGCGTCCAAAGTGTTGGAGTCTCACCTTCAGCATCTGTCCTTCTAATGAATATTCAGGGTTGATTTCCTTTAGGGTTGACTGGTTGGATCTTCTTCCAGTCCAAGGGACTCTCAAGAGTCTTCTCCAGCACCACAGTTTGAAAGCATTACTTCTGCTCTCAGCCTTCCTTATGGTCTAACTCTCATATCCATACATGACTACTAGAAAAACCATAGATTTGACTACCCAGACCTTTGTCAGCATAATGATGTCTTTGCCTTTTAATATGCTGTCCTGGTTTGTCACAGCTTTTCTTCCAAGGGGCAGGTGTCTTTTAATTTCATGGCTGCAGTCACCATCGGCAGTGATTTTGGAGCCAAGAAAATAAAGTCTGTCACTGTTTCCATTGTTTCCCTATCTATTTGCCATGAAGTGATGGGACTGGATGCCATGATCTTTGTTTTTTGAATGTTGAGTTTCAAGCCCGCTTTTTCCCTCCCTCCTCAACCATCATCAAGAAAATCTTTAGTTCTGCTTCATTTCCTGCCATCAGAGTGGTATCATCTGCATATCTGAGGTTGATATTTCTGCTGGCAACCTTGATTCCAGCTATGATTCATCCAATCCAGAATTTTCCATGATGTACTCTGCATATAAGTTAAATACTATGCAGGGGGACAATATGCAGCCTGTTGTACTTCTTTCCAAATTTTGAACCAGTCCATTGTTCTATGTCCGGTTCTATTACTTCTTGACATGCATACAAGTTTCTCACGAGACAGGTAAGGTGGTCCGGTATTCTCATCTCTTTAAGAATTTTCCACAGTTTGTTGTGATTCATACAGTCAATGGCTTTAGTGTAGTCAATGAAGCAGAAATAGATGTTTTCCTGGAATTCCCATGCTTTGTCTATGATCCAGCAAATGTTGGCAATTTAATCTTTGGTTCCTCTGCTTTCTCTAAACCCAGATTGTACGTCTGGAAGTTCTCGGTTCACATACTGCTGAAGCTTAGCTTGAAGGATTTTGAGCGTTACCTTGCTAGCATGTGAAATGAGCGGAATTGTATGGTATTTTGAAATTCTTTGGCATTGCCATTCTCTGGTTTGGAGTGAAAACTGATCTTTTCCAGTCCTGTGCCCACAGAAATCTCAAAAACAACAGAATGATCTCGGTTCATTTCCAAGGCAAACCATTCAACATCATGGTAATCCAAGTCTATACTCCTTTCCTCTGATAAGCTCTGAATAAACAGCCTGGCCTGTTCTCATCTGGTTGGTCTTCATTTATTTTCAAAGATGCAGTCAACGGTAAATACTTTTCTGTACATTCTGAATATTTTGACTAGCTATTGTATTGTGTGGCTTCCCTCATTATTTGCCATTGAAATGTATTATTCAAAATTCACTAAGTGAAAATAAGAAGAATTTAAACTTAAAATGATGCTTTTCAGAAAGAAGAGCTTTCTGATTCCCAGAGCTCTTGAAAAGTGTAATACGTTTCAGGTGGAGGGTCATTTTGGAAGACAATTTTCCTTTGTGATTGTGTAGTTATGCGCTGGTCAGCCACTAGTTGAAACGTGGCTAGTGCAGAATACTGGAGTGGGTTTCCATTTCCTCCTCCAGGGGATCTTCCTGACCCAGGGATTGAACCCACATCTCTTGCATCTCCTGCATTAGCAGGAGATTCTTTAGCACTAGTGCCACCTGGGAAGCCCAAGTCTAAATTAAAATGTGCTTTAATTGTAAAATACCATGAATTTTGAAGACTTGGTATGAAAAATATGAATAGAAAATATCTCATTAGCTTATTTATAATAACTATATGCTGAAGGAACAATGTTTTGGACATACTGAGTTAAATAAAACAGTACTAAAATGAAAAATAAAAATAAAATGATGCTTTTCATATACATCTAACATTTATACTGCTAAAGTTACTAAATCTTAAAATTTTAGGGTATCCTGTTTGACTTATTTTACAGTGTTGCTGTCAGAATTGCCTGTAGAGTTTGAAAAACCAAATATGATATTGGTCTAAAACACATATTCTCTATGACATATATACTGTGTGTGCGCGTGTGTGTGTGTGTGTGTGTGTGTCTGTAAGTATGTATGTACTGGAGGAGGATGTTAGGGGTAAGGAATGTCATGATGTGATTATGAAAAACCTATTAATTATCATTTAAGCTACTTACAAATATGTTCAAATAGTAAGGTTCATATCAGCCTGTTTTTATTATTGAATAAAATGCATTAGAACTTTTAAAATATATCGTTAGATTCAGTTCATGCTCTTTTTGAACAAAAAGAGAAAAGTAATCTTATTCTTTTGTAACATGGAATTGCTTTTCCTTTTGTTTCTATCTAATTCTTGTATTAGATTTGGACATCAAGGATTTGAGTCCTTTGCAGATTCAGCTACATAGCTTTCTATTAATAGCTTTTGGTTTGTTTTAGGGAGAATTATAAACAATAGAAATTATCTCCTTAAAAAAGTTTGAAAAGACTCATTTGCAAGCCTTCTGAGTACAGAACCTTTACAGGATAATTGTTTGAGGGTTTTATGTCTTTTGTTTTTCTCTTCCTGTTTAATTGACTTTGTGTTTTTTTTTTTTAATGAAAAAGGGAACTTTATTGTTGACTTTGGTAATATATTTTTCCTTCCAAACTTCTTTTAACTCAGTACATTCAAGTTTTTATTATGCTATTTACTGTATCTATTACTTTGAATTATTTAAAATTTCCAGATGTATTTCTAGAGAGTTTTCCAAGAATTAGTTTCTCTTTTGTATTGATCAACACAACCAGAGATTTATCACTTATTTTTCCCCAAAGAGATAACATTAGATTTATTATTTTTTTCTTTTGAGAGTAAACCTGTTAAAGCTATCACCTTCTCACATCAAGATTCCACGGAAAGTAGTTTAAAATAGATGGGGAAGGGACCAAAAAATAAAATAAGTAAATCTTTTTTAAAATAAATAATTTATTGAATTTGTTACAATATTGCTTCTGTTGTTTATGTTCTGATTTTTTTGGTCTTGAGACATTATTTAACAATTAACCAGTGACAGCACAGTTAAAATAATACAATGCCAACACTATAAAAAAAAAAGTCCCAGACTTCAGTAATATAAACCCTTATCATTAAGCTTCAACAGAGAAATCAATGTCCCATAATAAAATCTCCTCTTAGAAAAATTGAAATAATTAAATCTCTTATTCTTAATTTCAAAGAAAACTCTGCAAAGTCCCATTCCTGTGGGTCTCAGGTGCCTAGATAAAATTTGTATTCCTTCTTTTAAAACCTGCCCTGTCTTCCATTAAAATTAATGTTTTCTTCAATATCTCCAGAGGTGGACTAATTCTCCCCCAAGCCTTGTGTTCCCACTTGTGTTCCCAACAAGTCAACTGTTTATCTTAAAAACACATGGCAGCTGTAAGGAGCTTAGAAGTCACCACTCTATCCACACTAGTAAAAAGCAAAACAAACTGATAAATCAACAGTCTTAGAGTCATCAGAAAAATGAGGTCACAGGGCAAACAACTGCCCCCCAAAATTGGAAAGACAGGTGAATATAGAGAACCGCAACTTACAGAGCAGAAATCTCCATGTGGACCAATCCAGGGTAAGAAAACCCGAGCTGTAATTGATAAATTGCTGGAGGCTTAGTGGGGACAAGTGTGAGACTCAGAGTCTCCAGGGAGGTCCCCACACTTCTGTGAGTTTTACCTCCAGAGCTTGACCAGTTTCTCAAGGTGAAGATAGGAGAAAAATCTCCTCATACCTCCTTCAAGGGAAGGGGAGAGACGTGGCCATTTTAAATACACCAGAGCATTCTGGTTTTCTTAACAAGATCTGCCCTCAGGAGAAACTAGTTAACCAGAGAAACTAGTTAACTCAGATTCTGTATCATCTGAGCCACCAGGCTTCCCTGGGTCAGGAAGATCCCCTGGAGTAGGAAATGGCAACCCACGCCAGTATTTTTGCCTGGGAAATCCCATGGACAGAGGAGCCTGGTATGCAACCAAAGAGTCAGGCACAATTTAGTGACTGAACAACAAATTATTATATTATTAAATGCCAATTTATAGCAGGGTTTTCTGGGTTTTGTTTTTCCGTGCTTCAGGGCTTGTGAGATCTTAGTTCCCCTGCCAGGAGTTGAACTCATGCCCTAGGCAGTGAAAGTGCAGAGTCCTAACCACTGGACCACCAGAGAATTCCTTACAGCAGGTTTTTTTAACCCATTATATCATGTTCATATAGCCAAAGCTATAATATTTCCAGTAGTCACGTACAGACATGAGTTGGACCATAAAGAAGGCTGAGCGCCAAAGAATTGATGCTTTTAGACTGTGGTGCTGAGGAAGACTCCTGAGAGTCCCTTGGACTGCAACCAGTCAGTCCTAAAGGAAATCAGTCCTGAATATTCATTGGAAGGACTGATGCTGAAGCTCAAACTCCAATACTTTGGCCACATGATGCGAAGAGCTGACTCATTGGAAAAGACCCTGATTCTGGGAAAGACTGAGGGTGGAAGGAGAAGGGGACAACAGAGAATGAGACGGTTGGATGGCATCACCAACTCAATGAACATGAGTTTGAGCAAACTCCAGGACATGGTGAACTACAGGGAAGCCTGGTGTGCTACAGTCCATGGGGTCGCAAAGAATCAGACAGGACTTAGCAACTGAACAACAACCAGTACGGAGGCTTTCCCTTAGATCCCTTTGACCCGATCTCCACCCTTCTTTGCATCACAAGTCTGACATTTTGTGGAGCACTCAAGCTTTCTGGGTCTCTCTACTTGCTGGTGGTTTCTGAACAGGCCATCTAACCCTCACATCACCAGGCACCTGTGGAACGGCAATCCCCCTTCTACCGAGGAGCTAGCTTTCTGAACACAGCAGTAACCATGCCATCCATGTTGCCAGCTGTCACCATGAGGCCAGCCAAGTCTACCAGCAAGTGGAATTTTCCACTTCCTCTAAAACCTCCCATAGGTTTTCTTGATTTTTCACTTCTGTCTCATGGCACTTGAAGCCCTAGGCTTATTTTATTCCATGGCTAATATCTGTGACAAAGCAGGCCCTGATTGAGAGGGTGAAGATGCTCATAATTACCTTAGCAACGGAACATGCTGTGCATTTGAGTCATGTACTCTCATCCCCATGGCAACACAGAATCACAGAATCTTGATCCTTTGAAGCCCAGTGGCAAAAGGGCTCACTGATCTAACCCCTTTCTAACGGAAATGAAAACAAAACAAAACCTTTAAAAAATATTATTTACTACTTAGCCTTCATATCCTTGTGCATATCCATTGTTTTATTGTTTATAATGGAGTGTTGATACAAATGTTTTGTTTAGTCAGTAAGTCATGTCCAACTCTTTTGCGACCCCATTGACTGTAGCCTGCCAGGCTCTTCTGTCCATGGGATTTCCCAGGCAAGAATACTGGAGTGGTTTGCCACTTCCTCCCCCAGAGGATCTTCCCCACCAGGGATCAAATCCAAGTCTCCTATGTTGGCAAGCAGATTCTTTACCACTGAACCACCGGAGGAGCACAGCTAGTTGTATACATATATAACTACAAATTGTAAATGGGCTATAAAGGCACAATTCAAAGAGGAGGTTGATCCAACCCTAATTGTCAAAGAAAGTTGTCAGAAAAATAGCATTTGATTGATAATTGAATTGGTGTTGGAGAAGATTCTTGAGTCCTTTGGACTGCCAGGAGATCCAACCAGTCCATCCTAAAGGAGATCAGTCCTGGGTGTTCATTGGAAGGAGTGATGTTGAAGCTGAAACTCCAATACTTTGGCCAACTGATGCAGAGAGCTGACTCATTTGAAAAGACCCTGATGCTGGAAAAGATTGAGGGCAGGAGGAGAAGGGGACAACAGAGGATAAGATGGTTGGATGGCATCACCAACACAATGGACATGGGTTTGGGTGGACTCTGGGAGTTGGTGATGGACAAGGAAGCCTGGCGTGCTGCGGTTCATGGGGTGGCAAAGAGTCGGACACGACTGAGCAACTGAACTGAACTGATAACTGAATTATGACTAAGTAAACGGTAGACACTCAGTACGTATTTGTGGAATCTGAGTCTTTCCCTAGATGCTTCCTTTTGAAATTTGAATGTGGGGAGAGATAGAGGAAGCAGTGTACAGTAAGAATCATCTAGAAATTGAAAAACTTCCTAAATTGTGTGTGTGTGTGTGTGTGTGTGTGTGTGTGTGTATGTTGGCTGTGCCTTGTGGCTTGCAGGATCTTATTTCCCCAACCAGGGACTGAACACAGGTCATGGCAGTGAAAGTGCCAAGTTCTAGCCTCTGGACCGCCAGGGAATTCCCAAAAATCTCTGGAGTTTTAGATCAGAATCTGACATTAACAACCTGTGTGATGTTGGGCATGTCACTCACTCTCTATTTCCCACCTGTTATAACACTTTGAGATTAGACTGGCTCAGGGTTTTCCAAAGCAGGTACATGTATCACTGTGCTAGGCAAAAACATTAAAAAAAATTTTTGGCTGCACTGCATCTTCCTTTGACTATACAGAACTTTGTATTCATTTGAATACAAACAATAAAAGTACCATAAAACCCCCAGGATTTCAAAAACTTTACTGCTCAGGAGAAGATTCAAGTAAGTAGTGCCGAGCCTTTCACCTCTTATGGTAAATAAGAGCTTGGATGGCATTCCTTGAATGGCAAGAACCTCTTATGGTTCATAATATATATAGGCACAGTATATATAATACACACACACACACACATATGAAACAGCAGTTTGCGGACGTTGGACAACATGAAGCACAGGACTGGATGCCCGATGGACAGGTGACAAAGGAAATGAGGCCTGTAACTACCCCGACTTCTGCCCAGAAGCAATTTCTGGAACAGAGGTGCAAGGAGGGAAGGCCTCATCAGAACTCAGGAGCCTTATTGAGTGGAGGAGATAGAGATCAGAACTCAGGGAAACTCAGGCAGCCAGAAATTGTAGGACACAATTATGGAAAGAGTAGAATTGTGGTTCAAATTATATGTGGAAGTAAAAGCATAAAAGTGGGAACTTCTTTGGCGGTCCAGTTGTTAAGACTTTGCCTTCCAATGGCAGGGGGTGAGAGTTCGATCCCTTGTTGGGGACCTAAGAGCCCACGTGCCTTGTGGCCAAAAAACCAAAACATAAAACAGAAGCAATATTGTAACAAGTTCAATAAAGGCTTTAAAAACAGCATAAAAGATGGGAGAGGGGTTATGAAAGTATATTTTTCATTTAAGGGTTTACCTTTATAAGAAGATGGGTTATGATAAGGTAAGTATTCATGTTATGAACCTTAATGAGATCATTAAAAGATTAATACGGAGAGGAATAGTTGATTAGCCAACAGTAGACATAAAATGGAAATCTCAAAATTACTCAGTTAAATCCAGAAGAAGGGAGAAAAAAGAGAACAAAGAATAAAAGGGCCAAAATAGAAAACAAATACGAGATAGCAGATTTAGACTCAGTTGTATAAATAATTATATTAAATCAAAATGGCTTAACCACTTGAATTAAAAGACAAATGTTGTCATGTTAGATAAAAATGCAAGACCCAGCTATATGCTGTCAACAAACCTAAGGTTTTAGTTGGAAATTTCAAGACTTCCCCTCTCTCTCACTGGAAGAACAAAGAGACAGAAAATCAGGATGAATATTGTAACACTGACCTTGCTGACTTGTCCAGAACATTCTACCGAAGAACAAAAGAATACACTTCCTTTCCAAATGTACATGGATTCACTAAAGTAGACCACATCACTGTCCATGGAATATCACTGGCCAATGCTTGAAAAATGTTTTCGAGCTGATAGTATGTAGAATATGTTCTCTAGTCACAAAAAAATTAAATTAGAAGTCAATTAGAGAAAGATATCTAATAATAATAAAGAAATTTAATTCCAAATAATAAAGAAATTTAAAACACAATCCTAAATAATCTGTAAGTCAACTAAAAAATCACAAGAGAAATAACAAAATGTTTGAATTGAATGGAAATGTTAAGAAATACATGAAAACTAATAACTTTTATTCTTCAAAAGACACCATCAAGTAAACAAAAAAGCAAGAGAGTTGAGAGAAAGTATGCACAATACTAACGACTTTTATTGAAAAAAAAAAAACTCATAACAATTGTAAGAAGATGAAGCACCCAAATAAATAATGGGCCAAAAAATTGAACAAAAATTTCACAAAAGAAGAAATAAAAAGGCCAATAAGTACAGGGGAAGATGATGAACATAATTCACCATTAGGGAAACAAAAATTAAACCACACTAATGTAGGGACTTTCCTGGCAGTTCAGTGGTTAAGAATCTGCCTTCCAATGCAGTTTCGACCCCTGATTAGGAAACTAAGATTCCACATGGCTTGGGGCAGCAGCGTCCAGGTGCCACAGATAAAGAGAAGTGCAGTGCTGCAGTGACGATCCTGCCACAACTAAGACCCAGTGTATTATTATTAAATAAATAAAACAATAAAATATAATAAAAATAAATTTAAAGAATTTTAAAAGACAATATCAATGGAGTAAAAAGGCCATCCACAGAATGGGAGAAAATATATAGAAATCATATATCTGATGAGGAATTAGTATCCAGAATATATAGAAACCACCTAAAACTCAATAATGAAGAAACAAATTCATTCACAAATGGACAAAAGCCTGAACAGATATTTCTCCAAAGAAAATACACAAATAGCAAGCATGCACATGAAAAGATGCTGAAGATCATAATCATTAGGGAAATGTCAATCAAAGCTACAGTGAGATACCACCTCATTGCCTTAGAATGGGAAACATTTTTTTAAAGAACAGTAAATAACAATATTGGCAAGGATGTGGAAAAGTTGCAACTCTTGAGCAGTTAATGGGAATGTCAAAACGGTAGAAAACAGTATGTTCCTCAAAAATGAAAACCAGAATTACCATATGACCCAGCGATTCCACTTCTGAATAGTAACGGAGAAGGCAATGGCACCCCACTCCAGTACTCTTGCCTGGAAAATCCCATGGATGGAGGAGTCTGGTGGGCTGCAGGTAAACATACACCCAAAGGAGTTGAAAGCAGGATCTCGAAGGGATCTTTGTATGCCCGTGTTCACAGCTGCGTTGTTCACAATAGTTAATACATGGAAGTAACCCACGTGTCCACTGACAGATGACTGGATAAGCAAAATGTGGTAACATACACAATGGGCTACAATTCAGCCTTAAAAAGGAAGAAGATTCTGACACATACTACAACATGGGTAAAACTCGAGGACACCATGCTAAGTGAAATAAATCAGTCACAAAAATACAAATACTGTGTGGGCACATTTAAATGAGGTACTTGCTGCTGCTGCTAAGCCGCATCAGTCGTGTCCGACTCTGTGTGACCCCATAGACGGCAGCCGAACAGGCTCCCCCGTCCCTGGGATTCTCCGGGCAAGAACACTGGGCTGGGCTGCCATTTCCTTCTCCAGTGCACTTAGGGTAGTCAAAATCCTGGAGACAGAAAGTAGAATGCTGGTTGACAGGCGCTGGGGCGGGGAATGGGGAGTGATTGTTGAATGGGTGTAGAATTCTGGTTTTTCAAAAAAGTTACGGCGACAGGTGGTGACAGTGATTGCACAACAGTATAAATGTATTTCACACCACTGCAGCTGTGCTCTCGCCTAGAGAACCCCAGGGACAGGAACCTGGAGGGCTGCAGTCCATCGGGTCTCGAGGAGTCGGACACGACTGAGTGACTTCACTTTCACTCTTCACTTTCCTGCATTGGAGAAGGAAAAGGCAACCCACTCCAGTCTTCTTGCCTGGAGAATCCCAGGGACGGGGGAGCCTGGTGGGCTGCCGTCTCTGGGGTCGCACAGAGTCGGACACGACTGAAGCGACTTAGCAGCAGCAGCAGCAGCAGTGTGTACTTAAAAGAGGTGAAGATGGTAAATTCTATTTTATATGTATTTTACTATAATAAAATTACCAACAAATGAACATATGTTGAACAAAAGGAACCAGGCACAAGAGTACCTGCTTTATGAGCTCATTTATCTGAAGCTATAGGAAAAGCGATTCTAAATCTAAAGTGATAGAAAGAAGATGAGTGGTTGCCTAGCGCCAGGGATGGGGGTGGTGGATTGGCAAGGAAGGAGCACGGGGAACGTTTTGGGGTGATGGAGATGGTCTCTGTGTTGATTATGCTGAGAGTTACATGGCATATAATCTGTCAAAACTCATAGGAATGTACACTTACAGCAGGAGCATTGTGTTGAATACAAATGATACTGTTACTGCATTGGGCCTGAATGGCAGGAGATGACTACTTCTGAATGCAGGGGGAGTTCAGGAATAATTTCCTTCATGGCCAGATGAGCAGAGCCTCATCTAGATAAAGCTGATGGTGAGACTTCCAGCCCTTGGGAACAAAGTGATGACGCACAAATTAGGAAAACGCAGTCCTCTGCTGTTATAAATTGTTTTATAGGTCGCTGCCACATTAACTGCTTATAACCAGAAAATGAAATCAAGGGAACACTGCTGTGATGACTCACAGGGATGTGCGAATTGTACCACAGCTCTCTGGAAGGTTTGGAGGGTTGGTGTGTGTGTCACACCACCTACCCTGTTACATGGAAGTATAGCCAGTACGGTTGATCGGAAATTCCAGATTTCAAACATCATTTGTTGTCAATAGTTTTGTCTGTAGATAGGTATCTTTTTCTCTTTCTGATTTGTGGTGCTGGTTAACATGAAAAGCAAAACAAAACAAAACAGGGACTCCTCTTGTTTGTTTATTCATTTTTTGACTTGATTGCATCGGGTCTTGGTTGCAGCATGCAGGATCTTCCTCGCAGCATGCAGGACGCTTCATGACTGTTCATGGACTCTGCAGCTGTGGTCCACGGGCTCAGTAGTTGCAGCGCTCGGGCTTTGTTTCTACGAGGCTTGTGGGGTCTGAGTTCCCTGAGCAAGGATCAAACCCCTGACCCCTGCCTTGCAAGGCAGATTCTTGACCACTGGACCACCAGGGAAGTCCCCAGTTCCTCTTGTTGATATAGAACTTCATTTTCCCCTTAAACTATAAATGTGGAACAAATATTCCTTGATTGCTGACTGATCACTGACTATTCCATTCTTTTCTCTCTCTCTTCTTTCAAATAGGCAAGTTTTATTATCAAATCTACAAAAACTCAGTAATCTTGTGGTATCACTGCCTTTAGGTCTTTCAGAGCTTTGGGCAGATAGCATTTTAAGGCAGCAAGTATAAAGAACTTTTTTTTTTTTTTAACTTAAGTGCCAGTTTTTGCCAAGTTTCACACAAAAATGGTTTTTGTTTCGTATTTTCATTTCTCCTACTGTAGTTAAAGGGCTGATTCTGGTCAGTGAAGAGGGAATGTTTGACTCTCCACTCAGAATGTTAATCCAAATAATGCAAAGAAAGTAAAAATAGCAACCATGTAAATCTTCATGACATTGCAGCCAAGCTAAGGACACGGTCAGTAACTTACAGAAACGTGATTCGTACAGATGACCCACAGACACATGAAAAGATGCTCGTCATAGGTAGTTATTAGAGAAAAGCAAATCAAAACTACACTGAGGTAACACCTCACCCTGGTCAGAATGGCTAGCATTGAAAATCTACAAATAACAAATGCTGGAGAGGATGTGGAGAAAAGGGAACCCTCCTACACTGTTGGTGGGAATGTAAATTGGTGCAGCCATTATAGAAATCAGTATGGAGGCTCCTCAAAAAAAAGAAAAATAGAGTCGCCCTATGCTCCAGCAATCCCACTCCCGGGGTGCACATCCAGACAAGACTTTAATTCAAAAAGATACACACATCCCTCTGTTCATACCAGCCCTATTCATAACAGCCAAGACACGGAAACAACCTACACATCTATTGACAGATACATGGATAAAGAAGACGTGATGGATATACACAATGGAACATTACTCATTCATAAAAACGAATGAAACAATGTCATTTGAAGCAACATGGATGGACCTAGGGATTATCATACTAAGTGAAGTAAGTCGGGAAGAAAACGACAAATACCATATGCCAGCACATAGTCACAATCTAAAACATGACACAGGGTCACAGGAGCGGGGCTTCCCTGACAGGGATGGGGTTGGAGGCACAAAAGCAGCTCCGCGTGCAAAGCCTTTGGGCCCTGCAAGGCCCGAGGCTCCAGCTCAGAACTGGCAGATAATCAGTGCCGGCTGGGTCTGGGATGCAGGTGGGGCCTTGGGAAAAAGAGAGCAGGCAGAAGAGAAGCATTCCTTCCGAGCTCGTGCTGAGAATTACAGCTCGCAGCCTTGAAGAAACACCATGAACATGAGATCTCTCACCACACAAAGGAGGCTGAGTGCCTGGAGAGAGGAACTGAGCGGCACAGGCGGCCCACCCAGAACCTAAAACGTTGTGATGCGGTGATCAAGGGCACACGGTTCTCCGTGGAAGGGCTACTTATTCCTGCCCACTTCTGTGTAGACATAGTTCTGGTTTAACTAGTATCTGTGTGCTCCCAGCAAATTATAATAAAGCGTCCTCCGTGAAAAGAAATTAAAAAATATGACACAAATGAACACATCTTTGAAACAGAAACAGACTCACAGGTATACAGAATAGACTTATGGTTGCCAGCCAGGGGCAGGGCAGGGAAGGATGGGGAGTTCGGGATTAGCAGATGCAAACTGTTGTATATAGAACAGATAAACAACAAGGTTCTACTGTATAGCACAAGGAACTGTATTCAATGTCCCCTGATAAACCATAATGGAAGAGATGAAAAAGCATATCTATATATGTATATCTGAATCACTTTGTTGTACAGCAGAAATGAACATAATGTTGTAACCCAATCGGAGCCACTGGTTTTTACATCACCTCAGTCTCAATAAGGGAATTCCACTACTTTCACCGTGACCCAAAGAGCATACGCACAGGGCCTGCGAAACCTCCTGGAGCTCGGACCACAGCCACTTCATTCTTCTCTTAATGAAGCATGTTTTAAGTTTCAAGTCTTGTACCTTGATTTAACTTTTACTTGTAGTTCATTGCTTTGTTTAATTATAAATTTAAAAAATTTAATAACATGGAATATATTTTTCTGGTTACCTTCTGCTTATGGAAAGTGAGACATTTTTACTTATAGCAGTAAAATAAAGTTTCCTTTTTATTTTTTATTGAATTTTGGTTGATTTACAACATCATGTTAGTTTCTGGTGTATAGCAAAGTGATTGGTTTTATATATATATATATATGCATATATATCCTTTTTCAGGTTCTTTTCCATTATAGTTTACTATAATATATTGAATATAGGTCCCTGTACTATACAATAGGACCTTGTTGATTATCTATTTTATATATAGTAGTTTGTATATGCTAATCCTAAACTTTGGTAATGATAAATTTGTTTTCTATGTCTGTGAGGTGATTCTGTTTCCTTTTCACATAAATATGTATTTTTAAAATATATTAAATAGTTGATTTGCAATGTTGTGTTTTTACTGTACAGCAAAGTGATTCAGTCATACATATATATATATATTTTTTTTTAATATTCTTTTCCATTGTGGTTTATCACAGGATACTGAAAACGGTTCCCTGTGCTCTACAGTTGGCCCTTGTTGTTTATCATTCTATATGTAATAGTTTGCACCTTCTAATCCCAGACTCCCAATCGATCTTAAATAAATATATTTTAACAAAAATGAATCAGTCTAAAGAAAAACATTATTAATGGGCAACAAGTAGATTAGGCAAATACTGTTTGTGGTGGTACTGCTCAAATGTCTGAGATTTGGGAATGTGCTCTCTTCTCAGCTCTGCTGCTTCGTGGGTCGATGAGAGGGCTGGTGGGGGCTCACCTGTGTCATCTCAGTCAGACGGGGCAGCAGCATCAAGTAAACAGTAACAGCAGGGCTTTCCTGGCAGTCCAGCGGTAAAGATTCTGCACTCCCACTGCAGGGGCACGGGCCCGATCCCAGTCGGGGAGCTAAGATCCCACAGGCCAGGGGGAGCGGCCAAAACAACGACAAATATGACAACTAACAGAATCTTTGGAAGCAAGGGCCATTCTCTGTCCTGCTGTCTGCTGGTCAGTAGGTCATTCCTTCTCATTCATTTGTGATTTTAGGACCTGTCTTATTCCATGCCCTCTACCTGCCATTCTGACATCTTTCTTGATGATTTAACATCCTTTTAAACTATCTCTCTACTCCCAGGCTCTTAGCTTTCTGATCCCTCCCTTTCAATGATCAAGACTTCACCTGTTAATCCACACTCACAGTTACACTCTCAGTTCAGTTCAGTAGTTCAGTCGTGTCCGACTCTTTGCGACCTCATGAGCTGCAGCACGCCAGGCCTCCCTGTCCACACCAGCTCCTGGAGTTTATTCAAACTCATGTCCATCGAGTCAGTGATGCCATCCAACCATCTCATCCTCTGTTGTCCCCTTCTCCTCTTGCCTTCAATCTTTCCCAGCAACAGGATCTTTTCCAAAGAGTCAGTTCTTTGCATCAGGTGGCCAAAGTATTGGAGCTTCAGCTTCAGCATCAGTCTTTCCAATGAATATTCAAGACTGATTTCCTTTAGAATGAAATGGTTGGATCTCCTTGCAGTCCAAGGGACTCTCAAGAGTCTCCTCCACACACCACAGTTCAAAAGCATCAATTCTTTGGCGCTCAGCTTTCTTTATAGTCCAACTCTCACATCCATACATGACTACTGGAAAAACCATAGCTTTGACTGCACAGACCTTTGTTGGCAAAGAAATGTCTCTGCTTTTTAATATGCTTTCTAGATTGGTCATAACTTTTCTTCCAAGGAGCAAACGTCTTTTAATTTCATGGCTGCAGTCACCATCTGTAGTGATTTTGGAGCCCCAAAAAATAAAGTCACTGTTTCCACTGTTTCCCCATCTATTTGCCATCAAGTGATGGGACCAGATGCCATGATCTTCGTTTTCTGAATGTTGAGCTTTAAGCCAACTTTTTCACTCTCCTCTTTCACTTTCATCAAGAGGCTCTTTAGTTCTTCTTTGCTTTCTGCCATGAGAGTGGTGTTATTCACATATCTGAGGTTACTGGTATTTCTCCTGGCAATCTTGATTCCAGCTTGTGCTTCCTCCAGCCCAGCATTTCTCATGATGTACTCTGCATATTAGTTAAATAAGCAGGGTGACAGCCTTGATGTACTCCTTTTCCTATTTGGAACCAGTCTGTTTTTCCATGTCCAGTTCTAACTGTTGCTTCCTGACCTGCATACAGATTTCTCAGGAGGAAGGTCAGGTGGTCTGGTATTCCCATCTCTTTAAGAATGTTCCATAAAAAAAAAAAAAAAAGAATGTTCCATAGTTTGTTGTGATCCACACAGCCAAAGACTTTGGCATAGTCAATAGAACAGAAGTAGATGTTTTTCTGGAACTCTCTTGCTTTTTCGATGATCCAGCGGATGTTGGCAATTTGATCTCTGGTTCCTCTACCTTTTCTAAATCCAGCTCGAACATCTGGAACTTCACAGTTCACATACTGTTGAAGCCTGGCTTGGAGAATTTTGAGCATTACTTTACTAGCATGTGAGAGGAGTGCAATTGTGCGGTAGTTTGAGCATTCTTTGGCATTGACTTTCTTTGGGATTGGAATGAAAACTGACCTTTTCCAGTCCTGTGGCCACTGCTGAGTTTTCCAAATTTGCTGGCATATTGAGTGCAGCACTTTCACAGCATCATCTTTTAGGATTTGAACTAGCTCAACTGGAATTCCATCCCCTCCACTAGCTTTGTTTGTAGTGATGATTCCTAAGGCCCACTTGACTTCGCATTCCAGGATGTCTGGCTCTCGGTGAGTGATCATACCATTGTGATTATCTGGGTCGTGAAGATCTTTTTTGTATAGTTCTTCTGTGTATTCTTGCCACCTCTTCTTAATATCTTCTGCTTTTGTTAGGTCCATACCATTTCTGTCCTTTATCGAGCCCATCTTTGCATGAAATGTTCCCTTGGTATCTCTAATTTTCTTGAGGAGATCTCTAGTCTTTTCCATTCTATTGTTTTCCTCCATTTCTTTGCATTGATCACTGAGGAAGGCTTTCTTATCTCTCCTTGCTATTCTTTGGAACTCTGCATTCAAATGGGTATATCTTTCCTTTTCTCCTTTGCCTTTCGCTTCTCTTCTTTTCACCGCTATTTGTAAGGCCTCCTCAGACAGCCATTTTCCCTTTTTGCATTTCTTTTTCTTGAGGATGGTCTTGATCCCTGCCTCCTGTAGTGTCGCGAACCTCCATCCATAGTTTTTCAGGCACTCTGTCAGATCTAATCCCTTGAATCTATTTCTCACTTCTACTGTATAATCATAAGGGATTTGATTTAGGTCATACCTGAATGGTCTAGTGGTTCTCCCTACTGTCTTCAATATAAGTCTGAATTTGGCAATGAGGAGTTCATGATCTGAGCCACAGTCAGCTCCCGGTCTTGTTTTTTGCTGATGGTATAGAGCTTCTCCATCTTTGACTGCAAAGCATATAGTTACACCCTAGGCTTCATCATTACCAAAACTGCACCAATTTCTAAGACCTCAGCTTCAAGAATCCCTCTCTTTGACACTCTTCAGCCTCTCTAGATTCTTTCTTACCTCTGCATCTATGCAAGTACCTGGACAAAGATCCACCTCCTTGCTACCTGGCCTCACTTTAAGTTTATAATCGCAGAACTCCAGACCAGCAACCCTTTGCAGTTGCTATCATTTCATTCTCTCATCGTTTTCTTTCACAAACCTCCAAGACCCTCTCTCTGGCCTCCCTCTTAGCTAACGGCTCTCCTTCTGGTTTTACTGAAATTCAGTTGTATTGTGTTGAATCTCCAAGGAGCGTTTGGCATTGTTGATAACTCCCTTCTCCTCGGGACCCTTTCTTTCTCTAGCCTTGGGATACCACTCTCTTCTGTGTTTCATCCTCCTGTACTGCCCTTTCCTTCTTGACATCCTCCTCCAGATCCTAAATGTTAGGTGACCCTGGCCTCCCTCAGCTGTCCTCTCTCCTCTATCTACACTCATTCCCCGGGTATAAGTATAGCCAGTCCTGAGGCTTTATATATTATCTGTATCTTAGTAAATCCCAATTTAAGTCCTCAGCCTCTGAGTTCTTATCTTTCTGAAGCTACAGACTCATAGATCTATTTGCCTATTGACATAGCTAGGGTCTAGTTTGCAATGTAACGGGCAAAAACACATTCACTTCTCCCTACTCCAGCCAAAATCTGTTCCTCCTGATTTTTCCCATATTTGTGAATGGCATCACCATTCACTCAGCTGCACAAGCTAAAAACCTGTAGTTATCCTCAATCCCTTTCATTCTCTCTGTCTACATCCAATCCATCAACAAATCTTTTTTACATTAAAAAAAATCCCTAATCTGACCATTTTCATCACCTCCTCCTTGACTGTGCTGATCCAAGTCACCATCTCTTATCATTTAGAATCCTGCGATAGCTTCATAACTGGTTTTCCTGATTCTGCTCTTACCTTTCTACAGTCTATGCCCAAAGAGCCACCAGAGTGCTTTTGGAAAACACAAGCACATCAACTCACACCCGTCCCCAATTCCCCAGCAGCTTTCCATCACACTTAAAATAAAATCCAAATGCATTTTAAGACCATCTGCTATTCGGCTCCTAACCAGCTCGCCAAGCCCATTCCCTAGGACTCCGTCTCACTGCTTTGCAGCCACGTTGCACCACCCTGTTTTTCTAACACTCGAGGCATATTCACAATCTCAGGGCTTTGCTCTTTCTATACCCTCTGCTTGGAGCGCTGTCTTCAGCTGGTCGCCATGACTCATTCCCTCACTTGATTTAGACCACACTATTATCTCCATCGCAGCTTCCTTGGTGGCTCAGCGGGAAAGAATCCGCCTGCCAATGCAGGAAGTGTGGGTTCGATCCCCGGGTGGGAAAGATCCCCTGGAGAAGGAAATGGCAACCCACTCCACTATGCTTGCCTGGGAAATCCCACAGACAGAGGAGCTTGGGGGGCTACAGTCCTTGGGGTCACAACAGTCGGATACAACTTAGTGAGTAAACAACAATTATCCCCATCACTCTGTCCTTTTCTCTGCCTTTTCATCAGTGTGAGTGCGTGTTTCCAAACACTTCCTGCCTGAGCCAGTATTTTAATTGGTTCGTTAGTTCACCAGTTATCGACTTGTCCACTAAAATACAAGTTTCATGAGAACAGGGACCTTCTGTACTGCTTTTGCTCCAATTCCTAGAACAGTGCCTGGCACACAGGAAGCCCTCTGAAAATATGTTCCGTGAATGATTTGCCAAAGGCAATGGGTGCAAATAAATGCAGATCCAGGAGATTTCCATGGTCACCCGCTTCACGCTCTGGAGCTGAAAACCCCAGAGTGATAGCGACACCTCACGGGGCTCCTTTCGTCCTCCCGCCTGGTGGCGAAGTCAAGACTCAGCCCACGGCGAGCCGGGACGAAGGACAGGAGTCCCTCTCTATGGTCTTACTCCCCAGACCCCTCCTCCCTAGCCCCCTGCGTGCCTCTATGGTTCTTCCTGTCATTAGTCGGGAGGGGGCGCTGTGCGCAGGCGCGCGGTGACGCCTCGGCAAGGCCGGAAGGAGCGCAGCGGCGGCCTCGGCGGCGGCGGCGGCGGCAACCAGGCTGTCGCGGCCGCTCCTGCTGACTGGAAACCGCGACGACAGAAGACCCAGAGGCTGCCTCGCGAGCCGGCGAGTCGAGTGGCGAGTAAGTATCGGCCGCGGCTCCTCGGCCGGCTCTGTGGCGCGAGTGGCGTCTTCACCGGGCGCCTCCATTAAGCCGGGGGTGGGGGCGGGGGCTCGACCGTGAAGGGCCCCGGGGGGGCGGGGGCCGGGCCGGGCGGCTGCCCCGACGCGAGCGAGCCCAGGGCCGGCTCCGGGCAGCGCCGAGCGGCTGGAGCAGCGGGGCCGGCGGCCAGGCACGAGCGACAAAGGCACGGGCGGCCGGCGGACCCGCCGCGGGTCCCGTTACTTCGGGAAGTTTCGCGGGCCGGTCGGTGGGTCGGCCGCGCGAGGACTCGAAAGCGCCGAAAGACTCGAGTTTCCTCGGCAGCGCCTCCCGGGAAGCGGTGGCCGTGGAGCCGAGCGCGGCCCGGAGCGCGCGGGGGGCGCAGCGCCGTGACTTTGAACTCCGACGCGCCGAGGTGGGGGTGGGGGTGGAGCTGCGGGCCGCGGTCCCAGACCCTCGCGGCTCACCTCTGCAGGGGCGTCTTCCCTAGAAGGCGGCCGCTCGCTGCTGCCCGCCCTCGTGAGGACTCCCCGAACCCCGGGCAGCGCAGGGAAAGCGAACCCCCGCCCCGTGTGCTCGGAGTGCTGGGCGGCGAACTAAGGCGCTGTTCCGCGTGGGTTGTGGCTCGAATGCCGCCTGGGGCGGTTGTCGAAAACTTTGGGCCGCTCGGGTCTCGTGACCCAGCGCGCTGAGAGCCTTGCGGGGTCTCCGCGACGGCCGCAGGGCAGGGTGCCGACCTCAGCGAGTGGAGCGCTGTGGTCAGTCGGGGTGCGTCGTGAGGAGCGCCTGGAGGGGGCTGGGCTGAGGCTTTTTGATACCACGAGAAGATGGCTTGCGCGGCTGGGAGAGGGCACGGCCGCGTTCAGAACGCTGGCCTGCAGGAAGACCGCGGAGAAACGGCCTTGCTCCGTTAGGTTTTTTTTTTTTTTTTTTGCAGAAGTCGTTTATAGTAGCTGGGAGTAGGAAGTGGCTGGATTTAAGGAAATAGCTCGAGAGCCTGGGGCTCTGGAGACTTTCGGAGCTCCCTGTTAACGTAAATAGAGGCTTTATAGTTTCCTCCTGAAGGCAGGCAGCAACTACAGAAAGAGAAGCAGCCTTGCAGCCTTTTTGGAGAAGTGTAATGAAGGAAGTTGAGCTACGAGTCTGGAAGACTGAAAGTTTATGAAATAGGGTGGATGAGAGAGCCTGTGCTCATGTTAATGAGTATTTACAGTGTTCTAGGCTGTGGTAAGAGCTTTACAGACGTCATAATTTTCTTTAGCTAGATACTGTTCTAAGGATTTTCCATATATTAACTCTGAATCCTCGATAACATGGCTTTTGTCGTCCCTTATTTTCAAGAGGGAGAAAATGAGGTGCTGAAAAAATAACTTACCTTGTAAGAGTCTAAGCTGGGACTCGAACCCAGTTTGGCTCCAGAGTTCATACTCCTAATTATCCTGCTATACCTGTGAATATTCAAGAAGTTCTGACGTATTTACTTTTGCCAGGCTGTATGCTGTGTCCTGAGGCTTTGGATATGAATTGCACAAGAGTCCTACCTTCTTGGGGCTTCCCTGGTGGCTCAGACAGTGAAGAATCTGCCTGCAGTACAGGAGACTGGGTTTCGATCCCTGGGTTGGGAAGATTCCCTGGAGAAGGAAATGGCAACCCATTCAAGCGTTCTTGCCTGGAGAATCCCATTAACAGAGGAGCCTGGTGGGCTACAGTCCATGGGGTCGCAAAGAGTCAGATATGACTGAGGAACTAACACATTAACTTTCAGTTCCCTACCTTCTTGGAACTGTTTTTAGCAAAGGAGGTGGATGTTAAGCATAGCTTCCTAAATATTTTATTGTGGTAGTACTTGGAAGGAGTGCGAGACATGAACAAACACTAGTCTGGAAAGGTTTTTCTCTGAGAAGTGAAATTTTAAGATGGGGAACTGAAGAATAAATAGAATTAATTTGGTCAAAGAGAGGCAGAGACAAGAACCTGAAGTTTCACAGCACTTTCTAGGACCTGAGCCGTGGTTTCTGGAGAATGGTGAATAGGGGAAGAAGTATGAGGTGGGGCTGGCTGTGTCAACAAGGTCATGTGAGGCAGGGTTTCATAGGCCATGGTAAGGATTTTGGTTCTGCCATGAAGAGATTTGTGGTTTAAAAAACAAAAACAAAACTCCGTGCTATATGAAAATTCATTGGGGGGTACAACTTGTAGACAGTGTTGGGATAGAACGGGCAGGATGTCATGAGTTAACGGAGGATTCAACTTTAAAAATATCGTTGAAAACATTGATTTCTTCTTTGTGGATTGAGGATATGCTTGCTTATCCATCCCAGTTTCCGAACCAATTTTCAGTTGACAATTGGAGAAGAAATCTTAATGTTGTATGTTAAGCTCGTTAGCCTACCCACTGAAAAGTTTGAATAATTTCTGGTTTAAAACCTTTCGTGTTGTAAAAAGATACTGATAACAGAATTTTTAGAGCTCTTTGAAACCACTTGAACTCCAGACTAATTGTTTGCATATCATCTCTGATTATGGATGCTATTTTACCTTAGTTCCTTCATTTTGTATGTATATTGAAATTAACATGCATTGCATTTTCTTTTTCTGAACTCATCAACTTCATTGTTCTTTCTTTATAGTATCACCATCGTCCAGTCCTCTGATCTCAACATCGAGGTCAACTTTGACTCCTTGCTTCTTCTTGCCCTGATGACCAGTTACATACGAAATCCCATTGTTGCACTTTGCTGGTGGTCTGATGGTTAAGACTCCGTTGCAGGGGGTGCAGGTTCAGTCTCTGGTTGGGAAACTGAAATCCCACATGCCATGTGCTGTGTCCTTAAAAAAAAAAAAAAAAAAATGACTCTAACCTTTATAATTAGTATCTTACATCTTTTCCTTCCTCTGCTTGCTGTTACCTTTTACCTTTGGTTCCCACTTCACTGACTCTTGTTTACTGCGTTTTCCTGCCTCTGGATGTCCTCTGAAGTCTGTCTTACACTTCACAGCTTGGTCGTTGTTCCTAAAGCACAACTCTGCATTCCTTCCCATTGGGTTAGAAAATAAAAATTAGAGCTCTGCTTCACTTTTCTGTTAGCAAACCACCTCTGAGCTTAGTGACTTAATATAACAGTTTTACTTGTTGGCAGTTTTGTGGGTCAGGAAATTGGAAAGATTTCACCTGGGGCTTTTCTTTTTTTTTTTTTTGATTCACATGCTGTCAGCCACAGTGGCTGGGACTGGAGGATATACTTCCAGAATGACTTCTTTATTCAAATGGCTTGTCTGAGGCTGCTGGAAGACAGCCCAGCTGCCTTTCCCTCTCCATGTAGTGTCAGAGCTTTCCATGTGGTCTCTCCAATAGGGTAGTCAGACTTCTTACACGGTCACTCTGGGCTTCCAGAGCCCTTGATGGCAGTGCTACTGTCTTAAAACTAGGCGTGGAACTGGCAGAGCATTCAGTTTAGCTTAAATACTGTTTAAATATGGCTGTCTCCCCTCAGCCTTCCCTGACTGCCTGGCCTCTCCTAACTGTCACAGTCTTTGTCTTGCAGTAAAGACCATGCTTTGTAGATACTCAATTGTGTGCCTATTTTCTCTCACTGATGGAAGTTCTGTGAGGCAAGATCCACATGGGATTTTCCTTGTTATTCCCCGTGATGCATAACACAGATTCTTTAAGTGTTAAGTAAATCATACCAGTTTAGTGTAGAAAAATTAAAATTAAGGAAGCAAAAATATAAACCTACTGCTTAGAAATAACCATTAGCAACGTTTTTGTGTTAATTTGATACTGATTACATGTTAGTACAGGATTACAAAGAATGGCCATCTAAAGATTAAGATGAGAAACTAGTATTTGAATGAAGAGCAGTAATCATTTATAGACATTTTTTAAAAATATGCTTGGAAGTGGTTTTGTGAGGGCTGGTATAACCTGGGCATGTCAGCTTCTCCCAGCCTGGCCTGGCTCTCCTTTGCCCTCCTTTCCTTTATTACCCCAAAATCAATGTTGCAAAAGTGATGGGCATATTTTTGGAAATTATTCTGGAAAGCAGCAACACCACAAAACCCCAGAACCCTACAGTATTATATTAGGAGCATCTGAAAGGAAAAGTGGAGAAGTGATGTGAATAGAGGAGTAAGAAGGAAATAGTTGGTTTAAGACAGACCTAAGGACTCTGGTCACAAGAAAGGAAAGATGCAATTTTGACAGTAAAATTGTATGAGAGAACCATGGATGATTCCCATCTTTTCCTGACTTCCTTTGTTTTCCAGATTTTCTATAATGATGTAATTTTTTATTACACTACATTGTGTAATACTTTATAATTGATGAAGAGAATGAGAAACTGGTTGTTTTCACGTAAGCCACATTACTTTACTTAAATATGGCTGTGATAAACAGCTCCAATCTCTGGCAGAGGAAGTTATTTTCAGAGTCACTCGTTCATTTAACAACTGTGAATAAGACGGAGTCAAGGGCATATGGAGAAAACAAAATGTGAACTCTTTCTCATCATGTGTTGATTCATTCACAAGGAAGAGAAGTGTTTAAGAAAAGATCATTAGGACAATTGTGGGAGGTGGAAAGGAAGGAACATAGAAGAAGTACCATCCAATTTTCTTAAACTCTTTCAATATTACCCACATAAGATTCTTAAAAAAAGAATTCTCCACTGAGTAATGAATTGATGAATACATGCTAATTTCTGGTTCTAATTTGGAAGCTTTAACTGGTATATTTGACCATAAAGTATAATCATAAATGTATATGATGATTTTTATAATTAAAGGCAAGAAATAATTGAACTGTTCTTTCTTGAAAGGCATTTCCTATTTCTGAACTCCACTTTGGTGTCTGATCATTAAGTGAAAAGACATATATAGGTTCTTGTTACTTCCAGAGGGAAAATGGAATTTCCTAAAGAAGGAAGTAAAAGTTTTATGTGAATAGTTATAATACTAGTGAAAAGTAGCTTGGAAGAGGAGAGTAACCCCCTCCCATCCCTACCCTGGTTGGGCTGTATTATCAACCCTTATTATTAACAAAAACTGTACATCTGCTCTTCCCATTTCACAAGTCATAATAATAATCATAAGGTGGCCCTTACTGTGTGCCAGGTGCTGTACTAAACACTTTATATGGATTTAACTCAATTTCAGAACAGCTGTGTTCTCATTTCATGAAGAAAGAAATTAGGCCTGAAAGGTTAAGCAGTTACGCATAGTCACTGATCACGCATGGTCACTAATCGACTGTTGGTGAAGCCTGGGTTCATACTTAGACAGTCCGACCTGAGCCCAGATGAGGGGACTGAATGTCAGGGAGTTAGATGACCTTTACAGAGAAGCTAGTCAGGAGGAGAAATTTCATTCAGACTTCTCTTCTCGCTGCAGCTTGGGGCCACTGTTTATGCCATTCATGAGGAATCTTGCTTTTAAAGCAGCACTGGTAATCTGCTTAACTTCAAAACTTAACAGTCTAACCAAGTTAGATATAAAATAAATCACATTTTCCTTTGTTTTCCAGTGTAAAATTGAAGGAATCTAGTTGTGGTAAAAGAAGAAATAGTAAATTTGAAATTAAGTGTTCAAAGTACTTTTTGAAAGTTGTATTGGAAAGAAAAACACTTGAATAAAGGCAGTTGAAAGTAGACACCAGACCTCTTTCCTTTATACTATGCCATTTGGAAATAACATCATTATTTCAGATGAGATACCTAAGCTTATGCTTGGATTTATAATTTTTAAACATTGAGGTACCTTTGTCCAGTTATAGATATCAGAAAGTTCTGTTGTAATACTTAAACACAGTCTTGCTATAAAACTGTAGTATCTTAAGTTGAAAAATGCTGACATTATTTGATTATCTCTTTATAGACATCATATTATGAGAAGCCATGGTCTAGGGCCTACCTCTTTTGAAGCACGTGGTTTCTCTCAGGAAGACAAAAGAGATTTTCTTAAGAAGAAAAACCTTGAGTCTGTAGGTTACAGATAGAATCTTGGAACTAAAAAGGTGCCGTAGCAGTTAAAATTGTCCGCCTTTGGTTCTTACTTGATTTTCATTCTTCTGATGTCCATCAGATAAAATGGTTCAAAAATCAAACTACAGAAAGACTTAAATAATCCTCTCCTCTTGACCCTCAAATACTGTTTCAGAGAGGCAAACACTCTTTTTTCCCCTGATAGTGACCTTTTTCTTCTCTAACCTTGCCATTTACAAAAAGAGAAAAAGAACTTACCTGTCTGGCTGCACCAGGTCTTAGTTGTGGCGTGTGGGCTCTTTTAGTCGCGGCATGTGAGCTGTAGTTCCCTGAGCAGGAATTGAATCTGGACCCCCCTGCGTAAGGAGCTCAGTCTTAGCTGCTGGACACCACCACTCTTAATAATTTTTTGGTGAATAGAATATTTGTTTTAATGTACAATATTTCAGTCTTTGCTTTTGTGGACAACACTTTTTCTATCCTATTTAGGATATCTTTCCATGGGGAGGGAGGCGGGGGGGCCACATGTACACCCATGGCTGGTTCATGTCAATATATGCGAAAACCACCACAGTGCTGCTGCTGCTGCTGCTAAGTCGCTTCAGTCGTGTCCGACTCTGCGACCCCGTAGACAGCAGCCCACCAGGCTCCCCCATCCCTGGGATTCTCCAGGCACGAACACTGGAGTGGGTTGCCATTTCCTTCTCCAATGCATGAAAGTGAAAAGTGAAATTGAAGTCGCTCAGTTGCCGCCGATTCTTAGCAACCCCATGGACTGCAGCCTACCAGGCTCCTCCATCCATTGGATTTTCCAGGCAAGAATACTGGAGTCGGCCCACCATAATATTGTAAAGTAATTAGCCTCCAATTAAAGTAAATAAATTATTATTTTTAAAAAGATATCTTTCCCAGCTCTGATTTTTGAAGGTATTTTATGTTATCTTCCAGAAAGTTTATTTTACCTTACCATTTAAATCAGCAGTTCACATAAAAATTATTTTGTCTAAGGCATAAAGATGAGGTCTAGTTCTTTTATTTTTCCCTATCCTCCCAAAATATAGCTTTCCAGTACAGTGTCATACAGTTTAAAAATCATATGTTTACATTGTTCTGCAGGGCTACTTTTGTCATAAATGTCCACATGTGAACAAATCTGTTTCTGGACTCTGTTCCATTGGTCTTCTTTTGCCAATACTACATTGTCTTAATTACTATAGCTTTAAAACAAGACTTAATATCTGATAGTGTAAATTCTCTGTCTTTTTGGTTATGAATGCTTTGCTGATTCTGGGGTCTTTACTTTTTCTTGTAAATTTTATAATCATCTAGTGCATATCCATTTTAAAAATCTGAGGCTGTGATAGCAGGATATCCTTCTTTTCTGTAGCTGAATATTATTCCATTTTCTTTACCCATTCGTCTGTCATTGGACACTTAGGTCGTCTCCGTGTCTTCACTGTTGTAAATAGTGCTGCAGTGATCGTGGCAGTGCAGGTATCTTCAAAACAGTGATTTCATTTCCTTCAGTTGCACACCCTGAAGTGGAATTGCAGGATCATGTGGTAGTTCTGTTTTAAAATTTTGAGGAACTTCCATGCTGTTTTCCATAGTGTCTATTCCAGTTATAATCCCACCAACAGTGTAGAGTTTTCCTTTTTTCCATATCCTGCTAGCATTGTTATCTCTCATCTTTTTGAATGAATGATAGTCATTCTAACAGGCGGAGGTGTTTTTGATTTGCCTTTCACTGATGTATAGTAATGTTGAGCACTTTTTAATATACCTGTTAGCCATTTGAATATCTTAATGTGAGATTTTGGATTATTTGTGATTTTTGCCATTGAGATGTACGAGTTCTTTATATATTCTGGATTTTAGCACCTTACTAGGGGTTATGATTTGCAAATATTTTTCTCCCATTCAGTATGTTGTAGTAATTGAGTTTTTAATTTTACTTTTTAGAAAATCGTTTATTTCCTTTTATTTATTTTTTTGTTTAATTTCACTTTTTAAAAATGTATATCCCATCTAGTCTTTAATCCTTTGTTCATCTTTTGTATGTTCTTTTGCAGGAATTTAAAAAAAATTTTAGTTTTTCCTCTTCTGTTAACTTAGTTATTCATTCAAAAGACTGAAAAAATTTTTCTTTTTAGTGTTGTTTTCATTTTATAAGCTGAGAATGCTATCTTGACTAGATATGTGGGAAGAGTTTTGATACTTCTTTATTCTTAATAATTTTCTTTTTCTTTCTCACGCCCTTTGGAATAGGTGGTCGCCATGTTTAGATATTAGCAAGCACATAGGTGTACATCTGCGTTGGAAAATGGCAGAGGGAAACAGCAATGAAGAGGTGATTCACTTAAACAATTTCCACTGCCACCGGGGACAAGGTAAATGTGCCCATTTTCTCTCTTTCATCATTGCTTTTTCCCTTAGTCTTGTTATATCATATTTGAAATTAATCTGTTTTGCACCATATAGAATCCAGAAATGTTTCCTTTTCAGACCTCAGAGCATCAGATTTAAATGGACTCATTAGACTAGAATTTTGTGTTGAATGGTGATGCCTGCTGGCATGAGTGAAGCTGAAGAGTCTTCCATCACAAGAAGAATGAATCTTAAGAGAGGAGAGCGGGAAAGTGGTACTTCTCAGTTTTTGAAGGAATGGTGATTGCAGAGGAGTACAGTTCCTCTAGGGCTGTATGTTCTGATCGTACTTAAGGTGCTGCTACTGCGTTTCTGGCCCGCTCATACAAGGCCTGACTTCTTTTTTGCCATAAGGGTGGTGTCATCTGCATATCTGAGGTGATTGATATTTCTCCCGGCAATCTTGATTCCAGCTTGTGCTTCTTCCTGCCCAGCGTTTCTCATGATGTACTCTGCATAGAAGTTAAATAAGCAGGGTGACAATATACAGCCTTGACATACTCCTTTTCCTATTTGAAACCAGTCTGTTGTTCCATGTCCAGTTCACAGTTAAACCTAGGCTAAAAGGAAAAAAGTTATGCTGATGAATAGAAGCTTAAAAAGTCCATAGAAGAGGTTGTACCGTTTTTTATGCTTTGCTATTGATAGTACTTTGTATTTATGAAGACTTTCCCAGCAAAAGATAAAATTTTATATATATGGCTTTCAGAGCATTTAAAAATGAGCAGGGAATTCCCCAATGGTCTAGTGGTTTAGGACTCCATGCTTCTGCTGCAGCGGGCGCAGGTTTGGGGAACCAAGGCCCCACATGTCATGAGACACGGCCAAAGAATTAATAAATAAAATTTAGCAAATTTTATCAAGCAGATAAATAGAGAAAAATAAATTTGCTTAAGCTATGCAAATTATAAAAACAGAAGAAATACCAATTTTTTAAGCTATTATTAATAGTGTATTCTAAGTTGGTAGTGATTGTAGCCATAATGTGTTGTTATTTAGGAAGTTTTAAATTCTAGCTATATTTGTATATATGATCAGTTCCATATTTTCCAAACATGCATATCAAATTAATGTTGTGGGGTGTTTTTTTTTTCCTAAATTGGATCTTAAATATACTTGAACAGAGTTGCTTTAAGAACAACTAATTCTGGAAAACTACTAACTTTGGAGATATATTTTTCTGCTCAACAAACTTTATTTTGCAAACATAGTGAGGATTTGTTTAGACATAGAGTTGTTTTTATTAGCTGTATTAATAATTTCTACTGTGTCATCTCCTTAAGTGTTTAAGTTTTTAAATCATCTTTATTGAGATATAATTTACATATAATAAGTGTATACATTTTAACTGTATATATAGTTCAGTGACTTTTGAAAAGTGAATATACCCATATAACCACCACCTCAGTCATGATATAGAACATATCCAGGAAGATTCCTTTATGCCCCTTTGCAGGCAGTTCTCACCCAACTCCTGACCTGCTTTCTGTCACTATACAATTTCATTCATCCATATTGTTGCATGTATCATTAATTCAGTTCTTTTTAATTGCTGAATATTATTCACATGGAAATTCTATACCCAGTGAAGGTAGGGTTAAAAATGAAGGTAAAATAAAGATTAAAAGTATAAGAATGAATAGAAGATACATTATGCAAATAGTAACCCTCAAAACAGAGCCTTTCAGTTCAGTTCAGTCGCTCAGTTGTGTCTGACTCTTTGTGACCCCATAAACCGCAGCACACCAGGCCTCCCTGTCCATCACCAATTCCTGGAGTCCACCCAAACCCATGTCCATTGAGTCAGTGATGCCATCCAACCATCTCATCCTCTGTTGCCCCTGTCTCTTCCTGCCCTCAATCTTTCCCAGCATCAGGGTCTTTTCCAGTGAGTCGGCTCTTCACATCAGGTGGCCAAAGTATTGGAGTTTCAGCCTCAACATCAGTCCTTCCAATGAACACCCAGGACTGATCTCCTTTAGGATGGACTGATTGGATTTCCTTGCAGTCCATGGGACTCTCAAAAGTCTTCTCCAACACCACAGTTCAAAAGCATCAATTCTTTGATGCTCAGCTTTCTTTATAGTCCAGCTCCCACATCCATACATGACCACTGGAAAAACTATAGCCTTGACTAGATGGACCTTTGTTGGGAAAGTAATGTCTGCTTTTTAATATGCTGTCTAGGTTGATCATAACTTTCCTTCCAAGGAGTAAGTGTCTTTTAATTTCATTGTTGTAATCGCCATCTGCAGTGATTTTGGAGCCCAGAAAAATAAAGTCTGACACTGTTTCCACTGTTTCCCCATATATTTCCCATGAAGTGATGGGACCGGATGCCAGGATCTTAGTTTTCTGAATGTTGAGCTTTAAGCCAACTTTTTCACTCTCCTCTTTCACTTTCATCAAGAGGCTCTTTAGTTCTTCGTTACTTTCTGCCATAAGGGTGGTGTCATCTGCATATCTGAGGTTATTGATATTTCTCCCGGCAATCTTGATTCCAGTTTGTGCTTCTTCCAGCCCAGCGATTCTCATGATGTACTCTGCATATAAGTTAAATAAGCAGGGTGACAATATACAGCCTTGACGTACTCCTTTTCCTATTTGGAACCAGTCTGTTGTTCCACGTCCAGTTCTCTGACCTGCATACAGGTTTCTCACGAGGCAGGTCAGGTGGTCTGGTATGCCCATCTCTTTCAGAATTTTCCACAGTTCACTGTGATCCACATAGTCAAAGGCTTTAAATTATCAGATAACATACACAATTCAGCCAGAAGTGTCAATAAAGATAAAAGTTTTTAAAAAGTTAAAGAGTCTGGGATGATAAAGCAATTCTAATCTCTATATGTGTAGTAATATGATATCAAAATATACAAAGAGAAAATTGACAGAACTGAAAGGATAACTGGACAAATCCACAGTCAAAATGGGAGATTTTAGCATGTTTCTTTCAATAACAGAGAGAGCAAACACACACAAACATTGGTATGAATATAGAACATTGGAAGAACATGATCAACAAATTTGATATAATAGACATAGGAATGTTGCACCTAATATGTTTGCCAAAATTGACCATATTTTGAGGTACAAAATAAGTTTCAAGTTCCTACATACTGGTGGTGGTGTAAGTTGGCATAGACAATTTAGGAAGCTGTTTGACGTTGTCCACTAAAATTGAACGTATGCTTTCCCTCTGCCTCAGCACTTCTAGAATGTACCCAGCTGAAATGAGTATACCAAGACAGATATACAGGAATATTCATAACAGTATTATCCAAAATAGCCAAGACTGGAACCAACCCAAATGTCGAATGTCAACAGAAAAATAAGTAACTTATTCATACATATTCATGTAGTAGATTACATACAGAGGAAACTGCATAATGCAACATCAACGTCATGGGTATATCTCAAGTGGAGTTATTTGCATGGAAGCCAGAAACGAGAATTTTATACTCAGAAACTGATCTGTGGCGTTAGGCTCCTAATATGCTAGAAATGTGTTTACCAGCATTGGTGATGGTCACACAGGTCACACAGGCCTTTTGTATGAATCATAAACTTTGTTCTGTTATACTTTAGGTTTTTAAAGTATGTATTGTAAAGCTAGTGTGTTTATATGTGGTGTTTTGGGGAGTATCTTGTCAACCATTGGGATTCACTCTGAGGTGATAGGTTTAAAACCAACATTTTTGCTGGGTGCCCCAGGCTTGTTGTCTGTCTGTTTTTCTGGGCTAGTTCTTCCTCAGAGGAACCTACAATTTCTGCATATAGAATCTAAGACTGTCTGCCAACATTCAGGGGGCCAGTTAACAGAGGCAGCAGAGTTACTCATGGCTGTTTCAGTGACATGCCTTTTCTCTCTTGGCCTGGTGTCTAGTGACTCTCTGTGTTGGTGACTCTTCAGAATGGACCTCCACAGGGTGGGTCTTCTTGGAATGGCTGAATGAGAAACTTGGCAAATCCTCTTCCCAGAATTAACAGTGAAATTAGAATTGTCGAAAATAACCATTTAAAGACTGGAAATGAACAAAGGCGTACAATAATTGAGAATATTTTTCAAGGAAATCTGTGATTCTGCAACATGGATTAAGCTGTCTCTGGTCAGCTGCCCTCTGCAGACTGTGGGTTTGAGCCTTTTCCACTCCTCTAGATTTCTTGCCTCTGAAAATCTGCTGAGAATTTTGTTTAAATCTCTTGCTAGCTATCATTTCCTTTTTTCTTCTTTGTGTTCTAAAAAGAAGGACATTTTTTAACTTTCATTTTTACTTTTTATGAGCTCCTTTACTGTCATTTAAGTGGAGTTTCAAATGCAGTGGTGCTGGTCACTTGGATTCATTCTGCCAGCCCTCTACAGTACAGTTCTGCAGGCCCTCAGTTCAGTCAGTTGTTAGATACATCAGTCTGCTATGTAGGTAGCATTGGACTTGGAATCAGACAGCTTAACTGTGTGTGAAGTACTATAATAAATAGGCATTTTATGTGGGTTTTCTAAGCTAATACAGCTGTTTTCAGTAGGCACTGTTGTTCACCTTTCTTCAATGATGAGGAAATGGACGCCTAAAGAAGTAAATAATGGCATCATGTAGCTAGTATGTGGTAGAGCTGAGATTGGAATCCAGGCAGTTTTACCTTAGATCTCATGGACTTGCCTATTTTAAACTGCTATCCTTGGCATCGCCACAGCCCTGTTACAGGGATGAAATGAGATAATTGGTTTTATATTGCTTTTCAAATTGTTGGATACCATAAAAGTACATGAGGCATTAACCTTGAGAAAAATAATTGTGCTTTCTAAAGGAATTGTCAGTTTGTGTTATCCAGTAATTCATATCAAATGTGATCTATCTTCAAACGAATAAAAGGAGTTAGAGACCTTGAACAGAATTATTACATCTAGATGGCTAGTTGCACTCTGGTTATGTTTAAAAAGGAAACTAGAAAGTTTAACTTGCTTACTGTCGTAGATGCTAAATGGGTATTTGACTACACCACTGAAATATATTTGCATAAATAATACTCAAGATTTATATGTAAGATGAGCAAACTTTAATATCAAATATTAAGTGAAAATTTTACTGTTTCTGAGTGAGTTTTTTCAGACCTATCAGTTTGAATAAAACAGTGTTTTATATTCCCTTGGAGGAGTAGAGATGAGATGGGAGGCCATGATTTCACTGTTTAGTCGCCAGTCAAGAAGATTTTATCAACAGATTCCTCCAGTCTAGTATAAGAAAAAGTTGATAATCTTGAGCATAGTAATTGTCAGATTTTCTCTGATGATTCCCAAAATGAATTATTGGCAAAGATCAGCACAGAAAGCTTATTTTAATGCTTAGGTGCATGTGTTGCCTGAGGAGATAAGTTAACACTCCAGTAGCCATGAACTTGGCTTTAGGTTTGACCCTTTTCATGGCAAAGTTGAATTAAAGGACTGAATATGATTATGCCCACCTCCTGATAACAGTGTTCTCTCTGCCTACTTTTAGACTGGATCAATCTCAGAGATGGACCCATCACCATATCTGACTCCTCTGATGAGGAAGGGGTTCCAATGCTGGTCACGCCAGCTCCTCAGCAGCATGATGAAGAGGACCTGGATGATGATGTCATCCTGGCGGAAGTGAGTTTTCTGAAATTTACCATGATGAAATATATTTCAAGTTAATAATTGATTCTTGGGACACTCAGTATTAATAGAATAGCTGCGAGTACTGTTACAGCAGTATTTAAATAATGTTGGAGTTACCTATTCTTTGAAGATTTGGTAGGATTTGCCCTAAAGGCATTTGGGCTGTTTCTTTTCATGAAGGACAGTTCTTGGAAACTGTTTGAGCTTCCTCTGTGGTGATTGACATGTCTAGATTTTCTGTTGCTTTTTATTGGTTTTTTTCACTGATAACTTTTCAGTGTTTTTTTAATGTATTTAATAGAACTAAACAAAATAGCCTGTTCTTTCTATTCACTCTACTTACTCTGAATCTATGGCTCCTCCAATTTTCCTTTTCTGTTTTAGTGTACTTGTGGGATTTTTTGCCTTTTTTCTTGATTTGGGGAGTTAGCCATTATTTTCCCTCCTCTTTTCTCTTTGACCCAGTCCTGAGAACAGCTAACCACTTCTGTTGGCATAGGGCCTCCCTGGTGACTCAGATGGTAAAGCATCCGCCTGCAATGCAAGAGACGCAGGTCTGATCCCTGGGTCGGGAAGATCCCCTGGAAAAGGAAATGGCTACCCACGCCAGTATTCTGACCTAGAGAATTCCATGGACTGTCTCTGTACATTTGCCTATTCTAGACCTTTTATATGAATGGAATCATATACTGTTTGGTCCTTCTTTCATTTAGCATAAGTTTTAATGGTCATCTATGATGTAGCATGAATTGGTACTTCAGTTCCTTTTTTCTTGCTTCATACTGTTCCGTTCTGTGGCCGTATCACATGTTGTTTCATTGATTGATGGACATTTGCGTTGCTTCTACGTTTTCACTATTATGAATGATGCTGCTGTGACCATTCCTGTGGAAGTTTTCCTGTGGACATATGCCTGGAGTTGACTATGTAGTTGAGTTTTGCCTAGTGGTTCTACTTAAGAAACTGAAATTTAGTGAGTGAATTCATCTAGTTTTTGTTTATTAACATGACTATTATACTTTGTTCTCTCTTGGTGTTTAATATGCTTTACATTTTTATTGCTTAAATAAAAATCTTTCACTATGTTCCCTGCATCTTTGAGGTTTTATTTATATTGGGGTCATCTGTTCTTGCTGGTGATTTGAAAGGTTTTTATCCTTAGTTGTTTTTTTGTTTTGTTTTGTTTCTTCAGTTGCTCTAGTACTTAGTTTTATACTTTCAGATGCTGTTCTTACATATGTCCTTACATGTTGATTTATCAGCTTTGAGTGTATCTTTTGATCCTCAGCTTCTCTTATTTTCCCTCCCAACTTTCGATAGTTACTGTAATTTCTACAAAACCATGATTTAAAACGTATCTTAAATAGCTAATTATTTCATCACTCCATTGTATTCTTGCATCTCTCTTTTCTTATTTCATTCACTGTGTGGTACAGATTTCATCATATGTGTCACTCGTCTACCACTTCTTTTTTCATTAGTTAGATATCTTCATGTAGTTTCTGTGCTGGTTGTTTTTTATTACTACTCAACTTTGAATGCATTTGAAATTTTCCTGGACCGGCTCTTTGTAGGTATTTTATGTTGGGGAAGGGCTCAGGCACTGTTCATGGCTAGCAGGAATTCTTCCTATGACAGGGGATGTTGGGGCTGCGTGGGGCGGAAAGTGTGCTTACACGCACGTATGCTTGTTTCTTTCTTACTGCCCAGCCGTGATTGCCACCTCCAGAGCAGCCCAGATCAAAGTTCTCTCTGTCCTGCCTCACTGACAGCCTACCTTCAGCAGGGACATCTGTCTTCATTCAGTCTAACCTCCTCAGAAAATCCTTGCTGCCAAACAGTGAGCAGATTCCCAGTGTTCAAACAAGGGACTATTGGTTTTCCCTCTGCAGGCCACACCACCTGCTTTGGAGAACTCTGCCTTTCTGAAGCTTTCTCTGCCTGCCTGAAATCTGGATGTACTTCTCCGACTGCATTTATCAGCTCCTCCTCACATATATTGTGATTTGGGATCACAAATGTGTGTTGGTTTATTCAGAGATTTTCAGTTCTTTGTCTCATTTTCTCTGGATTGGAGTGATTTCAGAAAAGATCAGGGTCAGAGACATCTTTATTCTGCTACCTTAAAATTTGGCATTTTACTTGTTAAATTCACAAGTAACACATGGTTGTGTTCTCTATGGAAATTGATACAATACAGAGAAAACTAGTCTCCCTTCACCAGCCCCTTCTGCCCCAGAGATTTCCCAGAGGAACTGTTGCCAAAGGCTTGGCACATATCCTTCCAAATCTTTTTCTTTGAATTCACACGTGTGTGGGTTCATGCATGTATGTATATATTCAATGTGTATATACACATACATGTTTTAGAAATGGGATATTTATGTCTGTGTTCCATTTTTTCCCAAAGAATAGGAATCAGTCTGTGTGTGGCGTTTTGTGGCTTTTCTTCACTTAACATATCTTGGTGAAGTTTCCATGTCATCACATACAGAACCACCTCTCGGGGTGGGGGTGGGGGAGAGTCAGAGAGTATTTTGTAAAGCAGATAAATAGTTTACTTAACTGTATGCTTACGGACAAACTTAAGAATGCTTCTAGTGTTCTCTTTTTATGATGCAATCAGTGTGGCAGTGAATACCCTTATATATACCCCCTTTGGATACATAAGGGTGTATAGGATTGATATTGAAAAGTGATATTGATAGATTATAAGGATATACTTTTTTTTAAAAATAAGCAATACCACATTCCTCTCCTAAATTCACCAGGAAGGAGTGATGGTAAGTTTTCCCACATCTGTCCCACATTGAACACATCTGTGTTTAATGTTCTCTAACTAAAAAGCTGTTTGCCAGTCTTGGCGAGGGGGTAGAATCTCATTTTAACTTGCATTTTGCTAAATTACTGATGAGGTTTAGAGTCTTTCCTTGTGCTTATTGACCGTTTCTCACTCCTCTGCCGTGCTGTCATTCTTTCATTATTTTCTCTACTATGCAGTTACTTTTGTTTTATGGTCACAAATGAAATTATGATTCAAACTATAAGTCAGGCTTCAATCTCTGAATGGCTGCTTTGATTCTTATAGTTACTATAGTGTGATCAGATTTCAGTATGAAGATAAATTTGAAGAATAGGTCTTATGGGGGGGGGGGTTGTTTTTGTTTCTTAACCTGTCCTACCTCAGAAGCTCAATATAATACATAAGGAAATAGACACAAGAAAAAAATTGAATTGTCATTATTAAAATTTCATTTTTTCTTAGACATACAAACCTCAGACATCACGACCCAATCTCATCAAACCAGCTGCCCAATGGCAAGATCTCAAAAGATTGGGAGAAGAAAGGCCTAAAAAATCTAGAGCAGCCTTTGAATCAGATACGAATGGCTATGTTCCCGTGTATAACAGATCATTGTTTGGTTCTGGGACACAGGATGATTCTGAGGATGACTACGGTGAATTTCTAGATCTTGGGCCTCCTGGAGTTTCTGGATTCATGAAGCCAAGTGGCCAAACAGAAAGAGAACCTAAGCCTGGACCAAGTCATAACCAAGCAACCAATGACCTCATCAACCCCAGATCAGAGCAGAAAGTCATTATCTTAAAAGAAGGTAATCTTTTTCCAGAAGCTGATCCTTTGGACACTCAGAACCAGTCATCTGAAGAGTCAGAGACAGAGCTTTTATCCAACCTCGGAGAATCATCTGATATCCTCGATGACCAGGCCATCGAAGAAGACTGCTGGTTAGACCACCCTTACTTCCAGTCTCTGAACCAGCAGCCCCGTGAGGTACCAAGCCAGGTTGTACCTCAGGAGCGGCGTCCAGAAGCAGAGCTGGGCCCACTGCTATATCAGCATGAGCCCCGGGGATCAGCTTTTCCAAGACCGCCGTTTGTGAGACGGGAGTCCCAGCAGGATTGGATTCCAGACCCTGCTTCTCCTCGGCCTGCCCATCCTCTGGGAGAGCTTGAAGACCAACAACTAGCAATAGATGATGAAGAGCCAGGCCCAGCATTTCCACTAGAAGAAACTCAGGAGCCCAATTTGGAAAACCTTTGGGGGCAAGAAGCTTCTGACGTAGACCAGGAACTCATTGCACTGTTGGTGAAAGAGACAGTAAGTTTTATTTTGATAAGTAATTATACACACAAATATATTGTTTCCTTTTATTACTAAAGCATTGTGAATGTGGACTCATTTTCCTAATTTCCTAGATTTATAGACTAGAAGAAGAAAAGCTGGAGGTACAAAAATTAAATCAGGATTCCTTAATCTAGCCTTAACCCCCTAAGCATTCCCCCCCCTGGGATTCTAGCTGCAGGTTGTGGGTGCCCATGCTGCTGTCATGAGTGGTCCCTACAGTTTTTAAAAGGAATTGGGTTAACTCCAAATTCAAACCCTTCAAGCAAGTTTATAAGATGACCTAGAGCTGCACTGTCCAATATGATAGCCTCATTTGGCTGTTTAAATGTCTTAAAATTAAATGAAACTTAAATTTCATTTTCAGTGGCACCAGTCAGATTTTAAGTGCTTAATAGCCACATGAGTCTGAACAGCCACCATGCTGGAAAACACGGAATAGAGCATTTCTGTCTTTATACCAAGTTGTGTTACGTACCACTGACCAAGAAAGTGAATGCAGGGCTTTGTGGGCGGCCATTTGTCTTTGAGCAGTCTTTTAATCCTTCTTCCCTGGGTGTTTTTCATCTGGTCTGCTGGATCGTGCGCTTCTAAGGGTATATGTACACTAGAAAGTGCCGTGTTCATCTTTAGGCGCCCTTTGCTCAGGCTGAGATGCTCAGTATTTACTGAAAGAGAGAAAAATGAATACATGGAATGGGGGCAGAGGACCAGGTGGTCTCCAGGGACCTTTTTCCATGTCCTGTGTAGACAGATAAATCTGGGCACCTAGTGTGGAATTTTAAGCCAGACACAAACCTCCTTTATAGTCCTTTTCTAGCGTTTAGTCATTTCGTATACTTTTTGCTATCTGATTTTTATTGCAATTTGAAATTATTCTAGGGAATGACAAATAAATAATGTATTTATTCCTTCCTAGGAAGTAAGATTTCCTGATGTAGCAAATGGGTATGTTGAGGAAATAATTCATTTGAAGAATTACTATGATTTGAATGTGTAAGTATACTACCGTGCCTTTTTTTTTTTTTTTTGCCGTTAAAATGTACTTAACATAAAAATTTACCATTTTAATCATTTTTAGGGTTTTCTAGATGGCTCAGTGGTAAAGAGTCTGCCTGCCAATGCAGGAGACTAAAGCAACACGGATTTGATCCCTGGGTTGGGAAGCTCCCCTGGAGGAGGGAAAGGCAACCCACTCCAGTATTCTTGCCTGGAGACTCCCATGGACAGAGGAGCCTGGTTGGCTGCAATCCATGGGGTCCCGGAGAGCTGGGCACAACTGAGCGGCTTAGCATGCACATGCACAGCCGTGTTTAAGTGCACAGTGCGGGGGGGTTAAGTATAGTTATTGCATTTTTGCACAGCTGCCATGACTGACCATCTCCAGAATGTTTTCATCTTCCCAAACTGGCACTCTGTCCCCAGTCCCTCTTCTGAGCCCCTGGCAACTACTGTTTTGCTTTCTGTCTTTGTGAATTTGGCTCCTCTAGAGACCTCATGTAGGTGAAATCATACAATATTTGTCCTTTTATGGCTGGCTTATTTCAGTTAGCATTATGTCTTTTTTAATCATCTTGTTAAAAGAGTTCTAGTTTTAATTGTATGCAGACTGTTTTCTGGGTCTTGCAGTCATGTGTGGTTGTAGGATTAAGATGTTTAATTCTGAGCATTGATACTACATATGTCTTGCTTGGGGCTTCCCCAGTGGCTCAGTGGGTAAAGAATCCGCCTGCAGTGCAGGAGACACAGGAGATGCCGGCTCCATCCCCTGGAGGAGGAACTGGCAGCCCACTCCAGTACTCTAGCCTGGGAAACCCTAGGGACCGAGGAGCCTGGCGGGCTGCAGTCTGTGGGGTCGCACAGAGTCGGGCAAGTCTCTTTCTGCTTATGCTCTTTCACCTCCTTCTAGTCTGCAAAAGTGGAACAGCTGTAAATTTATAAAGAACAATAGACACTGAATTTAATTATATTTTCAGCTATTTAATACAGGTTATTTTAATTAAACAAAAGAGTACTCCAAGATTGTATTGTGTACCGTAGAATTCAGCAGGGGTGTGAGTGGGAGCTGGCTGCCATGACCAAGTGTGAAGGGCCCTCTCTGAGATTAGCAGCCCAGAGGAAATGGATTTTTCTGACTTGTACCAAGGCATTGTTGGTGCCATTGGTAGCCCTGTCTGTCCCCTCCATTGAGGGGCAGCCGCTACTTTCAGTTTTTTAAACCAGGTTGGAATCAAGGTTTCATAATGTATTTGTTGACCTTTTTAGCTTCTTGATCTAGTATAGTCCCCGCTTATTTTTTTTTTGTTACAGATTTTCCCCCCTATAATTTTTGAACATAAAAAAGTTGAAAAACTGTAAAGTGAATACCCTATATCCACCACCTAGTTTATTATCTGATATTCTGCTGTAAGGAAAATTTTGCTATTTTCCTCCACTTGCTTGTTTTTTAAATTACTATAGACATGGAAGTTTTGTATAAGTGGTGTTTTATAATTAGTTTTTTTATAATTATATAAATTAAATTTATAATTATTTTTCTTTTTGATAGTGGATTATCAAAATTAATAAACTTTTTTTTTAGAGCAGTTTTAAAGTCATGACAAAATTGAACAGAAATCACTACACTTTTACAGTGAAAAATATCTCCTAGATGTCCACTAAACTAAAAAATAACTAATTTTTTTTAATGTACCTTTTTAGTTCTTGGAATGAAAACATACTTTTTTTCAGAGCAAATATAATTTTGGATTTTTAATGAAGTAATGTTAAGTAAAAAATACTTTTCATTGTTTTCTTCATGGTGTTAATGATCACCTTTAATTAAAAATTATTCTGTTGAATTTTCCTCTTTGTTAATTTTTCTCATCTTTGTTATTCTCCTTGTTCATAGTTTCACTAATGTTCTGATAAATGTTATTCTACATTAGTCCATATAGTAATTTCCTTTTTTAAAATTATACTCCAGATCCGGAAACCCTAAAGTTTGGAATCAGGGATTATAAATAGATTCATGATGCTTGAAACATATTTCCAAATAGCTTTCCAGTGGTCCGTGCTCACTCGCTCAGTTGTGTCTGACTCTTCTAGTAAATTTTAAAGTAACCCTTTGGAGAAGGCGATGGCACCCCACTCCAGTACTCTTGCCTGGAAAATCCCATGAGCGGAGGAGTATGGTAAGCTGCAGTCCATGGGGTCACGAAGAGTCAGACATGACTGATCGACTTCACTTTCACTTTTCACTTTCATGCGTTGGAGAAGGAAAATGGCAACTCACTCCAGTGTTCTTGCCTGGAGAATCCCAGGGACGGGGGAGCCTGGTGGGCTGCTGTCTGTGGGTCACACAGAGTTGGCATGACTGAAGCGACTTAGCAGCAGCAGCAGCAGCAAAGTAACCCTTTAGAAATTTAGTATACTTTAATGTTTCTCTCTCATTCTGTAGATGAATATATTGTTTTTTAAATACCTACAAGGTTAGTTGTCTGCAGTATCAGTAAAATGTGATCAGATTGACAGATCCTGTGACAATTTGTCCTCCTTCCTCGTGAGTCTCGCACACATCCTTTTCTCTTGGGACTTACCAACTCTGTCCCTAATGCAAAGTCTTATGAATTCCAGTGGAAAGGAAATGTTCAGTAATTGTATTGAATACTTTCAAAGCTACAGTCTGGTTTTTTTATATGTATGATTTATTAGTTTATGTTTTATTGTACTGGGTCTTTGTTGCTGCATAGGGACTTCCTCTAGTTGTGACAGGTGGAGGCTACTGTCCGTTGCAGTGCTCGGGCTTCTCATTGCAGTTGCTTCTCGTTGCGGAGCACGGGCTCTCTGGTGCTCAGGCTTCAGTAGTTGTGGCGCAGGGACTTAGCTGCCCTATGGCCCGTGCAGTCTTCCCGGACCAGAGATCACACCCGTATACCCAGCATTGGCAGGAGGATTCTTATCCACCGTACTACCAGGGAAGTCCTACTGTTTGATTTTCCTGACTCTGTTTTCCTTTTGTCCCTGGACTTTTGAGACTGAATTGTTAATTCTCATAACTGATTTAAATGTTGTTAATGTAGGGCTGAAAGGAGGCCCAGAGCAGAGTAGAGCAGGCTGATATTTTGTGGGGCTGACTCTCCAACATTTTGTGTCCAGTCTTTGTCATCTTTAATTGTAACCAGCTGGTCATTTTAGCAGGAGAAGCCTGTTACCCAGAGAGCCTTCTGTGACAGTAACCTGCTCTCTTTAAGACTTTACCCACATATGATGCAACTTAAATTGGATCGAGGCAGCAACAACTATTAAAGAACAAAGGCTAGAAATATTAGCCTGGCTTACTTAGTGGGAGTGCTTTCTCAAAACCCTTTAGCTTGTCAGGTCAGATCAAGCATGGAATAATATCAATAGGTGGGCAGATCTGAGTTCTGACAAGCCTCCCACTGCCTTTGCCCCAGGCTGTAAATATTAATGTATTTGGTTGCAGCATATATCTGTAGAAAGGAAACTCTGTTCTTAATTATCTATGTCACTGAATATCATTTAACTCCAGGAAGGTTGTGTTGGTGGGGGTAGAGGAGATTTTTAAATGGAAATGAATTTTGACAGTTCAAAGTGACAGCCTCTGATAGCCGACAGGTGGGATTCCACATCTTGCATCATGTTGATATGAGAAGTTTTTCATCGTGTGGAAAATACAAAATGAATTGCTAAGAACAGAACCTCTAAAATAGGTTTAGAAAATGCATTTAGAAAATGTGTAAAAATAGAAATTTTTAAAGGATGAGATTTTAAAACTAGAAACAGGAGTTTTAATTCTTTCTTCCAAGATCATCTTGCATACACCCCATTTGAGCCACCTGGCTTCATTCATGCATGGCTGTTCTATCAAAGAAGATTCTTGTTTATTTGACCTTTTCATCCTTCTCCAGATTCCTGGTTTTTGCCCGTTTGTTGGCCTTTGATAGCCACACTTATCTGAACATTACAAACAAGTAAGGTTCAAATGGAGGCGCTCTTGCACACCTGGTTTATAATATGTCCAGGTGTGTATGAGAAAGGGATTGTTTGGAACTCCATGCCTTTCTCCACAAATACTGAGTTCTTCATGGTGACTGAGTCTCAGCTACCCTTCAGAGATTGTATAACCTGTGGTGCTCATCAGTTTGTACTGGAACAAAGAGTCAACCAGTGACCATGGTTTTAAAGGGAAGTGTGCTCAGAATTCTTGAGGAACGTGTCTCCCCTTGCTACTGTTGTAATATGAGAAAGGGGTTTTCCCTCTCAAGCCTTGTGGCGTGTGTTCCAGAGAACTAGGCATAGTGATAGGAAGAGAGCTTAACAGGAAAGTGCATGTGGGGTTCCTGCAAGTGATGATGAAGAAAAGGGTGTTGAAGGGTGCTTGACCAGTCCTGGAGCAGCAGAAGGAGGGCGCGTTGCCATTGGGCCAGTGCTTAGGGCCCTGAGGGGGTCTGCGCAAGAGGCATGCCTCCCCAGTGTTGAGTCCCTGAACACTGGCGCCAGGTGAGAAGAGGAGCAGGAGGGGAGCACTTTCTCTCTGACTCTTTCTGCTGGACCTGTCTTCGTTAGAGGCTGTACTCCTGACACTCAGGAGAAGACCTGAGGAGAGTCATGGTGGGGCACCTTCGAGGCAGTCTGCAGGAGAAAGGAAGAAAGCTGGAGTAGAGGGGAGGCCCCACCTGCCGTCTGACTGGGCAGCTTTCTTGCTGCTGAAGTGGCTCATGCCGCACACCCCTAGCTGTCCTTGTCACTGTGGAATATCCCAAGAGCACAGAGTGTTGCTGTGTTTGGTTTTTATAGGCTGAAGGGCCTTGCTAGTTAAATTTGTAAATCTGGGCAGTGATATATTTTATGGGTTATTCTCCTTATCCTTGCTTTTGAAAGATTTCATGGTAGTGATTAAAAAGACGAGGCTGTGCTTTTGGAACAGAGAGAGTTTTTTCTTAAGCAAACATGGTCTGTTCCTTCAGCCTTACAGTGAACTGAGCATCCCTCAAATCGTCATGGTGATTTATTTACCATAGGGTTAAAAAAAGTATTACTGAATTAGCACGGCTCTTTTATGTTCTGTTTATTAACTCTTAGAAAACTAGTTTTAATTGTGAATGTGAGTACAGACTTTTCCCCCATCCCTTATTTGTTAATAGTTTTCCTGACAAATGATAGATAACTTTCATCTAAATTCTCCAGTTCCATGCAGTTCAACCAGTAAGCACTAACAGAAATCTCGGAGGAGTTTACCTCTATCGGTATGTTTATTGCTTTTCACATTAGCAAGTGAAAATAGAAATTCAGTGGAACGTCTTTAGTTGTTCATTTGTTTTTCTGATTTGCAAATATTTTCATTCCCTGATAGGTCAATTAGAGTGTGAGTAGACGTTTTATTTTCATACATTATGTTTGAATCAGTGAGCAAGTGTGGCATTTGGAAGCAGTGTGACAGTAACATCATTTATTTTTACAGACTTTGTAATTTTCTTCTGGAAAATCCAGATTATCCAAAGAGAGAAGACAGAATCCTTATGAATCCCAACAGTAGCCTGCTTGCCAGCCAAGATGAGATGAAGGCAAGTGCGCTCTTGTTTTGCAGTGTCTACTTGGAAATTCTCTCCTCTTCTCATCATTTTTAAGGGAATAAAGTGCTTTGTCAAGATGCATTTTTTAAGACTAGCCAGGAAAATAGGCTTTTCAGAATACGTATTTTAGTGGGATTCCCCCCAAGTCACCTTGAGTTCTGTGTTTGCCTTCTTTCATTGTAATTCCATCTTCCCTTCCCATAAAGAATTAAACAAATCCTCCATATCTTTAATTCCACAGAGCAAGTTCCTAAGGTGAATCAAGAATTGGCCAGGACTCTTTGTATCATCTTAGGGTTTAACATTTTATTAAGAACTTTTCAAACACACAGTAAAGCCAAAAGAACTTTCTATTGATTTCCTGTATGCACACCAGCCAGTACTATTAAAAGTTAGCGTTTTACTGTGTCCAGTTTGTCCCATATCCTTCCCTCTGTCCATCAGCGCATCCCTCTTATATTTTATTATAACCCACTTCAGAACAAATTGCAAAAACATCCGTACTCTGCTGCATAAATACTTTAGCATGCAGATTGTTGCCTAGAGTTTAATATCTGTTTTTCTTTTTTTGAGTAAGGTTTATATACAGTGCATACACCTGTGTAACCAAATCCTGTGTCAAGACATAAACAGTTCGGTTTTTAAAAATCTTAATCATTGTCTTTATGTGTGGTCCAGACTAGCATTTAGTATGTTCAGTGGTTGAAGGAAAGTCTAGTTCAGAACTGCTTCACTGGTCTCTGTTGCACCATCCTTCCACTTCCCACAAACTCTTTTTGACTGTCTCTTTCATGTATGGTTATTACTCATTTTATTGCTCTTCATTTTATTGCACTTTATAGATATTACAGGTTTTGTTTTCACAGATTGAAGGTTTATGGCAACCCTGCCTTGAGCAAATCTGTCAGTGCCATTTTCCCAACAACTTCTGTTCACTTCGTATCTCTGTTACATTTTGGTAATTCTCACGATGTTTCTGACTTTTTTATTATTATTATATTTGTTATGATAATCTGTGATCAGTGACCTTTGATGTTACTATTGCAAAAAGATTGATTTGCTCAAATTTCCGATAATGGTTAGCATTTTTTAGCAATAAATTATGGAATTAATTGAAATATGTGCTTTTTTTTTTAAAGACATATACTGTTGCATGCTTACTAGACTACAGTATGGTATAATTTTAACTTTTCTAAAAGTTAGGAAACCAAACAATTTGTGTGACTCACTTTATTGTGAATCTAACTTCATTGCAGTGGTCTGAAACCAAACCTCCAGTATTCCTGAAGTATGCCTGTATTTTGTAGCTGGGGAAAAAAAAAACTCAGATTATTCTAAACATCTTTTGAAAAGGAAATGGCTAAAAACTTGTGTTCAAACCCCTGACTATACTTTTTCATCGTTCCAACTAACAAAACTAGTCTCCAGACTCCAGACAGCTTGTTTAACCTCTCTGAACATCATTTCTTCATCTTTGTTCAGGGCTGGTATCCTCCTTTAGAGTAACTATACAAGTCAGATTATTCTGTTCTTCAGTAAGTAATTCTTCAGATGATTTCCTTCTAGAAATGCACTGTCTGGCCTCTAATGTTGTGCCTCTCTCTCGTTTCAGTTGCCTACAATAGACTTTTTTGACTATTCTAAATTGGCTCCTCTTGACCAGCGCTGCTTCATCCAAGCTGCCGACCTCCTGATGGCCGACTTCAAAATGCTTAGCAGTCAGGACATCAAGTGGGCCCTGCACGAGCTCAAAGGACACTATGCAATCACCCGAAAGGTGCTCTACTTGGTCTTCTGGTGGGGCACACCTCTTGACTGCTTCTTCCCGTGCTAACAGGATGGAGAGTTCAGCTTGCAGAAGTTGGGGTGGTTTATGATGGCAAAGAGCTCAGGAGTTTGTCAGGGTGAAGATATGTAGGCAAAGGGATTGCTGATCAGAAAGAACTGAATGAACAGAAACACAGATCAGAAGCAGGAAAGGTCTGGTCTGACCATAAGGACCTGAATTTCCCCGTGGAATGTGGAGTGGAAGGGTGTGTTCCTCCCTGGTGTGCTTTCTGTCTTGGGGCTGGTCCCACGATCCTCCCCAAGATGGCTCAATTACCAGTTAACGTGAGGCAGAGTCCAAAGGGCCAGGAGCCTGGCACTGCCCAGGGAGTGGTGGTTTGCTTCAGAAGAGAGTGAGCAACTCCTGAAATCTCTCAAGGTTTTCATTCTTTCTTTTTGGACTCTAAATAAGATTCCACTTAAGGGCCTCTGTTCCAGATCTTAGAAGGGTGCTGGTCGCTAGTGAGTAGCAGACATGTTCCGTTTAGTGCAGCCCGCTGGACAGGCCCTTTGATGACAGCAGGGCAGAAGAGCACCACCAGTGGGTCCTTGACCTGTTCCTCTTCTCGCCTGCCTTTAAATCGGTTTCTCTTGCTGAAGTTCTGGTGACTCTTAGCAAGCAAATGTGGCGTTACTTTACCTGTTAAAACACCCACTGGGTCTTAACCTGAAAGAAGGGGAACATCGGTGAATGTGCTGAGTCCAGGCCCCTTTCTCCTCTACCTTGGTCAGATGCAGGCGTCTGTCAGCAGACTCCTGATTACAGGTGCATTTTAGTTAAAAATACTCTGAAGGGATCACAGAAATAATGCCTTCTATTTCTGATAGATAATGCCTTCTCATTCCCCCTGCTAAAGAGGGAATGTCTGTACTGTCATTCAGAAATGAATGAGCTTCCCCCCTCAAATTAATGACCTTGAGAAAGGAGGGGCGCTTTCATCTGTAGGGCCCTGTGTGGCATCTTTATTGATCCTGTGGTGCCTTATACATTTTCTGAGCTCCCAGGAAGCCCAGATGAAAAATAGAAGGGTAGCAGCAGGAGACAGCTCCCATGGTCTGGAGGTGGGTTGGTCCTCATTAGAAATGTCCCTGCCTGCATCCTGAGGTCAGTAAAAGTGACTTCGCTAGCGGGTGCTTCTCCACATTGAAGGTCTGATCATCCCCCAGCTTGTCGTTATTTGGGTGGAAATTGTAGAGTTTTATGGCTCAGTTCTTGTTCATAGCTTCCATATCCTTTTCCTCATTTGTCTGGCCCTTTATATTTTTTGTGGTGTCTGTTTGTTTGGGCTGTTAATCTAAGATTTTACAGGATTTTGAAAAGAGATGGGTTGGGCTGCTTGAATGAACATCAGGTATTTAAGGTGAAATAATGTTTGACAAAAGCTAAAATCTGGTGTGCCCTTTTATAATGTCTCCCTGTTGTACACACAGGGTGCACGAGCCTTGTGCCTTATAGGAAGTCACACTCACATGGGCAGGGAGGCAGAAAACACACCCTGAGGGGCTTCCTCACTACAGCAGTAGGGCGTCCTCTCTGCACCACTCCCCAAACATGCTGAAGGCTTAGGGAAGGTATGCTGACTAAGGCAGGGTCAGTTCTCCATGGATTGCTGTTTTTTTCCCTGTTTACTGTAAACATCAGAGGCTTACAGGAGTAGAGATGGTATTGTAACAATCCCCTGCATACTGTCACTCCCCTTCAGCAGTTGCCAGCTCCTGCCCAGTCTTGTATTTCCACCCTTACCCACCTACCCCTACCTGAAGTAAATTCTAGGCTTCATTTCATTTTTTTCATCCATAAAGTATTTCAGTATTAATTTTTAAAAGATAAAGGCAAAATATTTTAAAATCTAATCAAAATACCATTATCACACCTTAAAAATTAACATCATCAGATATCCAGTCAGCATTCAGATTCTCTGAATATGTCATAAATCTTTAAACAGCTTGTTTGGTCACAGAATTCCAAGTAAAATATGTTTATTGCGTGTGGTTGGTGAGTTCTTGAATCTCTTAATCTGCAAGCTCTCTTTCTCCTTTGTTTTTCCTTACTGCTTATTTGTTGGGAAAAAAAAAACTGGTTCGTTTTTTATCTTACAGGCTTCCACAGTCTGAGTTTTTCTGACTGCACCCCTGCATTATAATTAAACAGTTCATCTGTTTCCTATAAATTGGTTACATCCAGAATCTTGATCAAACTTAGATTTGATTTCTCGCTTGTATTTTAGTTCTAGTTCTGCCACTTGTTAGTCTTAAACTTGCAGAACTTCATGCCTGCTGCTTTCTCCGTGCCTGCCTTGTGACTGTCATCTTGGGATTTTCCTTCACCTTGCCTTTTGAAAAAGATAAATTTTCTTTACTTTATTGAGTTCACCAAAAAGTTCATTCAGATATCTGTGTACCATCTTACAGAAAAGCATGGACCAACTCTTTGGCCAGCCCGGAGATCCTGACAACTCTCTGTGTCTTGCTTTACACACTCACACTTGACTGATGGTTCGAGTAGATTGAAAATTTCCCCTCCTGCCACAGGTGCGACTACCTCTTTCAGGCAGTTCGCTGAGTGCCTGCCATAGGTCACACATTGGGAATGGCACAGTGGACATACAGGTTTCTTCCCTCATGAAACTTAATGCTGGTGGACAGGGCCATCTTTTTTAACCCATCCTTTAACTTCTGTTGTGTGAGATGGTCATTCTCAGGGTCTTACTTAGGCTTCTTAGGTTTCTCCCTCCATGTCCTTATCTCCATACAGGTAACATATCTCTGTCTCTGGACTTGGCCTTCCCACCAGGCTCCACAGAGGAGTCCCTGTCTACTTCTCAGCTTTTACATCATCAGATGCCAGTTGTCGTGTTTTTAGGTCATCCCTTAAAGGATGTCACAGATGCCCTGAAAATTGTAACCAGCCTCAATCCTTGATTGTTAAAACTAATACTTTGGGTATTTGATTTGCGAGTTACCTCATTTATAAAATGCAAGTCACAGTAACTTGTCTTGTTCCCTCTCTTGGGTTTTAGAGAATAGCCTTGGTTGAAGGGCGGGGTATTTGCCTGTAGATAAAATGTGGTATGAATTAGTCTTACAGCTGAGTACAGACACTGGTGCCTAAGAATTTGTGGGGAATACCTTGTATAGTGGGAATTCCGGAAAGAAAGGAAGCAAGGGAGGAGGCACCATAGCTGTGGAGGACAGTGATCAGGGATATAGATAGGTAGCAAGGTGAAACTTGGTGGAATTCACTGAATCTGACTGAGGACATAGTGACGCCAAAGAGAGGAGCTATAGTTCCAAGACTGGCCTGAGTCCTGTCCTCGCTTTAATTAAGGTTTGCCCTTCTCTGTAGCCTTGCTTCCCTCTACTGTGAAATAAATAATAACTTCCCTCAGAGGATTGCAGTGAGAATTAAATGGGCTAAGTTAAGGACTTGAAAGGGCTGCATGCAGTGCCCAGCTTATAGGAGGTGCAGACAGCAAATGGCAATTCCCTTTTGATTCCCACACTGAGAAGCTTTGAAAAGGAAGGGAGATAGGAGTTAGGTTAAGATGTGGGGCTGATCCTCTCTCTCAAAATACTGGTTTTGTTACCACTTTGCCACAGGGGTGCACAGCTGTTTAAGATGAACAGGTTCAGAATGATTGATGAGCAGCATTCCTATAACACGTGCACATCCCTGTAACCTTCTGTTTCCCGAGTGAGAGTCGGATCCAGATTGTGCATGTTGCTGAAGGCACGCTATGAGCTGTTGTAACAGTCCCTGTCATAGAGGCTCAGAGTCTAGGGGAGGAAGTGACGTGAAACAGATCACAAATAAGTATGCAATTACAACTGTGATAGCTATTCTGAAAGAGTATATAACTAGAGGGTGGTCCGAGAGGCTCTCCTGGAGCAAGTGACATTTAATCACACCCCTAAGTGTTGCATAAGCAGGAGGTCAGTAGGGAGGGAGGGCAGGGCATGGAAGACAGGGGTGTCATTTACTGGGATGAGGATTCCTGTAGAAGAGCTAATTTGGAGGGAAAGATAGTGAATTCTGTCCGGGAAACGCTGAACTGCCAGCATGCTGGGTGGGCCTCAGATATCTGAGTAAAAACAATTCATTGAGTGGCTGAATGGACCAAAAGTGGGGCAAATAATGGACTGGAGAAGGGATTTTGAGATTCGTCAGCATATAGAAAGTGACCTCACCAGCCTGGACGAGGATCTGAAGAGACTGTCAGGTGAGAAGGGAGCCAGGGCTACCTGGAAGACTCCCCGCGTAGAAACACTAGGCAGAGGGGCAGGCCACGTGGTGTCACTGCTGGGATCCAGGGGGCGAGGGCCGAAGCAGAGGCCCTGGACTGGGCCCTGTGTTAGGGAGGTGAGCAAGTGGAGAGGTGCAGTAGAGGCCAAGGCAGAGGGGCTGGCGCTCCTGGGAGACGAGGTGATGGCATGTGCAGGTGGCTTTTTTGATAAGCTTGGCTACAAACAAGGGAAGAAAGTGGAGCTGGTAGTTGGAAGAGGAAAGAGGTCTGGGAGGAAAGGTTTTCTTTTAAGATAGCAGAGACTTGATCACCTTTAAATGCCTATTGGAAAGATATAAAAAGAGGGAGAAGCTAAAGCTGTGGAAGAGAAGGGAGTATCTCTGGCGTAAGCATGTTGCGCTCCAGTGTTCAGTACAAAGTGGAGAAGTGAAAGCAGCGGGAACGTGGGGGACGTGGAGGCGGGATTGTTGGCCAGAGAAGCACCGTGTGACGTTGAGCCTGTGAAACGTGGCTTGCAGCCCCCTGCCACGTGGCTTAACCTGGGCTGACTCATGGGCACCTTCCGTAGTTTGTTTTCTCACGCACCGCTTCATCAGTCAGCATCTCGGTTCTGCCATGACAGCAGTTGTTGAAAGAGAAAATGAAGTAACGAAACACTGTCTGCTTGTTTTACCACTGTTTTTTCTGGTAAGCCATATAGGAAAGGCAGCTGAAACTGTGAGTCACAACGAGATTTGGGATTGCCTGGGTTTCACGTATTCTTGTGTCCCGTTTACAGCAGTAACCTTTCCCTTTCTCAATTTTTAGGCCTTTTCTGACGCCATTAAAAAATGGCAGGAGCTATCGCCAGAAACCAGTGGAAAAAGAAAAAAGAGAAAAGAAATGAATCAGTATTCTTACATAGATTTCAGATTTGAACAAGGTAATGGCCAAATGTGACTGTTAATGATGGTGAGCGGTCCCCTCCCACACAACCCAAAGGGGCCTCGTGGTGCGGCTGCCTGAAGTGCCCGGTCACAGCAGTCTGAGGAGTGTCACTGAGGTGACTGCTCTGATGGCACGGCAGTATTTTTGGAAAGTGGCTGCGTTGGTCATGTTCTTTCTGCTTAGGATATACCATGAAAGGAAAATTGTGTGTAGTGTTAGAGATTTGTGTGTAGGGACATTTTTAAGCTTGAGGGGAAAATGGGTCTTGAAGGTTTGACAAGAATTAACCTTGTGACTCCTTGGTGAAAAGTGGGCCAGTGCTTGGTTGCTTACTGCAGAGGAGCCATGTACACACCTGAGAGGGTGCGTTCTGCACAGCAAAAGCCACACAGCTCTTAAGTTGCCACTTAAACTGTTCAAAGTTTTGTTACTCATATTAATGAAATAACTGCTGAAAGCTCTTTCAAAGAGGTTACTTCTGGTCTAATTCCCCTCCTCACTGCCACCCTCCCAAAGGTAAACTTGCTGAATTTTGCAACAGACTTGATCTTAGTTGCTTGTGTCCAAGAAGAGTCCACTTCAACTTTTCCTGTGGATTATTTCATAAATGTTTCCCTTTTCTATTTGTCTTCCTGTAATTAATTTTATAACTTCAAGTGTGTCTAAATGGAAAATCCATGAGATAGCTATAGAGTTGGAAAGTATTTGAATTTCTGAACTCTTTAGGATCTAAAAGAAAATGTCCTAAGTCCTGACTTGTGAGGTCGGCAAGCTGCTCTCCTGACACAATGTTCTCACAGATATGTGGCAGAATGAAAGTGAGGACGGTGTATAGGCAGTTTTTCATTCTGTGTGTGTGTGTGAAGTTGCTCAGTCGTGTCCGACTCTGTGACCCCATGGACTGTAGCCCACCAGGCTCCTCTGTCCATGGGATTCTCCAGGCAAAAATACTGGAGTGGGTTGCCATTTCCTACTCTAGGGGATCTTCCCGACCCAGGGATTGAACCTGGGTCTCCTCCATTGTAGGCAGACACTTAACTGTTTGAGCCAGCAGGCAACCCTGTTTAGGCTAGGCATGCTTAACTAGGCATACTAACACGCAGTCATTCATAATGTACTTGTTTCTGACGTTCCGTGGTAGAGAAAAGGAGGTATCACGTCACAAGGTGGTCTACTCCCTTCTTGGTCAGCTGTGTCTCGTAGAAAGTTCTTCCTTTATATCACGCCAGGAATGTACCTCCTGAGGTTTTCTGCGATGGTTGTAGTTCTTTGCCTCTGAAAGGATTTAAAATATGGTGCCTCTTCATCCTCCCAGTTGCCCTTCTTTCTGTCTTTCTCTAGCTTGTCTTTATCTCTTTGAGAGGTTGGGTGTACAAGGCTGGATACAGTACTCCAAATGAGGTCTGCTGTTTCGAGGCAGCAGCTGGGATTTAGGTTCTATAATTTCAACCATACAGCCTGAGAACACCTTAAGTTCTTAAAATCAAACTCTGTCCGGCCATTGTCTCACATTAAACCTTCATCTCCTTACCCACCTTGCTTTTTAAGTCACAAACCTCTCAGTTTTGATGCATTTGATATTTTTCACTGTGAACATCACCTCATTAGTTTCAGCCCATTCTTTGGGGTACACCTCTGAAAAAAAAATTTTTTTTTTATTGCATTTCACGTTATGTGAAATCCTAGTTCCTGGAGCAGGGATCAGACCTGTGCCTCTGGCAGTGAAAATGCAGTCTTTAGTACTGGATCACCAAGGAAGTCCCAAGATTCTGATTCCTAACTTGGTCTTACCAAGATCGTCTTTAAGGACACTGAAAGTTTAGAAATAGAAAGTAACACTTGATTTACATTTATATCTATGACTTATAGTCTTTTTTTTTTTTTAATAGTCTTTTTTTTTAAAGGGGGTTTATAAGTACATAAGCTTAGACTCATTCATTTGTTCCAGGAATCCCATTCCTTACCTTTTCAACTGTTTTCCATCCAAGCAGTACTGTTTGAGCTGTACATCAGCTGGCAGAGAGAGAGACCAGATTCTCCCTCCCATGTCCTTTCTCATTGTATATGAAAAAGCCACATGGCTTCTGAGGGGGAGTGCGGATAGAACTTGGATGTAAACGGAACATCAGTAAAAATGCAGCATGTCCCCTCTAGCAAGGCTGACAGAAAAAAGAAGATGCAAATTGGAGTAATTCTTTATAGGGTACCTTACTCTTCATAGCAGCGTTCAGTGTAGACCCTACAAACATCCAAGGAGGAATACTGTGGACATCTTTACATACGTAATTTTGACAGCCTAGATGAAATGGACCATTTCCTCAAAAAACAAACTACCAATAAACTTACCTATATAAAATAGATAATTTGGATAACCCTATAGCTGTTAAGGAAATTGAATTCATAATTTTAAATCTTCAAAAAGATCTCCAGCCCCACTTGGTTTCACTGGAAAATTCTAAGCAGATGACATGATTGTAGATATATACAGCTCCAAGGAAGTTCAGTAAGGTTGCAGGGTATAAGATCAGGCTACAAAAATCAGTGTATGCATGTATCTGTATGCTAGCAGTGAGCATATGGACATCAAGATTTAAGTACAATACCATTTAAAGTCATTTTGAAAAAACAATACTTAGGTGTGAATCTGACAAAATATGTATGGAACTTGTGATGAGAACTACAAAACACTGAAGAAAGAAAAGATATAAATAAATGAAGACATGTACTATGTTCATGGGTTGGAAGACTCAATTAAGATATAAATCCTCTCCAAATTGATATCCATGCCTAGTGTGATTTCTGTCAAAATCCCCAGCAAGATTTTTTTTGCAGATACAAGCAAGGTATCCTAAAATTATCCTGAAGTTTATATGGAGAGGCAGGGTACTAGAATAGCTAAAATAATCTTTTAAAAGAAGAGTAAAGTGGGAGAAATCAGTCTCCTGGATTTCAGGACTTACTCCGTAATTACAGTGATTAAGACCAGGTGGTCTTGGCAGAAATATAGTCAGATAGATGGAACAGAACAGAGAACTAAAAACTGGTTTTCTAAATAGTCAATTAAAAAATGTTTTAGTTTTTCAAAAGTAGAGTGAACAAGAGGAAAGCAGAAAAATAAAAAAATGTATCAGGGTATAGAGATTACCAAAAAACAGGCTTTTGTGAGTAAATAGAAAATCTGGATGGAATGGATAGTTTTCTAGAAAAATGTACATTACTGAATCAACCAAAGAAATACAAAACCTAAATAAGACCAGTTGCAAAATCTGACATTTGTCATTTTCTTAGCTTGTGTTCTAAGTGTTATTTATTATAAATCTGGGTACTGCATTTTCAAAATAATAAAATTTTAAAACATACATAAACACATTTGCACCTAGCAGGATGGCTCATATTAAAAACTGACGACGTTGCTGGCAGAGGGAGAGTGTAAATTGGAACAGGCACTGCAGAACACTAGCACTGTTTTCCTAAAGCTGACCCAGCGGTTCTGCTCCTCCTCGTGTGCTCTGCTGAACTGCAGACGTAGGTACAGCAGCTCTGGATGATAGCCCTGAACCGTCAACCCCCGTCCTCAGTAGAAAACACATCATGAATTGCGGTGTATACACACAGTGCTGTATGGACAGGCTAGGGGAGCTCTTCCAGTTGGATCATAATGAGGGATGGGTTTGGAGAGGAAGAATGTCAGAAAGTGCATGGAGTGTTGGGAATGGTTAGGAGCCCAGTTTTCCCAAAAAGAACGTTATGGGAAAGTCACGTAACTTAACATCCTGGTAGGAATAGGTGGGGGACTGGGCCACATAAGACTGGGATGGCTGCCTGGATTCCTAGCAAAACAGTTGTCTGCATGATTCTGCATTGTCACGTATCTTCTAGGTGACAAAAAAATAGAGAAGAGGATGTTCTTTCTGGAAAATAAGCGGCGACATTGTCGGTCCTATGACCGGCGTGCCCTCCTTCCAGCTGTGCAGCAGGAGCAGGAGTTCTACGAGCAGAAAATCAAAGAGATGGCAGAGGTAGGAAGATGTGTTTGGAACGTGTTTCTAGGATTCTGATTTGCTGGTAGGGCTCAGTGTAAAGCTGTCTTTGAAGATTTGTCTTTTCTTTTAAGTGATTAATTTGAATAAGCTATGAAGTTTTTAAAAGGAAAACAAAGCTAGGTTTTGTAGTAATACTGACTAAAATTCACAGTCTCACAAATCAGATTTACGTTATTTTAATTGGCACTGAGTAAACATATCTGTTTCACCTTCTTCGCCCTCTACTGGGAGAGGAAAAAACAGATTCCATGTAGCTCTTTAATTCTTCCCAAAGTGAAAGTCAAAGTCAGTCAGTCATGTCTGACTCTGCGACCCCATGGACTATGTAGTCCCTTGAATTCTCCAGGCCAGAAATGTACTATCAAATGTGCAAGTCAGCTGGAAGATACAAATTTGGTTATTTAATACAGACAGACCTCAGAGATATTGTGGGTTCAGTTGCAGACCGGTACAATAAAGTGAATATTGTAGTGAAGCTCATCATAAAAATTTTTTGGCTTCCCCAGTGTATAGAAAAGTTATGTTTACACTACAGTGTAGTCTCCTAAGTGTGCAGTAGCGTTATGTCTAAAAAACAATGTCCAAGCCTTAACTAAGAAATGCTTTATTGCTAAAAAATGCTAACCATCATCTGTGTTTTCAGCAAGTCATAATCTTTTCCCTGGTGGGGAGGGGATGGTCTTGCCTCAGTTTTGGTGGCTTCTCACTGATGAGAGTGCTGCTTGCTGAAGGTTGAGGTAGCTGTCCAGATTTCTTAAGATGTGGCAAAAATGAAGTTTGCCGAATTGATCGATATTCTTCGTTTCATGAATGATTTCTCTGTAACATGCTATGCTGTTTGATCACATTTTACCCACAGCTTTCAAAATTGGAGTCAGTTGCTCAAATCCTGCTGCTGCCTTATCAACTAAGTTTATGCGATTTTCTAAATCCTTTGTTGTCATTTCAGCAATCTTCATAGTATCTTCACCAGTAATTTCCATCCCAAGAAACTGCTTCTTTTTTTTTGGTTCATCTGTAAAAAGCAGCTCCTTACACTTTAAGGTTTTATTAATGAGATTGCAGCTATTTGATTCTAATTCTAGGTCTCTTAACTGTTTATACCACATATGCAATTAATTCCTTCTTTAAAGTCAGCCATGAGAGTTGGGATCAGCTTCTTCCAAACTCCTGTTAATGTTGGTGTTTTCATATCTTCCCATAGATTACAAATGCTTTTTTTTATTGCATATGGAATGGTGAATCCCTTCCAGAAGTTTTCAGTTGACTTTGCCCCACATTGATCATAGGAATCATTATGGCTTATAAACCTTACAAAATGCATTTCTTAGTAAGTCTCAAAAGTTAAAAACTAACTCCTTCATCCATGAGATGCAGAATGGATGTTGTGTTAGCAGGCATGAAAACATTAATCTCTTTCCTCTCCATTAGATCTCTTAGGTGACCAGGAGCCTTTCAGTGAGCAGTAATATTTTGAAAGGACTCTCTTTCTCAGCAGTGGTTCTCAGTGAGCTTAAATTATTCAGTAAGCCATCTTGTAAACAGATGCGCTGTCATCCAGGCTTTGTTGCTCCATTTATAGAACACGAGCGGAATAGAGATAGCCTCATTCTTAAGGGCCTTAGGATTTTTGGAGCGGTAAAAGGAGCACTGGCTTCAGCTTCAAGTCATCAGGTGCATTAACTCCTAATGAGAGTCAGCCTGTCCTTTGAAGCCAGGCATTGACTTCTCTCTGTTAGTGAAGGTCCTTGATGGCATCCTCTTCCAATAGAAAGCTGTTTTATCTACATTTGAAAATCTGTTGTTTAGTGTGGCCGCCTTCATTCATGATCTCAGCTACATCTTCTGGATAACTTGTTGCAACTTCTACAGCATCCTGCACCCACTGCTTCCTCTTGCACTTTTATGTTATGGAAATGGCGTCTTTCCTTAAACTTCATGAACCAGCCCCTGCTGACATCAGACTTTTCTTCTACAACTTCCTCATGTCTTTCATTTGGACTTTGGTTTATGAGAATATTGTGGCTGAGAGAATGGCCACTCTTGCTTTCATCTGAATGCTTAGAGAGCATTGTAGGGTTGTTGATTGGCCTGGGGGACTAGGGAGAGGAGTGGGGAATGCCCATCAGTGGAGCGGTCAGAACACGCATGACATACATTGGGCAAGCTCACTGCCTTACGGCGCAGTGCGTGGCACCCCAGAACAGTTGCAGTGGTAGCGTCAAAGGTCACTGACCACTGTAACAAAGACAGTAACAGTCATGAAAAAGTCTAAACTACTGTGAGAATTGTTCAAAAGTGACCCTGACACCTGAAGTGAACAAATGGCTGTTGGAGAAGCAGCACCAGTGGGCTTGCTTTGACGCAAGTCACAAAACTTCAGTTTTTGTGGGATTTTTTTTTCTTTCTTTTTTTTTGAAGAGCACTGTCTGCAAAGTGCAATAAAATGAAGTGTGCCTGTATGTATTTTCTAGACCAGAAACTCAGATTTGGCCCATGGACCCCTGAGTTCCCCAAGACTCTTTAGGATATCTGCGAGGTCAGATCTCTTATCATAACCGTTTTATAGTTTTTTGTTTATCTTTCCTTCTTTTACGTAAAAGCATGTGTGTGTGTATATATATATCTCGGACATTTCTTTCTTACCTAAAAGGTACACACTGTTCTGCCCTGACCCTTTTCAGTTAACAGTGCATCCTGACGGTGACTCCACAGCAACCCATGGAGATTTTTCTCCTTCCTGTAGAAACTGCCCAGTGTGCCATTGCCTGCAGTACGAGAGTTGACTCAGTTGTTGCCCTTTTGCTGGACGTTCAGGCTTCTTTCCAGATTTCTGCTGTTACAGATAGTACCATGATAAATAACTGTATGCCTATATCATTTCGTATTTCTGCCCCAGGGTAACTTTGGAATAGATTTCCTATAAGTGCGATTGATGAGTTAGAGTATAGTTACGTCACTGTTAACATCATGCCAAATCACCCTCCATGGTGGTTGTACTCTTCGCATTCTCACCAGAAATGTAGAAGAGTGCCTGTTTCTCACTAGCCTTACCAGCAAAGTATGTTGTCAAACTTGGTTTTTACCCATTCAGTTTTTTTGTTTACTTACATGCTATTCTACACTCTTAAGTGTTTTATGTCAGTCTTTTATTCCTTCTGTATTTTGAGTCAGATTTAAGAATGTTTTCTCCATATATTCTAGTACTTGTAAAGTTTCCTATTTTATATATAGCACTCTGATGCATTTTAAATTTATTATCAGTTAACTTTTTAAACTAGTAAGCTATATAACTGAAGAGATGACTATTAATCATTATTTTACATTTATGAAAGTAAATGCTAAATGGTTTATGACATCTTGACTAAATTTGCATCTGTGTGTCTGGTTTTTTGTTCCTCAGCATGAAGACTTTTTGCTTGCCCTGCAGATGAATGAAGAACAGTATCAAAAGGTAATTGAAATTTCATCTAATGAACTTATTCTTGGTATTTTCATTAGCTGTTTTTCTCATCTCACATTTCCTATGCATTTTGATGACAAATTGGTTCCCTTAACCTCTGCTGTTGACCTGCTGAGTTTGTGGTTCAACTAAGTTAAAATCAGGTATTAAACCATTCAGTCCAAATTGGATTAGACTTGGAGGGAAGATAATGTTGTTAGAGTTGTTTGTCTTAAACATTGCCTGGAATCCATTAGATAGACTCCTGGGGGCTCAGACAGTAAAGCGTCTGCCTGCAGTGCGGGAGACCTGGGTTCGATCCCTGTGTTGGGAAGATCCCCTGGAGAAGGAAATGGCAACCCACTCCAGTACTCTTGCCTGGAAAATTCCACGGACTGAGGAGCCTGTTGGGCTACAGTCCATGGGGTCACACAGAGTTGGACATGACTGAGCAGCTTCACTGGAGCAACATTTAGAATTTGCATGTCACTTCCAAGTTAGAAAGGAGAGGTGTGCTGAGCCTCGGGACCGGATGGGCTTTGTGTGACACCAGCCATCCTCACATAGTGGCCTTTGCTCACACAGTAGAAATGAACTAATGACAGGATCAGTCACTGCCCTTAATGAGAAGGGTAAGTTTCCTGGTACTCAGAGTACTTGAAACGCTGCTTTATATGGCTTCAATAGTCCCTTAAGACAAAGCTTGGACTGAGACAACCCCATCGCACTCTTGTCTTATAACAAGATGCAAAATGCAACTTTTGAAACGTTTTAAGATGATACCCCACATGCCACTTGTTCCTGACTGTTAGCGTCTGATTACAGATGTTATAGTCCTGCCAGTACAGTGAAATTCATGAATATGGTAACTTTATGCAAAGGATGATGCCAAAGAATATCCCAAAAAACATGAAAATTGTACTGTCTTTAGCTGTTAATATGTAGTCATATTTGTACTGGCATCTTAAGCTAGATTTCTACAGCAGAAAACAGCTCATCGTTTTATGGCTTCTAGGGATTGCGTTTCACCTCGGCATGTGTTTGGGGTGGGGGAATATGAAACATGGCTGCCGCCTCTACTTGAGTGTAGGGACTTTGGTGTGTTTCTGCCTACCTCCAGGATGGCCAGCTGATTGAGTGCCGCTGCTGCTATGGGGAGTTCCCATTTGAGGAGCTGACGCAGTGTGCTGATGCTCACTTATTCTGCAAAGAGTGTCTCATCAGATACGCCCAAGAGGCAGTCTTTGGATCTGGAAAGGTAAGAATGGTGCAGTGTGTCCATACAGCGTCTGTGGAGACCGCATTTATAGACAAGTGGAAATGCCTCATGGAAATACCTTTTCTGGAACTCTGCTAAGACATGCTGATGTGTGTGATTCCTCTGCAGCCTCTGATTTGTGTGATTATGTTGGTCCTAAGCACACTAGATTTCTTTTCAGGGAATGGTTTAATTCTTCATGCTCTCATGCCTGGCTCATAGGAGCACCAGCTTCTTCACTCCTCTTCACAAATAAAATGAAGGATAAACACCAAAAGAGAATCCTGCAGCCTGTATTGAATATATGAGGCTGCAAATTAGTATTTTTTTAACAAAAATTTTAAAAGATTTTATACAGTTATATTAAAATGAATAATATTTTATGGAAGATTATATTTCTCTGTGCAAAGTCAATTTCTCTTTACACCAACATAACACAATATAGAATTCACAGTTTTGGTCTTAACAAACACTCGAAAACCACAATTGCTTTTCATAAGTGCCACACCAATAATCAAACCACTCGACATCAGTTATTCTAAAATCAGTTGTAGTTTAGTCAGGGGCTGAGTAACAGTTACTGAGAGAGTGGATGTGATTAGCAGAATATAGGCATACTTAAAGATATTGCAAGTTCGGTTCCAGGCCACTGCAGTATAATACGTATCACAATAAAATGAGCCACACGATTGCTAAGTTCCCAGTGCACAGAAGAGTTGTGTGTACACTGTGCTGTCCTCTCTGGAGTGTGCAGTTACACTGGGTCAGTCCCCACCCCTCCTCCCCTTCACCTCCACCTTTTCCAGGAACTAGAGAGAGAGTCAGCTTGCTTATCTTGAGTACCTTCTTTTCAGACCTGAGCTATAACTTTCCTCTTTTAATCTGCTAAGCCATTTACCCATCCTCATCTACTTCCCATCTTCATATATTCTGGTTTAGGCTGGTAGAGGTCCTCAGGTGGAATCAAAGGACTTTGTGTTTTTATTTCATGGTTTTCTTATTTTGAGAGTCCTTTCTCAAAGAAGAGGGGACCTTTACCATCTCAGAGTCTGTTCTGAACCACTGTTTATTTTCTTTCCATTGAAAGATGCATTTAACCACTGAAATTTGTGTGTGTGTGCTTGTGAAAACTAGGGTTAAATTTTTTTCCCCTTTTTCTCCTGGCGGTGTCATTCTAGTCAGAGCTCAGCTGCATGGAGGGCAGCTGCACGTGCTCATTCCCAGCCAGTGAACTGGAGAAGGTGCTTCCCCAGACTATCCTGTATAAATACTATGAGCGAAAAGCAGAGGAAGAAGTTGCAGCAGCCTACGCTGATGAGCTTGTCAGGTGAGTTCTCAGAGTCAGAGAATGTCATCTGTCAACTCGTTTCCCGTTGGGAAGACTTAGACTGCCTGGGCCCTTTCATTTTGACAGTGAAATTCTGTGGCAGAGCCCTAGCTGCAGGTTTTCTGGCATTTTTTGCTTTGAAATAAGAGAATAATTTCTTTAATGGAAAAATCTGCAGTTCAGATTTTTACCTCCATTCCATGGCATCTCTTAATCATCTGGCTTCTAGCTATAGTCCTTGTGCATTGAGTTAAAAGAGAGGTGACGTGTGTCGAGTTCTCAGAAAGTTGTGTTTCCTGAGTGGTTTGCACTGAGGCAGGACTCAGAATGCACCTGCATTTCCTGGTGAGAGCCAGCACAGAGAGCCTCAGTCTGTGTTTTAATGAAGAGCAAGAAGTAAAGGGAGGTGTGGCTCTCCAGCTGAAAACTCCATCTTAGAATGAACAGTCAGACTTCAGTGTTCTGAACAACCTTCCTTCTGCGGTTCTGATTCTAGGTGCCCCTCGTGCAGCTTTCCTGCTCTGTTGGACAGTGACGTGAAGAGGTTCAGCTGTCCGAATCCTCGCTGTCGAAAGGTAGGGAGGCAAATGCCTTTCCTAGACTCACATTTGAACTGGTATTATGGACTGCCTTAGTGGCACAGTCCTTGCTGGTCCTCTGCATGCTGACCCCTGAGAAGGATTGGAGTGCTCTCGTTTGCATGAAAGCAGATGAATCTGGTACCTTGTGAGGTGGTTGACCTTGTTTCAGAAATGGTGTTTAATCACATAGCTCTGGATCCCTGGTCTATGCCATCTTCCTGAAGGGCAGATACTGTAGTATAGAATGTGAAGGGCTCTGTTTTTCTATTGCACCAGTATTTTTCTTGCTTGCTGTCTCCCCATCCTGTTGTGCTCAGATACTTCTTTCCACGTGTGCATTCACACACATCCTGCCACCTTCAAAGTCCACAGGGTATTTCTTTGACTAACAGAACTGGGCACCATGGTGGCATCTCTGTCACATCTGGTAGACGACTTCCTCAGCTGTTCTCATACGGACTGGTCGTGTAGGGTGAGACCAAAGCTGTCCAATCACTTTGCTGCTGAAAGTCTTTCTTCTTTGACTCCTACTTGGTGAGCTGAGACTGTCTTGAAATTTGTCAACCATTTATATAAGCCACTTAAAAGTTTTTAAGGAATATCGTATTGGCATCTAGCTAGACAAGTACATTTTCAGCCATTTTCCTAAAATAGAATGAGCAGAGTTGAATGTTAAAATCTCCCCCACCCCCCACCCTTTTGGAAAGTGAAGAAATGAAAGTGGATATTGGAAAAGGAAGGAGAAGCTAGACTGACAGACTTAACTACTCATTTTGTTTTCAACATTAATATTTCTGTGTAAAATCTGGATATTTTCTTACAGTTGATGTATCTATTTAGTAATTTGTTCCCATCCCAGGCTGTCATCTCTGCCATCTTGGAACTAAGAAAGCAGAGTAACTGGCTGTCCTGCGTGGTTCCAATGCGTCCACCACTAGAATGCCTGGGAAGGTGGAGCCTGAACTAGGAAACAGAGAGCAAGGAGGCAGTAGCCACAGGAAGGACAGGGTGGGAGTGACGTGAAAGTGAAGATGAGGACTGTTCCGGGTCCAGGGAGCAGTCCCCTCCTGGACGCGACTGGTGCTGGGAGTGTTGACGGGAAAGGCTCAGGCTCATGAGCCGGGGGGGCCAGGGCCATGTATGCAGGCCTTCAGCACCATCCTGAGGTGGGGGCTGGAGCTGAAACAGCAGAGGTTGGTCTGGCTGTTGAGTGATCTAGGTGAGAGCTGCACATCGCTGTCACCTGCCCACCTCGGGAAGTCTCCATGAATTGCTAAGCTTGAGCTAGAAATTACATTTCCTGGTCTGATGCCAAATTAGACACTACCAGTGAAAGTGCTTGTGTATGATTTGGAAGGCCAAAGATAGTTACAGGAAGGTGTCAGGGTACGTGGGATTCTGAAACGGTGCCCCATGAGTATCTGAGATCATCCAACCTGGGATGTCAGCAAATGCCTCCTTCAGGCTCTTAAGACCCTAGGCAGAAAAACCAAGTATTCTGCTTCCTCTCTGTGGGAGGAACATAAACCGAACTTGGAGAGGGCTATGTAGTTTCTGTGGGCCAACGCAGTGTGAGTGTGGATGAGAGGTCACTTGCAGGAAGCGTGGTAAAACATACGCTTAGAAGTGATGTCAGCGAGGTGGTGGAATAGGTAGCCCCAAACTCTCCTCCCCCCAAGAAACACTGATTTAACAATATATGGACCAGACCCTTGTGAGAAATCTCGAAACCAGTTACACGGCTCCTGTACTCCAGACAGTGCAGTCAGCTGGTAGGGAAATAAACTGGAACTCACCCCTCCAGAGTCCCTCACATGCACGTCCAGCACGTGCGGCACACCTGGAGGAAACGCCCAACGCCTCACATCCCCTTAGCAGACTGGGACATATGTCTGACACTCAGACTTCTCAGAGAACTTCCCCAAGGGGCTGGCTTGTATCTTTCCTGAGGCTAAGCACAGCCAGGAGGGAGCACCAGGTTTCAGATCACCAGGGACAAAGGCAGTGGTTTGGACTAGCAAACGCTCACTCACCTTCGCCACTTTCCTTGGCTTAGTGTAGAGAGAGCAGGAGAAAACCCCAGTTCCCAGCTTCTGCTTGGAGAAGGAAAGAGTTGGAACGTGCATCCAGGGTTCCGGTTTTTTGGGTTACTGCCCAGGGGACTGGTTTCTGTCTCACTTGATTCAGCCCTGACAGGGCCCTGCATACTCGAGATGCCTGGAGGCCTCTGGGAACAAAAGAGAGCTGACAGGCTTGCTGCTGTTCCCAAGGACTCGTAGTGTCGCGGACAGAGGCCATTGCATCTCTGTGGCTTTTGCCTCGAGGGGAAACGAAAAGTGGGACACATGTTTCCAGGGTTCCAGCTTTGGGGGAGTGGAGATCATCCACTTTACGGGGCTGGTTTCTCTCTTGCCCAACTTGGAGCACTGATGAGACCCACCATACTCGAGATGCCCAAGGGCTGCTTGCTGAGTCGCTTCAGTCATGTGGACTCTTTGTGACCCCGCGGACCATAGCCGGCCAGTCTCCTCTGTCCATGGGATTCTCCAGGCAAGAATGCTGGAGAGGGTTGCCATGCCCTCTTCCAGGGGATGTTTCTGACCCAGGGATTGAACCTGCATCTCCTGCACTGCATGGAGATCGTTCACCCGCCACGCCACCTGGGAAGCTCACATAAAGGCTACTGAGAAGAAAAAAGAGCTGGGCGTCCGACAGCAGCTCCAGAGAACCTGCAGTACTGCAGACAGACACCAGAGGGAGCAAGAGATTGCAAACTCCCGGAAACAGAAGACCTCTCCAGATTGGAAATGTACACACATAAGTCTAGAGAAGGTGCATCCAGAGAAGGTTGAGAGCCCTCCATAATCTGTTGCCTGATTGATTGGTGAAGGCTTTTCCCTGTAAAAGGCAAGTCTAGGACAACCCTGGCATTCCAGTGATCAGGAATCTGCCTGCTAGCGCAGGGGGCACGGATTCCCTGAACTTGAGTCACAAAATGCAGAATAAGTTCTAGAGATGCGCCACACAGCGGTACCCGCGTAGTTAACGCACTGAACTGTATGCTTATAATGTGTTGGTGAGGCAGTTGTCCAGTCACTTAGTTGTGGCTACCTCTTTGCAACCCCATGGACTGCAGCACACCAGGCTTCCCTGTCCTTCACCATCTCCTGGAGCTTGCTCAAATGCCTGTCCATCGAGTTGGTGATAACCATCCAACCATCTGATCCTCTGTCGTCCCCTCCTCCTGCCTTCAGTCTTTCGATCTACCTTTAATAAGGTAGAATCCGTGTTACGTTGTTTTTACCCCGATTTCAAAAGGAGAGAGAGCGTGTCTTTCCCTGTCTTTTCCTTCTGTCAATATAGATGTGTAGAAATACGTTTGTTTTGAGCTGTTGGATTTTAAATTTGTTCCAGCAGCAAACCTAGCTGGTACAGATCCTGAGAGCCAGAGCCAACTGGGAGTGGAGAAGGGGAAAGACGGTAGGGAGACAGGGTTAGAAAGAGGTGGCTTGACGGGGGGGTGGGGAAAAGCCGGGATGACTCATTTTTCTGGTTTGAACCTCTGAGTGGATGATGAACTATTCACACACAATTGGAAATAGATTAGAAAAAGGTTCCAGGAGAGGTGATCAACTCTGTTTTGGACATGTTGAGTTTTGAGAGTGGAAGTATTCAGTAAGTGTCTTTTTCCCAGGGCCTGGCACACATCAGGTGCTTAGTATTTATTTGGAAAGTGACTACGGTCAGGAGCACAGGGGAGATCTAGGCTGTAGGAGGGTTTTGGAGTCAGGAGTAAGAAACATTGAAGGGAGGGAGTCCTGGGGGAAAACAGAATGGAATGTGGGAACTGGAGGGGGCTGGAGTGAGGCCCTGTAGGAGTTAGGTCACCAGAGGCAATTTATGGGTGAGTTTAGGGAAAGTATGACCTTAAGAGTCTTGCTGTCTAAGTTGAAAATAATCTCTCCAGTGGTTCTCAACTTTGGATATCCCTCAGTAGTGCTTTACGGTGAAGAGACTGCTTCGCACAGTCTGTCTGTTGCAGGGTGCTTCAGGACTTGATCCTCACCCGGGCACAGGAGCATCCACGTTCTAGATTCGTGTCGGCCCAGTGTGAAAAATGAAGGGAAAGCCCTCTCAGGGGACCTGAGGCAGTGACAGCCAGTCAACAGTTAGTACCTACCCAGCACTGGCCACCTGCCCCTTGAAGAGAAGCGAGAACTTGAAAGTGAGATGTTCCTGTGCATGTGTGCGTGCTCAGTTGTGTCCAGCTGTTCGTGACCCCTGGAGTGCAGCCCGCCAGGCCCCTCTGTCCGTGGATTTCCCAGGGGAGAATACTGCAGTGGGGTGCCGTTTCCTCCTCCAGGAGCCGGGGAGAGATTGGCCACAAGGTGGCACTAACACTCTGTGAGGAAAGGTTTTCTCTTGGGCATTTCAAAAGTGTGTGTGTCAGCGAAACAGCCTTGTAAGAACTGACAGAATTTCTTTAGGTTCAGTACCAAAGCAGACCACTCTGCTCATTCAGAATTTAACATCAGAGATGTCATTGTTATTAGGGCAGATGCCGTTACCTTTTTCACTTGTACCTGTTCTGATGACGTACTTTCTCTTCAGCTAGATGGCTGAACCAACCCTTCATCCTTGAGGACTGCTCCTCTTCAGGAAACGAGCCACAAGCCAGTTTGGCCCTTTTGAGACTCAGGGCATCTGCTCCCCTATTGCAGTGCCACTGCCAGTAATCTGAACTCCAGTTAAATTTCCAGGAGCTTGTCACTCTGAGATGAGGCGTTTATATGAATGCATTATCTGGAGGAGGGCCTGAATGCCTGGAATCATTCCCCTGAGATCCCGGAAGAATAAGACACTGCATCTTTGATGAAATGTGGAGATAGTCTTTGTTTCATTGATGTGATGGAATGCCTTTGTCAAGGCCCTCAGCATCTTGTGTATTCTCAGATAAAGAATTCATCAGTTTGTTTTTAACATGCTGCTTTTAGGAGTGGATTGGATGTGTTTGAGTTGGGACTGCAGGGTATTAAGAGATTTGAAAGTGATGCTTCCGGAATATTTTTTAGGGTCAGAAATTTCTCTGTTGGGCCTCTTTCTGCCTGTCTAGAATCATGACTTTGCTCCATAAACTCAGAGGTGTAAGTAGAGCTTTCCGGGAAGGTAGCCGGGGCCACAAGGTAGAGGTTTAGGAATACTCATGAAACCTGTGCTATTAGGGAGACAGCTGGGTGGTGAGACTTTAATCAGAATAACCGTGAAGACCCCCTTGCTTGGGGTCTTTAGTGGAGCCCAAGAATGTGAATGTGATTGTGTAACCCCTCATCTTTTCCCAGGGTCACTTACCCTTGTTTTTATGTAGCTTTCTCACCTGCCAGCTTCTTCTCTGCTCATCTTGTTTCATGCTTTCCAGGCCCCATCCTGTCCTTGATAGCATTCAGTGTTAACTGACTCAACAGCAGTAAAATATCACCAAAATTCACATCTGCAATGAACCAGTTTGTTGCTAAAAAACAGGCATCTGCAGCCGCCTGCAGTAGCTCAGTGGCTGCGTGGAGAGAATGTAAATGAACCTGGACCAGCTGTCAGTGCCAGGGCAGTTCCAGCTGTGACAGTGGACGGTTGGCACTGATTGGCCACACTATAATTGGAGGCCCAGCCAGTCAGCTGACTCCTATGCTGAGCACAGGCCTTTACATTTATCTAGATGTGAATGAAGGCTGATCCTCTTGTTCCCACTCTCAGGGAGGACCTTTATTCAGGGAGTAATGTTGAGAAGAACCAAATGTCTGGATAACAAGGATTTTTAAATCGCCAGCTCGGGGCTCCTCTGCTGGCGTGGAAGTCCGCGCTGCGTGATACAGTGCACAGGAGTGAGGTGGGTGGGAGCTCCTCCTCAGCGCTCAGCTGCCCCGCTTCTCCCGAGGTGTCACTTCTTCAGAGCCCGGGGGCTCCGGCTGAGCCGCTGAAGAGCTCAGGCTGCAGGGTGTGCAGGTGTGACGGGAAGGGTGCTTTGTGAGGCCCTAGGCTCCCCTTGATCCCAGAGTCATCCAAGGAGGTGTCCATCGAGGGAAAGTGGTGGTGCTGAGAACCCAAAGTGGGGCCTCCCTGCCACTGCGCACAGCCCAGAGTGGATCCCAAAGGCCATCCCTGTGAGCCATTCCCCGCTGAGCGCTGGGCAGAGCTGGCATTACAACAGCCAGGTTTCAGGATTTAACTCTTTGTCTTAATGTTTTTATCAGCTTCCAGTTTTTAAAATTCCCCATAGTGTATAGCATAGTGAGTCTGTTCATCATAGGCGTCTCAAATCCACACACTTCTTTACTTGACATCTTAGCACATTAAATGCTGTGTTTGAGAAGCTAGATCTTCCAGTTAGGGATGTGTGTTTGTGTGTTTCCAGGAAGAATAAAGGCAATGAAAAGCAAATATTGCTTACCTCTTCCTACTCTGCCTTCCTTAATAAAACTTAAATAAATACCATCTCTGCTGTTGTGTGCAGTAGTTATTTTAAAAGGAGATAGATATGTACCCAAAATAGGGAAAGGTAAAAATACGCTTGCATTAAACTGAAATGCCAATATGAATAAAACATTTATTTTTGCTTCCCCTCAACTGTACAGAAATAGTTTTTATTCTTATACAGTCATACCTCATTTTATTACACTTCACAGATACTACAGTTTTTTATTTTTTATTTTATTTTATTTTTTTTTTTACAAATGGAAGGCTTCTGTCAGCCCTGCATTGAGCACGTCTGTTGCTATTCCTCCAACAGCATTTGCTCACTTTGTCTCTGTGGCATATCTTAGTAATTCTTGCTTTATTTCAGACTTTTATTATTATATTTGTTATGGTGATCTGTGATCAGTGATCTTTGATATTACTATCACACAAGGATTATGACTCGCTGAAGGCTCAGGTGATGGTTACATTCTTTGGCAATAAAGTATTTTTTAATTAAGTCCGTATATAACTTTTTTAGTACATTGTATAGTGTCAACATAACTTTCACATCCACTCAGAAATCAAAACATTCACGAGACTCACTTTGTTGTGTGTTTGCTTTTGCGGTGGCCTGGGACAGCAGCCTTGGGGTGTCCAAGGTTAGGGGACTGGTGAGCGGGCACAGCAGCGCTGCCGTCTCGGCTTTCTCAGCTGGGGCTGGCGCAGCCCCTCATATCTCTCCCCTCAACACTCAGAAGCCAGCTGCTGACTTTCCGAACCAAGGTGGTCCAGACAGAGCTCTCATGGTAGACTTTCGGGCCTGAGCACGGAACAGCAGCCGGGCCTTGGGTTTTTGCTGACTTCCTTTGTGCCCAGGAAATGGCCATCGCTCTATCCTGCCCTCGGAGAACATTCAGCACTTCTTAATGAAGCCGCTTTAAATGGTTAAGATGTTGCCACCTTCTAGGGGACAGATCACAGAACTTCCTGTTCAGTTCAGGATGAAGAGCCTTTCCTTTCTCCTGTGTCAGCATTGTGTGGGACGAGTACTTTTTTTGCTGGGATGTATTGGTAAATTCTCTGTTTTGAGAGTTCTTTTTGAATACAGTTGCATGAGAAGTGTTCTTCGATGCCCTGCTCCAGGGCCAGCCCTTTGCTGGGTGCACTAGCTTTTTGTTCATGAGGCAGCTAAGCAGACAGTCTGGAGGAGTGGTTAACACGAGGCTTTTGCTCTTAAACCTCTCCTGGTTAATCCGAGCTCTTCCTCTTTTCAGCATCATGACCTAGGTAGATATGTCGTCTCCCTGAGCCACATTTCCTTTATCTGTAAAATGAGAACAGTTGCACCTGTTTGATGGAGCTTTTGTAAATGGCTTGTCAGTTGTATCTCTGTATAAATCTGTACCCAGGGCTGGGAATTGGGGGTGGTTTGCATTAAACGACACAGTGTAACTGAGGTGCTTACCCCGCTGGCCATCGTTAGTCTCAGTCAGTAAAGCAGCCGCTGCCCTTCAGGGAAGGCGGCGACTGATGCTGAGTGTGTGCAGGCGCTGTGCAGACTCCGGTGAGCAGAGGAAATCCAGACGGGAGGCGCTTCCTCCCCCAGGCTTGTAGAACCTGCTACACAGAGTCACAGAGTTCCCCTACCGGGCACAGTTGTAAAGTCCCATTAGAGGGCCAAAGGAAGACTCCTCACTTACCTCCGATAGCGTCACTGACTCCATGAGCATGAATTTGAGCAAACTCCGGGAGATAGTGGAGGACAGAGAAGCCAGATGGGCTGCAGGCCATGGGGTCGCGAAGAGTCAGACACGACGTAGCGACTGAACAACACCACTTAATTTTTCAAATCATGTACTCAAAAAATTTAATTTCTTACTAGCATGCCACAGTGGAGAGGGGATAGGTTTTTGAAGCTAAATTTTTTGCTGACCAGTCTGTTCTGTCAGAAATGACTGCTGTTACTTGAGCCCACAGCATTGAGGTTGAGAGGAGAGCCCCCTTCTGCCCTGGGGAGAGCCGTGCCTTAAAGCAGGCTGCTCGTGGGTTTGCCTTCCGTGTCTCAGCCACTCCACTGCCGGCTCCCCTCCATTCAGGTTTCTTCTTGGTTTTTTGTTTATCCCTGTTCAGAAGGATTGGCATCCCAGGGAACAATATTCAGAGAGATGAGTGTGGGAAAGGCCTGGAGACAAAACAGATAGTACGTTTTGCTGGAGAACTCCGAGTTAGTCACAGAGGGAAGGTTTTAAACAATCGGTGGTTTGTCTCCATGGCCCAGCCATTGGTCATCGTCTTCGTAGGAGGGTGCTGCCCTTTGTGTCTTGGCCGTCACCCCACGTGCAGTGCAGCCAGCAGTCCTGGAGGTGGGGGCTGCTTGCCTTTCCTTTCACTGTCCTTTGGCAGAAGGACACGGCTCCTTGTCTTGTCTATTGTTGTTTTGGTCTCTCCTAAAATACACTGTGGTACTTTAAAAGATTCTGTGGATTAACAGGTCTGTTTGCGCACTTCATTAAATAGAAACTGACCCTTTTTCATGGATTTTCTGGCCACCTTTAGCCATCACTTACCAGACTCCTAACAGCCTACCTCTGTTCACACACCGTCCAGGCATCAGAAGCTCTCACGCGCCTCTCTTGCTGGAAACCACAGTACTTGCCTAGTGCTTTCAGACATCTTGCTGATATCACTTAATGCATTTTTCTGTGCCTGTGGCCTCATCAAAGGAAAGATGCATTTTGAGTCAGAGTCTAGAAATCTCATGTTTTTGTTTTTGTTTTGTTTTGTTTTAAAAGGCCTCCTGTTAAAAATCCTTCAAGAATTGATAATCTACAAAATATCTTTTTATAGAGTCACTTGCCTCCTTTTTGTCTTTACACTCATTGTGTGTTACTGGCTGTCAGCATCTTAATTTTAGGGATCCTCGTCGTGATGTTCTTGAGGAGGGACGGGGGTTGCAAGTGTGTTGGAACGCAAAGCGATAGTGCCCCCTCTTTGCATTCTCAGCACAGAGCGCATCAGGGCTTCCAGCCTTCCAGGTAGAAGAGAAATTGTTGCTATGGTAATAACACAAGCACGAAAACACCCTGTATCCTCCTGGGTGTCTGTGTCAGGGAGAAGGAATGTAGGCAAGGGACGAGGCAGCAGAGAGGAATATTCAGGCAAAATTAGAATGGAGCCTCTGCTGAAGCTGCCTTTGGGTGGAATTTCTTATGTTTACTGTTGAATTCAAGGTCATTTTCTGATTGCTATGTGGTCGCTGAGAAGGTAAATGGCCTTTTACTGCTCAGTGTCCTCCCTGACTTTGAGACAAACATACCGAAAATGGAAGGGCCTCTCTCGTCCCCAGAGGCCAGGTGGGATCGACCACCCAGACCCACGTCACCCACCGCCCTTCGTCTCCAGTGTAACAGGCTAAGGAGCCAGCTCTGCCGTCTCTTTGGAAGCCGCGTGGCAGCTGTGTGCTCTGCGTCTGTATTACATGCTAATGTCCCTTGAGAAGATGCACTGGGAATCACCTTGGTAACTCAGAGCAGCGCTGGGAAACCAAGGGCCGTCCACTGAGGTCAGCAGGGGGAGCCCAGGCGAAAGCTGCTGCCCTGCCCTGCCCTGCCGAGGCTCAGAGCCTGTCCTGTCGGGGTTCCCCGAGTGACAGTGGACTGTGCCGCCCATGGACTTCTCCAGGCCAGGACACTGGGGCGGGCAGCCTTTCCCTCCTCCAGGGGAGCTTCCCACCCAGGCAATGAGCCCGGGGCTCCCGCACTGCAGGCGGGTTCTTTACTCCCGAGCCACCAGGGAAGCATCAGAGTTGAGGCCACAGGAGGCCTGGAGCCTGCCAGTAGAGCTCCTGCTGGGCTTGAGGAGCCTTCTGCCCCTTGTCACCTCAGAGTCACGAAGCCAGCAGCTGTCGACATCAGGAATCGGATCTGGGGTTTTCTTATCATCTGTGTGTTTTAGGTGTGGTTTTGGTATGATAGGTTGGTTTTTTAGGAGTCCTTGTATTTTAGAGATACAAACTGAAATATTTACAAATGGAGTGATACGTAGTCTGCGATTTGCTTGGAAATTGTACTGGAAGAGGGAGAATGGCAGAGCAGATAGAGTTTAGGGGAGCCGAGATAGGCCACGAGCTAGCAGTTTATAAACACGAGTTATGGATACATGGGGTTCATTATATTACTTATGTTTGTGTGTATTTCCGTTTTTTCATAACAAGGTAATTTGAAAAACAGTAGAAATCTAGATGGGTTTGAATTCTGTGTCTGGGCTCTGACCTACTTTGCTTTGCTGCTTTGAGGGCACCTCACTCTTGGAAATGGGTTAGACCCTTCACTGAACTGTTCTATTTCATGGCGTCGTCAGTTCCTTAAGAGATGAGGAAAATTCATGACATAACAGGACAGTGTCAGCAGCTGTTCGTGGGAAGATTAAAGGGCTCATCATCCCCGAGGAGTGAGGGCTGCGTGTGTGGGGTTTCTCTGTGGGTGTGAGATTCTTCTGTACACCTGGTGGAGCCCCGATGTTTTCCAGCCTCCCTGGGAAAACAGACTTGAGCTGCCCGTCGGGAATCCTGAATGGATTGCTGGACCGTCCCGTAACCAGTGAAGTGGGTTCCAGGGTTCTGGGGCCTGGCGCAGAGCCCTGCCAGAGGCTCAGGCACAGCCCTCAACAGATTCTCTTCCTCTGGGATGCCTTGCAACCTGCAGTCCACCCTTGAGGCCGGGAGGGAGACCAGATGACCTTTTGAGTGTCCTTCCAGTCCAGACGCTCTGATTTCTAGAATACTGAGGACTTTCAAATTGGCATTGACATTTGGTTTTCAAAGAGAAATAGGCTAAGAGAATTTCTCAGATCAGATCCCTGTAGCCCCATAAAAGCACTTTTCAGTTTTATTTCCTATCAGAAGTACGAATATGAAAAGCATTTTAAGTTTCAAAAGCTCCCTACGTCTGATAAGCTGATCCACATTTTAGCCCAAAGAGAGTGAAACAGATCACGGTTTTTTTTCTCTTGTCTTTGACAACAGCTTGTCCTTTTGCCTTCCTCTCCCCTCTTCTGTCACATTTTGCTGCTAAAAACATCTGTTGCTCCCTGTCTTGTTACCACAGCCCTCTGGCCGCCTATTCTCTCCAAGGCCAGCACCCGCTCTGACCTGACCTTATCTCTGCCAGCTTGGGTCTTTCTTCTCCAGGTGGCACCCTTGCTTCTAAAGCCTTCATTCCAGGGCTCTGCCTGCATGTGGGTCCTTCCCTCTCTTTCTCTGGACTCAGTCCTTCCTAAAAACTTTGGTCTGGTCACCATGCAGAAGCCCCCACGGGGTCTTGCCCCTTATCGTCCCCGACATTTTTTCCCTCTTCTCTGAGCACGTTCGTTAGCCACCCCCTCAGCCTAGACTTGTGGCAGGGCAGGTGGGACTCTGCTCTGCGGGGCTCTGGTCAGATCTGGTCATTCAGATACTGACTGAGCGCTGCCAGGCCTGAAGAAACACGACGGGGGGCAGCCACAGCCCTCCTGAGCTCTGAGCAGGGGAGGCCAGCCCCGCGAGGACGGGAGCTGTGACGGCGGCTGCTCCCAGAGTCGGGCGAGCACACCGCCAGGAAACGCTTGTGCAGGAGCGGGGTCTTGGCCTGACTGGCCTAGTGGGTGGACCAGGGAACCAGGCCTCTGACGTGAGCGAAGCGGCGTGAGTGGCCAGCCAGCAGGCGGTGTGACGGAGCAGGAGGATGTGGACTGGGAAGAGAGGCGGACCCCAGATTGCGAAGGCTTCGCAGGGCAGAGTGGGGACAGTGGGTCTGGTTCTGGGCACTCCAGGGGGCTGTTGACAGCCTGGATGCTAGTGATCACAGTGCCAGAAGGGTGCACCTTGAGCGCCATGAAGGAGGCAGTGGGAGGTGGGCAGGGCTGAGGTACAGAGCGTTAGGGGAGCTGAGCGGTCTGGTCAGTGGTATTATCGTAAAGGGGCGTTTCTGGTGACCCAAGACCTGGGTCACTCAGCGCTCCCGTGGCCCTCAGTCAACAAACCCTTCGATCCCGAAGCCAGTTTGTTTACGTAGTGCCTCGAGTGCCTGTGTGACTTCCTTCTCCGGAAGGTCTCGTGGGGTTGGATTGGCCTGAAGAAACACGGTCTTCTGAGGGCTGATCGGGAGGTGCCGGGGAGGGGCAGCAGCGGGCAGGAGGGATGGTAGAGGTGCCTGCCCGGGGCCAGCGGTGGACACAATCGGCTGGGTTGTCCCGGAGGCTCCTCCCTGCGGTGGGGCTTCCCCAGCGCGCAGCCCCCCCATGGGTCGAAGGGGTGTTGGGAGGGGGGCCCGACGGAGGCCAGCCGCGTCCTTCAGCAGCTGCTGCTGCCTCGCGGTGGCTCCACACTGGCGTGTTTGCTGTTTTTAGTCCCGGGTGCTTTTTAAACATGGAAGAAACCACGTAACCATCAGAGTTTTTTCCCCACACATTTAAAAAGACTTGTTTTCCAGCCGAAAGCATGTTGGATTAAGCTTAATTTCTCACTCAGATGGGCCTGATTTCCCTAACTCTGATGTGCGTACAGAGATCTGCCAGATTTTCCTCTTACAGCGTGTTTCCCCAGCTGCTGGGAGGCCTGCTTCTTTCCTGTGGGCCTCCTGACAGAAATGCAAACCGTTTACGGCCCTGTGGTACCAGGTGCTGTTTATCACCACAGGGACTTGGATATCGGTGTTTTCCCAGGAGCTGCGTTTATCTGGGGCTGGTGGCGCCTCCCCTGTCCCCCTGAGCCATCCGGGAGACAGGGCCCAGGTTGGCTGGGCTGCAGGGAGAGCCACAGCCCCTCCTCCAGAGTGAGGTCACCTCGCTGCCCAGCTCCAGCCCCACATCCTCGTTGTACAAGGAAGTGAGGTCTGTTCCTCAGATGTGATCTGATTGTAACCGTGTTTTCTGGGACTCACAAGCACAAAACTTTTGATGCCTTATTTTGTAAAAGGTGCATTTCCATAAAAATGAGACTTGGTGCCCTTCCTCAGTAAACGTATCGCTGTGCAGGCTGGGCTCTCGTCTGGGAGCTGTGTGCCTGGGGCTTCGCTTCTCCCTTGCCAAATGCCAGGCGCGCACTGTCCATCCAGGGGTGGCTGAGAGGAGAACACTTGCTTGCTGCCAAAACCACAACAAATGGCAACTTTCCGTTCTGTCATCTCTCAGCTCCACTGCTGGGCAGGCAATTCATTTTTCTACCATAAAAGGGCAGCGAAGCTCGCGCAGAGCCGTGTGCTTCTGCACTGCAGTGAGAAAGCAGAAGACGTGCTGGGGGAGGACCGTGCCACGGGAGGCGCAGCGGCCCGGTGGCCCGGCCCACGTCCCTGCGCAGGCCAGGCTGCTGAGCAGCACCTCCGTCACGGGGAGCAAGGCGTGGAGGGCCTGCCAGCCCCGAGTGCCATCACACTCGCACTCGTCTGGTGGGGAACAAGGGTGTGGTTCCAGCCCTGTCAAAGGGCCAGCACTGGGCCTGCCCAGGTGACTCTCCTGTTGGCATTTGCTTTTCTCCATCTGTAACTGTAGACGCGGCATTTATGAGGGGTAGAGGGGAGTCATACAGCCCAGGCATCTTCACTGAGCAGATGAAGCAGGCGGTTCACACAGCTTGAGGAAGTGATCAAACCGTCGTCTTTGCCTTATATGAGAACTCCTTGTCAGGGACCACTCTAATCCCTCTGTGTCCTCAGCCGTCCACTGGTGCACAGTTTGACTCAGGTGAGTCACAGAAATCTTGGCTAACAGAAACACAGTTCCTGATTGATGGGTTTGTATGTCAGTCACCCCAGGGTTTCAGACAAATACCTGTGCTGTATAGTGTCAACTCATGGATCCTTTAAATTCATCAGTAAAAGTCCTGGATCCTTTAGGTGATTGTCATTAAACGTGCAGCGTTGGTAAAGGGTAGATAGGAAGCAAACGCTTAGCAGTTTTGACAACATACGGAGCACTCCAGAGATAGTGATTGCGAATTTCCTGCCCCGTAAACCTGGCAAAGGAGCCCGGATGCCAGCTCGACACACACTGAGCGGCAGCAGAGAATGCAGTGTTTCAACAGGAGCCCTGCGCCAGTGCGCGGCCGCCCGCACCCACGGCCGTCTGGGGCCTCTGCTTTCCGAGGGGAGCGGCTGCCGCCCCGGAGAGGGCATTCTGCTCGGGCTGAGCCGGGAGCAGCGCCCGCATCTTTCAGCCTAGCTCCCTTAAAGATTTTCCTGTAGAGGAGAACGGAGGTTTGTTTTATCATTTAACTTACCTTAGCTCTTAACTGCACATCTGATTTCACAGCGAATGCTGGAACTGAGCTGAGCACATTCCTAAGGGAATAAAAATCATGTCCAAAAATCTTGCTGGTCTGCAAATTTGGGAGGAAAGCGAGCGAGGATTTTCAAGGTTAAATTTTATTGCCCAGATAATGCTGGTGGTCAGAGTAGATTCTGAGCTCACTGACTCAGAACCAGAGGTTAACTCAGAAGTCCTTCCTGAAGGAGAATGTCACTGGATGGAGGTGGCGGAAACGAGCTCAGTGTGAACGGCTCAGTGTCGTGTCCTCAGCCTCATTGGGGAGCGGAGGGCTAGTTTAAAACCTTGTCCTCCTGGGAGGTAACGGTCTTCAATTGGAAATTTACACAAATCATTCTTAGTATGACCTTCCTAAGTTCTTTTTTTCTCAATAGTGTAAAATTGAGTATCCTATTAATCTGTCAGAGAGCTAATTGGTATGTTTTTCCTTGATGCCTCTCAAGACCTTCACTGCCCTTGGAGTAAACAGAACAATTCCACACAGAATTCCTCTCTTCTGTGCACCTCACACTGTCTTTCCTTGTAGAAACCTTGGAAGCCCTTGTTTTTTTGTGAGAAGCAGGAAGTGGATTTCATCTTCAAGAACAATTACTAATTCATGTTAAGTGTAATTTTGATAAGGCTGATTTCTCAAGCAAGCAGCACTTCTCTCTTGGACTGAGTCTCCCCTTCCCCATCCATCACTGTCTACGCATGCCTGGGCGTCCTGGCCATGTGGTGACTGGCTTAGAGACATCAGCCTGCTTGCTTCCTAATTTGGTCAGAATATGCTTCAGGCAGCCTTGCCTAACTAAGAAAAACACAAACACAGGGAGTAGCTTTGATACAGCAAAGGGGAATTTCCTTTTATCAAGAGACCTGCAGTTTGCCTCTTACTTCCTCTAAAAAGAAGAAGTCACACTTTGGGAGGCTGTGGCTTGCCCTGCAGGTGCCTCTTTGAGCCTGCTTCTTCACGCCAGCCTCTCCAGCCAGTCCCCACTCTGTCCTCCCGCTCCTCCTCAGTGCCTCCCAGCACTGACAGTTCAGTTTCATTTTTAAGGACGCCCGTTTTCCACTTGCCTGTTCATCAGCAGGAAACAGACCGCGTGTGCATGTTCATACAAGGACATACACCAGAGGGGGCAGGCTTTTTCTTTATTATAAAGGGCAAGATAGTAAATATTAAACATTCTAGGAATTCTGGGCCAGGCACGATGCTCAGCTTCGCCTTTGTCGCCTGCACATAGCCACAGACAGCACATGAACAAATGAACAGGACTGTGATCTAGTTCAGATCACACTTACAAGAGGCAACAGACCAGACTTGACTTGTGAGCCAGGACACTGTAGCATTAAGGAGGATGACATGGGTCTAGTTGTGCCAGTCTGAAGCTATCACGAAGATGTATTAAGTTTAAAAAAGAAAAAGCAAAGTATAGAACAGTGGATATTGTACGCTTATATTTGGATCTCAAATGGGAGGAGGAGGAAGAGGAGTTGTATGTGGTCAGGTGCAGAAGCTCTGTGTGGAAGGAGAGAGAAGAAATTGGTTGCAGGGAATTGGTTTGGGGAAGGCTTTCTCCAAAGGGAAGAGGGAGTACTGCGCGTGTGTTACTTTTCCAATTAAAAAAATAATTGCACTTGTTTTCATCAACCTAGTCATCTCTGAACTTCTAAAACAAAAGGATTGATTTATTTATTTTGCTTTTAGGGAACTTGAGCGGGGGGGAATGATAAACATGATTTTGAAAATATACTTGCCCACTTTCAAACCTGTCAACCTTCCTCCTGGATCCCTGGGAGGGCTGACTTCACCAACCTCAGAAGGGGAGCTTTTTGCCTCAGGTTGTAGGTGACTGATGCAATTTTGTAGCCAGTGGAAAGAGCTAGAACTCTGACAGCTCTCCCTTTCTTCTCCCTGGCCTTTCTGCGGGAGCCCGGTCTCCAGCACAGTGAGAAAACCTTGGCACAGAAGTTAGAGCCCCATGGGTATAAATACAGCTTTCAGTAATTATGATTCAAGACTGCTTCCAACTGCTTGCTTTTCCCACAGAGACTATTTCTGACTAACAAGTAAGGATGGGATCTGATTCACCCAAGCATCACTGGGACCAGCTTTTAAAATGTCTGGTTTTGGTTGTGAAACCAGCAGATAAAGTTGTTACTTTCCTAGTAAGTAAAGCAGTTCAGTTTTGGTTGGTGAGGGACAAGTGAAGGGCTGTCTCTACTTAGAAGGTCAAGTAGATACGAACACTGCTGGAGTCACAGCTGACTGTCTACCTGGCTTCAGGGCCCCGCCCCCACCTCCCAGGCAGATATTTTTCAAATAGCCAGGCTCATCCTTGCCCAGGCCTGATTTGCAGGCCTATTTGCTGTCATTCAGTTCTGATACAAAGCTCTGGGTAGGAATGCTGGGTGTTGTGTTGGTGGGCAGAGATCTGCAGAGCAGGGGAAGCAGCTGTAGACCATCTCTGTCCCGGGCACTGAAGGAGGGCCCAGCATCACTGGGCTGGACTCCCGTGTAGCTTCAGTGCGAAGGTCCTAGCTCAGCTAAACAAGCGAGCACTGCCGTTTATAAGAGAGGTCGTTTGAAACACGAGACACACATTGAAGACGCTGGCACCGTTTCCTCTGACCTGTTTCACACACTAGTGGCTCTTCAGTGCCTGAGACCTAACGCTGACGCCCTCCCCACCAGGCGTCAGGGGCCTGTGTCCACTTGAGAGGAGAGGCGGTGCTCGGCTTGATGGAGGGCCCGGGGAGTTAGGCTTCACCGCGCACACTGGCCCTGGAGGGGAGCTGGGCGTTTCAAAAACCAGATTTAAAACCGACTCCCCATCACCTCCCTCCTCCCTTCTCTTCTTCCCTCCCTCCCTCCCCTTCCCTCCCCCTTCCCTCTCTCTCTCTCTCACACATACACACACATAGACACACACACACACACACACACACACACATGCCTTCCTCTTCTACCAACACCACCTGCCTCCCGCCGGCTCTCTCCATTACTGCTTTTAACCTTGAAACCTCTGTTGTACACTTACACATTCATCCTGTTCCTGCTTGTGCATTATTAATGGGCCTGGAGCAATCCAGCCAGAGCACTGACATTACTAATTACTGCTTATAACCGAGAAGTAAGGAGCAGGGAGTAAAGTGGGTCACGAGACGGTGTCATAACAATAAAATACTGCTGTCAGGCAGAATTGCTTGTTGTTGTGCTTGTTTGTTCAGGGTGGAAATGGGTCTTCACCAGAAGCCGACCCAGCAGAGACCCTGTCGGTGGGTGGGGAGGTGCTCTTCACAGTTCATTGATGGGTCACCCCAGTCTCACTGTCTGTGTGCAGGGTCAGAGAACAGGGTTCATTTCTCTCAGAACTTAGGAACATCCAGAACTCATTATGGCAGAACAACCCCTTTGAAGGCAGGTTCTTTGCACGTTGTGGTGTGAGCCAGAGGGACTGCGTCCAGGTGGCAGAAGAGGCGTTGCAGGGGGTGCAGAGGCGTGTGCTGGCATCAGCCCTTCCCCTCCGGGCCCGAGGTTACTTACCTGAGTCAAGTCTCCACCAGCCCCAGATCCGCACTCCGCGGCAGGTGAGACACATCTGTGTTGTTGGAAGACGTGAGCTTGGCAGTGAGTACATGCACTCACCTAATGTTCAAACTGTTGGGCGGCAGAGTGGCAGCAGCCAGAGGAGGGGGCAGCAGTGCGCTTCTCCCCACCCGGCACACCGTCACCCTGTTGGAGTGCGTGCCCTTCCTCCCTGTGGAGCAGGGGACAGTAACAGCGGCCCTGCCCACGTGGAGGGTGTGTTCGGTGGACAGGCTCACGTGAGCTGGTGTGGTGGCTTCTGAGAGGCAAGGGCAGTTCATCCTCCCTTGGCTGCTTCACGGAGAGAACTTTATGCTGCTGGAGCCGCCTTTGTGTTACCTGGGGAACCTTGTCAAACTGGTCTCTGATCAGAAGCCTGTCCGTCTTCTGGAAACACTGCCCATGTCCTCTTGGAGCAGGAAGTAGAAAGGGACTAAAGATATGAGTAAACTGATGCGGTTGAACTCTGCAAGCATGGGTTACCTGCCCCCTCATTTTCTTGCACTCTTTACATCTAAATTATTTTACTGAAGAGTGCTATCATGGAATTACAGCCCTGAGTTGAGTCCAGGGGAAAAGAAAAACTGCTTTGAAATAATATTTTTTAATTGTTGAAAAGCAGGAAAAACCATTTTGAGAGGACACAAAGCTTATACTTTTCCTGAAAAGAAAACGGCTTCATGAAGGGGAGGGATTGTTAATTATTTGACAGTAGAACTGAAAGGATGTGGGATTCTATGCTCCTGCCTCATGGGCTGCCTCTCTTTTCTTTTATATTACTATAAATATGGCCAGAATTGACAGGAAGTAGGGAGAGTGAGTCATGATTCTCAAAACTGAAAGTGAGTCCTATCATTTTTCCCATATGACACACACCAGCAAGATGCTGAAGCAGGGCCGAATGGGAGGGCGGGCACTCTTTTCCCTCCCTGGCCGTGGCTCCCCCAGTGGGCCCTTGGGCTCCTGGTGGTGGTGCTGCCTCCTAGGAACTCGTTTTGTCCTAAAGTCTTGACTTTTGTTCTTTCATGAAGGATGGAGCCACAGCAGACCCATAAGAAGGGTTGTTTCTTTAATCCAGTTCTTAAAATGTTTTCACTTGTTTTTCTCTTCTCTCAATCAGCTCTTGATTTTGGAGTTTCTTCAAATTTTACTTTCAGAAGCAGTGATCTGGGAGTTCCCTGCTGGTCCAGTGATTAGGACTTAGCAGTTTACTACCAGGGCCTGAGTTCAGTCCTTGGTCAGGGAACTAAGATCCTGCCAGCCTTGCAGAGCAGGGAGGAAAAAAAAGATTAAAAGGCAGTGATCTGCATAGTAATGTTGGCTGTTATCTTCATTTAGGAGCCTAAGTCATACTTTATCAAAAGCAACCCTTTTCTTGATAATAAAGTAAGATAGATAAATTGAGAATTGGCCCACTCCTAGAAAGAGTGAGCAACAAAATTTTGCAACCCATTCCAAAAAATTAAGGAAAGACCTATTAGTACGGATTAGGAAATCTCTCCAAGAAGTACACTATTGAGTACAAAAAGCAAAGTACTTTTTGGGTGCAATTTAAGTTTCTTTCCTAGGCTAAAACTCAGGCTTTCACTCATTATGCCTTTTTGTGTTTCTCAGCACGTACGTGTTTTGTTTTGTTTTGTTTTTTTCTTTTAACCACTGTCCACAGAGATTTAAAATACAAAAACTACTCCAGGGTGGAATTCTGAGTTTTAGCTGAACACTTTTTCCCCTGATCTTCAGTCTGTTTGGAATGAACCAGTCAGCTAGCTCCTGCTTCTCTTTCTTTTTTATTTCTGAATATATGAATGTGTTGTATCACATACAGTTTTTACCCTGCTTTGTTTACTGTTTACTTGTACTTTTCATGCATTCTTATTCTGTTCCCTCTAATAGATGATAAAAATAATTGAAAGAAGACAATCTGTGTTGAATTATTTTGGATTTACACAGTTCTGCACTTTAACAGCAGAATAGAAAGCCTGATGTCGTCCTCGCAGGTCAGCTGGACGAATCCAGGACTCAGAGCGGAAGTGCCTTCTGTTTACTCTCGTGGGTCTTCCACAAAAGCCTGGCAGGGCTTTGTGCCGTTTAGGTAGTAAAATGCCATCTTCTTCATCTGAACTGAAGTGCTCCCTCCATCTGCTAGACCTAGAGTCGTATCTGGGCTTCACTGGTAGAAGTAAGTGAAATTCATTAGGCACAAACTTCCGACATTGAATGTTTTAAGTTTTCTCTGGAACAGAATCAATACACAGAATACAAAGACTTTGTTATTGAACAGACCCGTTTTTCTGTTGTTTATTTACTGCTCCAATCATCTCTTTGGTTTCACTTCCAAAAGCCAGTACCTTTCATGAGACATAAGTAAAATGGTCAGAACAGCTGTTTGTTTTTTCTTGCTAGAAAACAGGGGAAAGAATATGGTAGTAAGTTTAATGTAATATTAAATATAGTGAGAGTTCTGGGCAAAACCTAGGTGATCTAGACAGGTCCTTCATTCTCTTAGTGACTTGGTTTCCTCATGTGTGAGTGGATATGATGACACTCTGGGCTATCTGAGGATCAAAGGAAGGGATGTTAGTAAAATTCCGAGATAACACCCCTAATCTTGACAATGTAGGTAGGTTCAATTATCTTCTCCCTCCCCTCAGACTTAGGAAAGAAACAAAAGACGAGGTTTTTACTGTTATGAATTCTTCCTCATTTGGGGCATTTGATTTCTTTTCTTCATTTTTCTCTGAAATGATATTGCTGAATCACTTGGATTTCTCCTGGAATGAGATCTACTTACCTCAGGATCTTTCAAGCGGCAGAGGAACTTTACACAGACTTTTGGACCTAGAAGAAACTGTAAAATGTCAGTTAGATCCACTGGTGTCAGTATGATAGTCTCTCCACATTATCTTTGTCCAAAGCTTAGATATGAGTATATCCTTTCCTTTGTGTGTGAAAGCTCTGCGTCTTCCTTTAATTTCTCGGTTTTGATTTGCAACCTGATAGTCCTGACAACGGAGAAGGCAGTGGCGCCCACTCCAGTGCTCTCGCCTGGAGAATCCCAGGGACGGGGGAGCCTGGTGGGCTGCAGCCCAT